>NC_140019.1:22680705-23205705 GCF_964263955.1 Coregonus lavaretus
CGTAAAGCATTTAAAAGCAGACAGTTGAGCATAGTCAACGGAATGGCTGATGTTGTCCTCTGTAGCTCAATTGGTAGAGCATGGCGCTTGTAACGCCAGGGTAGTGGGTTCGATCCCTGGGACCACCCATACGTAAAAATGTATGCATACATGACTGTAAGTCGCTTTGGATAAAAGCGTCTGCTAAATGGCATATTATTATTATTATTATGTTGACAAAATAATCAAAAAACCTTAAACCTCGATTCAATCAGATCGAGCGTTGGCAGTGGTTTTTGCGGTGTTGGAGCTGAAAAATGGGTAACAAATAGGTGAGCAGCTGCTCTTGAGTCACAAACTTCTCCCTACTCTCTTAGAAAAAAAGTGCTATGCAGAACCATAAAGTGTTCTTCAGTGATAGGTAGAACCCTTTGCAGGGGGTTCTACCTAGAACCGTTTATGAAGGGTTCTTCCTAGCACCATCTGTGAAGGGCTCTGCTTAGAACCCTCTATGAAGGGTTCTACCAAGAACCCCTTTATCCTCTAAACTAAAGGTTCTTCATAGAACCCTCCGAAATGATTCTACCTAAAACCCTCTATGAAGGATTCTTACTTTAACCGTCTGTGACGGGTTCTTCCTAGAAGCATTAAGATTACGTTTTTAAGATATAGTATACATATACTGTACATAAATTGCTTCTTGAAAGTGCTAGTTTGAAAACTTGATTGTTGACATGCACACTTTTCTGGGACTGGATAAACAGTGGACTAATACTTGTTTAAATTTTTAATTTAGTAGATTATTAATTTAACAAACAACCAATTATTTTTGTCAAGACTATTTGAATTTATTGACATTATTTACTAGCACAAAAAATTCAAACAAAGATTTTTTGGGGATAGCATTACCTTTTTTTTGGACAGTTTTAAAACCCATACTAGTTGACCACAAATTATCCCCCACGTTACTTAAACAATAAATAAAATATTATAATAAAAATAATTGAGGAAAAAGTGTTGACATTACAATATACATTAATTTTTAAAAATCCTTCAAATCAAGGGGGTTGCTGGTAAGATAAAAAAGTAAGATTATATTTGTGACCCATAGAGTTATATAGCCTCTTCACTGATATTGAGATGGTGCTGTGTTATTTAATACCAAAACAAATTCTCTCCAAAAAAATAAGGTTTTTTAGCAGCTCCTTTGGATATTTAATAATAATAAATATATATAAAAATGGCACTCATGGCATTAGATATTTCCATGGTGTTGTCAATGCGTTGCCCTCCTTGGTCCTCTGCTGGGACATGACAGGGGTAGGCACGTATGACTCCTGAGAAAAAGCACAAACAACAGTCACCAGTGGTGTTATATATCACCAAATAAAGTAAAACTTCATTTGGTAATATACACACAGAGAGAATTAGAATGATTTAGATCACACTAGAACGATTATTATTATTATAATTCTATGAATACCTTTTCCACGCTGAACAGAAAGGAGGGGTCTTCTTAAAAATTGAAGGCAACAGGAGGATGGCTGCAGAAAGAATGACTCCTGATTAAAGATAACAATTGTCCTCATGTCAACTAAAACAAACAACATTGTCACGATCGTCGTTAGATGAAGCGGACCAAGGCGCAGCGTGATATGCGTACATTCTTTTATTGCAGTACACAACACGAACCAAAACAACAAAACAAACGATACGTGAAGTCCTGGGTTGAACACAAACCTTCCGGAATAAGATCCCACAAAATAACAGTGCCAAATAAGTATGGTCCCCAATCAGAGACAACAAGCTACAGCTGCCTCTGATTGGGAACCACCCTGGCCAACATAGATATACACAAACTAGAACACAAACCTAGAAAACGAAACAATGAAACCTACACACCCTGGCTCAACATATAATAGTCCCCAGAGACAGGGCGTGACAGTACCCCCCCCCCCCCCCCCCCCAAAGGCGCGGACTGCGACCGCGCCAACAAAACACAACAGGGGAGGGGCCGGGTGGGCATTCCGCCTCGGCGGCGGATCCGGCTCCGGGCGTGACCACCCCTCTATCTCTACCCCCCCCGTAGCGCCCCTGGTCTGGACCGGCCCCGCTGGCCGGAGCTGGACTGAACACCGGTGGAACGGAATGCTCTGGCTCCGGCGTGGAGCAGCTGACCGGTGCCGGACCAGGCGCCGGTGGAACAGGCACGGACCGACGACGCGCACCACTGGCTTGGTGCGGGGAGCAGGAACGGGCCGGACCGGGCTGACGACGCGCACCATTGGCTTGGTGCGGGGAGCAGGAACGGGCCGGACCGGGCTGACAACGCGCACCCCTGGCTTGGTGCGGGAAGCAGGTACAGGCCGGACCGGGCTGGCGACGCGCACTACAGGCTTAGTGCGGGGAGTAGGGACGGGCCTGACCGTACTGGGAACACACACCACTGGCCTTGTGCGGGGAACAGCAACGGGCCGGACCGGACTGACGATGCGCACCACTGGCTTGGTGCGGGGAGCAGGAACAGGCCGGATCGGGCTGGCGACGCGCACCACTGGCTTGGTGCGGGGAGCAGGAACGGGCCGGACCGGGCTGACAACGCGCACCACTGGCTTGGTGCGGGGAGCAGGAATGGGCCGGACCGGGCTGGCGACGCGCACCACTGGCTTGGTGCGGGGGGCAGGCACTGGCCGGACCGGGCTGACGACGCGCACCACTGGCTTGGTGCGGGGAGCAGGCACGGGCCGGACCGGACTGACGATGCGCACCACTGGCTTGATGCGGGGAGCAGGAACAGGCCGGATTGGGCTGGCGACACGCACCACTGGCTTGGTGCGGGGAGCAGGAACGGGCCAGACCGGGCTGACAACGCGCACCACTGGCTTGGTGCGGGGAGCAGGAATGGGCCGGACCGGGCTGGCGACGCGCACCACTGGCTTGGTGCGGGGAGCAGGAACTGGCCGGACCGGGCTGGCGACGCGCACCACAGGCTTAGTGCGGGGAGTAGGAACGGGCCTGACCGTACTGGGAACACACACCACTGGCCTTGTGCGGGAATCAGGAACGGGCCGGACCGGACTGGTGACACACACCACTTGCTTGGTGCGAGGAGCGGGACTGGGTTTCCTCATAAACCTCCGCTCCCTCTGCTGCCTACTCAGTTCCTCTCGCCGTGCCTCCACACTATCCTTCTCCCTCGTGACCAGTGGTCCCCCTGCCTGGCGGCCTCCTCTGCCAACCTGCTGAACCGCTCTATCGCGGCCTCCCGCTGCCTCGTCGTCCACGGCGTGAGCCCCCCCATAATTTTTTGGGGGGCTTGTCTATCCCCCGTGAACATGGCCTCCATCCCTCTTGCCAGACTCTCACTCATCTCCTCCCAAGTCCATCCTCTCTCCTCGTCACGCTGCTTGATCCAGTCATGGTGGGATCTTCTGTCACGATCGTCGTTAGATGAAGCGGACCAAGGCGCAGCGTGATATGCGTACATTCTTTTATTGCAGTACACAACACGAACCAAAACAACAAAACAAACGATACGTGAAGTCCTGGGTTGAACACAAACCTTCCGGAACAAGTTCCCACAAAATAACAGTGCCAAACAGGCTGCCTAAGTATTGACCCCAATCAGAGACAACAAGCTACAGCTGCCTCTGATTGGGAACCACCCTGGCCAACATAGATATACACAAACTAGAACACAAACCTAGAAAACTAAACAATGAAACCTACACACCCTGGCTCAACATATAATAGTCCCCAGAGCCAGGGCGTGACAAACATAGACTGTAAGAACATCCAATAGGATCAGTTTATTTTAAAACCAACCAACAGCTACCTTGTCACTCAGATTCCTCCAGACAGTCATCAATTGCCCTTTGGCAATTAGCTGGATATTAGCTGCCATTGGTTCCAGCTCTGTCAGGATTTTGCGGTTGGTACCCAGGACTACAAAAGTGCAATTAAATGCATTTAAACAATGCTTGAACGATACTAACCACGTTTGAAAGCTAAAGTGCTGTAGACTTATCCAGGATTTTAGTAGTCTGGGCATCCACCATGAACTTTTTTCCTGTAAAATCTCCTCCTCTTAATTTCCTCCTGTAAAGGTTTAACATCTGGGTGCACCTTAGTCATCTCTGTGGATTTTTTGAAGATGAGCCTGGATGGCCCTCTCATCCTCTACACAGTCTCTGTCCTCTTCTATAATGCCTTCAACAAAATTACACGATCAATTCATGGTGAGAGTATTACCTGTAAACCCACAATCCTGAGTGTGAATGTTAACACAGTGCCAATGGCAGCACACCACCAAGGTTAGGCACTAAGTCAAGGGACATGGGGCTGGGGAAATGTAACCTCTTTCAAATACTTAGACACTTATGGATTCAAGGACAGACGGTCCATGACGCTGGTATGATGTGTTTCAAAAAGATTTTGAAGATATACAGTACCAGTCAAACGTTTGGACACACCTACTCATTCAAGGGTTTTTCTTTATTTTTACAATGAAATAACAAATATGGACTCATGTAGTAACCAATAAAGTGTTAAACAAATCAAAATATATTTTATATTTGAGATACTTCAAAGTAGCCACCCTTTGCCTTGATGACAGCTTTGCACACTCTTGGCATTCTCTCAACCAACTTCATGAGGTAGTCACCGGGAATGCATTTCAATTAAGAGAAATTGAGCTCTAGTGCATCCTGTTTCCATTGATCATCCTTGAAATGTTTCTACAACTTGATTGGAGCCCACCTGTGGTAAATTCAATTGATTGGACATGATTTGGAGTTTCTTCAAAGTAGCCACCCTTTGCCACTCTTGGCATTCTCTCAACCAGCAAGTTAACAGGTGTGCCTTGTTAAAAGTTAATTTGTGGAATTTCTTTCCTTCTTAATGCGTTTGAGCCAATCAGTTGTGTTGTGACAAGGTAGGGGTGGTATACAGAAGATAACCCTATTTGGTAAAAGACCAAGTCCGTATTATGGCAAGAACAGCTCAAATACGGAATGAGAAACGACAGTCCATCATTACTTTAAGACATGAAGTTCAGTCAATCCGGAGAATTTCAAGAACTTTGAAAGTTTCTTCAAGTGTCAGTCGCAAAAACCATCAAGTGCTATGATGAAACTGTCTCTCATGAGGACCACCACAGAAAGGAAGACCCAGAGTTACCTCTGCTGCAGAGAATAAGTTCATTTGAGTTACCAGCCTCAGAAATAAATGCATCACAGAGTTCAAGTAACAGACACATCTCAACATCAACTGTTCAGAGGAGACTGCGTGAATCAGGCCTTCATGGTCTAATTGCTGCAAAGAAACCACTACTAAAGGACACCAATAAGAAGAAGAGACTTGCTTGGGTGAAGAAACACGAGCCATGGACATTAGACAGGTGGTTTGTGATTTATTTAGAATTCAAGGCACACTTAACCAGCATGGTTACCACAGCATTCATTCAACTTAATTATGTGTGGAACGGTGCCCTACAAAACATCATGCATAACATCCGGGGGGAACGTGTCAGAAAGTGTGATAATTCATCAAAAGGACAGGGTCCCGTTACACCATAGAAAAACGTTCTATCTGGGTGGTCCAAGTGATACTTGTGACGGGCAGCTGTACACAACACACAGGAATCTTCATCTACGGTGGTTGTTATGTTCTCATGGTGGCATAGACGGTAACTGCAAATTCTTCCATTGCTGAAGCGATTGGAGAATCCAGCTAGAGCAGTCCTTCTCAAATAGTGGGGCGCGCCCCCCTGGGGGGGCTCGGAGCGATGCCAGGGGGGGCGCGTGTGACCCCGGGAAACATGCTTTTTTTTGCCGCAGGGAGTAGGTTTTTCTTTGCACCGAACAAGAGCACAGAGCAGGAGATATGAAGTGCAGATAACAAACCCTTAAGAGACACCATGGAAACATATTTAACAGGGATGAAAAGAAAGGTGGAGAGAGACGGAGATAATGAGACAAACGTAAGTCTCCCGAAAGCTAAGACGAGGAAATATGACGAAGCGTATGTAGCGCTTGGCTTCACTGTGACTACGGTGGGAGAAGAGGAAAGACCGGTATGTTTACTGTGTCTAAAGATGTTGGCAGCGGACAGCATGAAGCCAAATAAATTAAGGCGTCACTTAAAGACATTACACCCCAATCACGCTGATAAGCCACTTGAGTTTTTTCAGCGAAAACGTGCCGAATATTGCCAACAATCGTCCCGCTTTGTGAATGCTACTTCAGTAAACCAGCGAGCACTGTTAGCATCATATAAGGTGGCGTACCAAATTGCTCAGTGCAACAAAAAAAACTATCCCTCTGTCCAATGACACTGTCGCCAGACGTGTATAAATGACATTGCTAACGATCTTAAAGAACAGCTGGTAGATAAACTCAAAGACAAACGTTTTGCCTTACAGTTCGATGAAGCAACTGACAACAACAAAGACTGTTTGTTTATCGCTTATGTACGTTTTGACATGACAAACTCCCTGTGTGAGGATCTACTTTTTTGTAAATATGTCTCAGACAGAGCCACAGCTGAAGAGCTATTCAAAATGCTGGACTGCTTCCTGACTGAGAATGGGCTAAAGTGGGAGAACTGCATTGGTGTTTGCAGTGATGGTGCACAGACCATGGCAGGGATGAGAAAAGGACTTTGGGCACTCATCAAGAAGGCCTCACCTAATGCTGAGTGGACACACTGTGTTATACACAGAGAAGCACTGGCATCAAGGCACCTTTCCTCTGAATTAAGTGAGGTTATGACTGACATTGTAGGTGTAGTCAATTTTATAAAGACCAGACCACTAAAAACAAGAGTATTCTCTGCTATCTGTGAGGAGATGGGAGCTGAACATCAAGCTGTGCTGTTTCACAGTGAAGCAAGGTGGCTGTCACGAGGAAAAGTCTTGTCCCAAGTTTTTGAGCTCAGAGAGCAGATAAGAATGTTTTCGGAGCAGGAGCACAAGTATGACCTCGCAGAAAAATTTAGTGATGAGAACTTCCTGGCAAAACTGGCCTACCTGAGTGACATATTTGGAAAGCTAAATGAACTAAATCTACAGCTTCAAGGGAAAGATAAACACCTCCCTCAGGTCACAGACAAGATCAGCTCTTTCACTCGAAAGCTTGCAATGTGGGGCAGGCGACTTGATGAAGGAAATACTGATTGATTCGAGAACCTGCATGAATTTGTTGACACTACTGACTATGATGCTACCTCAGTGATTCCATATATTAAAGAGCATATTTCATCACTGATGGGATTCTTTAAAAAGTACTTCCCTGAAAACAGTTCCCAATATGACTGGGTGAGAGATCCTTTCAATGCACCAGCTCCAATTGGTTTCAGCTCTGCAGAGGAGGACCAGTTTATTGATATGACGTCTGACTCCACATTGAGACTGAGGTTCATATCACAGACCGAGTGAATTCTGGCTGAGTGTAGAGAGGCAGTATCCACTCTTAGGGCAGAGGGCCATGGGCATTCTTCTTCCTTTTGAAACATCTTATCTTTGTGAGACTGGCTTCTCTGCTGTTGCTGCACTGAAGACCAAGTACAGGTCCCAGCTAAACATTGAGCAGGAGCTGAGAGTTGCAGTATCATGCTTCAAACCCCGTTTCGAAAAGCTGTGCACTGCAAAACGTGCTCATTGTAGCCATTCATCCTGACTTCCTCATTAAGTATTTTCTGTTACAGACTAAAAAACAATGTTAATAAAGTTATTCTTTGTTGTAAGTTGATCTATATTTCTTTCTTTATTTTTGTTTTGTTTTCTTTAATGTTAATAAGGATACAATGTTATGCAGAGGTGTACTTATAACAATTTTATAGACAAATTATACTATTTACAGTCACGGCGGAAAGTTGGGGGGCGCGAAATGTTTACTTCTTCCTAGGGGGGGCGTAACAGAAAATAATTGAGAAGCACTGAGCTAGAGTGAGCAGAAAGGTTGTCCGATGCGATAGATTCAAGTGGCCCTTTGATTATGTTGTTCGTTGTCAACAGAAACTCCTTCAACTTGAGGTCACATATTAGTGGTCTCAGAATAGATTAATATCCATATTTCTGAACAAACTTATTTCTTACAAGAATGGCAACATGGATATTCTGTAGTTGTTGTGACCTATACTTTAGGGGAAGATTTACAAGAACAAAATAAAAACTTGGAGCGCAAGCAGTTCAAAACCTAATTTGTCCGTGTATAACTGTATTTGCAATTGCTTCTATGAAGGGTTGAATTGTGCCTGTTCTTGTGAGTATAGTGTGAAGAACTTGCAGGATGAGAATGTATTGAAAATATTCCTTCTTTCAATGTGAATCATGTCCAAGAAGATACTCAATTGGCTCTACAAGTCCAAATTCATTTATGCAGTACTGATAGAATTTGTAGTCACTACTAATGTCATCAAAACATGAGTGAAAAATATTGTCCTCAAAAAGCATATCAAAGTTTTGTTTCTTCACTTTTGTCTTTCAAACAGATTTGTATGAGATGTCGATAATGCTCACTGAAATGATTCAATAGCATCATACCCAAGAAAACTTGAGGCTGTAATCGCTGCCAAAGGTGCTTCAACAAAGTACTGAATAAAGGGTCTGAATACTTATCTAAATGTGATATTTCAGTTTTTGCAAACATTTCTAAAAACCTGTTTGAACTCTGTTTACTCGTGATCATTGGTGTATTCATTCCGCCGATTCTGTTGAAAAATGTTTCTTAAAAGGAAGCAAACGGAACAAAACGGGGATAAACATACCTGAATTTGTCCAATAGAAACTCTGATTACACCCTATATCAGCTAGATGCAGGTGGTATTGAATGTCACTCTCTGTCACCTCAAATTTGTCTCTCGACCTGTGTGCACCTACGTTGTGAACTTTAATTCATAGGCTAGGTTGTAGCAACCTCATGATGGCTATAGGGAAAATGTTAGTATCATGTAGTGGCCAAAACCTATCGCTGTTACATTGAACTGGGTGAATGGAATATGAATGAGAGTCATCCAATATCCTGTAATAGAAATAAGGCCATGCTCATGAAAAATAATCGTCCTCCCTCATCTTAAACGGCACTGACCGCCACTGCTGTGTATGATCCCACAACCCCTCTCGTTCAAGCAACTGGCACACTTCTATGCTTGTCCAGGTTGTGAAATCCATTTCGGTAGAGACAATTAAAGACACAAATAATAGCATTAGAAACTTGAGGCCATTTTCTCAAAAGTCGGTTTGCATGTTTATCAACATTCAACATAAAAAAAATGCCTGATACATTATTTTTTAGCTCTTAAAATGTAAAAGAAAAATGCTATGAGCCTCTTTTGCTGTAATCTGATAATACATTTCACAAATACCTACAAAGCACACACATAAAAAAAATACACAGGTCACCAATGCTGGTAGCTTACCTTTTATCAAGGACATGTAATTGAGGAATTACAGTTGAAGTCGGAAGTTTACATACACTTAGGTTGGAGTCATTAAAACTTGTTTTTCAACCACTCCACACATTTCTTGTTAACAAACCATAGTTTTGGCAAGTCGGTTAGGACATCTACTTTGTGCATGACACAAGTCATTTTTCGAACAATTGTTTACAGACAGATTATTTAACTTATAATTCAATGTATCACAATTCCAGTGGGTCAGAAATTTACAGACACTAAGCTGACTGTGCCTTTAAAAAGCTTGGGAAATTCCAGAAAATGATGCCATGGCTTTAGAAGCTTCTGATAGGCTAATTGACATCATTTGAGTCAATTGGAGGTGTACCTGTGGATGTATTTCAAGGCCTACCATCAAACTCAGTGCCTCTTTGCTTGACATCATGGGAAAATCAAAAGAAATCAGCCAAGACCACATAAAAAAAGTTTTAAACCTCCACAAGTCTGGTTCATCCATGGGAGCAATTTCCAAATGCCTGAAGGTACCACGTTCATCTATACAAACAATAGTACGCAGGTATAAACACCATGGGACCACATAGCCGTCATACCGCTCAGGAAGGAGACGCATTCTGTCTCCTAGAGATGAACGTACTTTGGTGCGAAAAGTGCAACTCAATCCCAGAACAACAGCAAAGGAACTTGTGAAGATGCTGGAGGAAACAGGTACAAACGTATCTATATCCACAGTAAAACGAGTCCTATATCGACATAACCTGAAAGGCCGCTCAGCAAGGAAGAAGCCACTGCTCCAAATCCGCCATAAAAAGGCCAGACTACGGTTTGCAACTGCACATGGGGACAAAGATCGTACTTTTTAGAGAAATGTCCTCTGGTCTGATGAAACAAAAATAGAACTGTTTGGCCATAATGACCATCGTTATGTTTGGAGGAAAAAGGGGGATGGTTTGCAAGCCGAAGAACACCATCCCAACCGTGAGCTAACTATTCTAGCTAACTAACTGGCTGAATAAGTTGATGATGTACTCACTCAAACTGTCAAAACTAACCCAAAACTTTACACAACGTTAGACACGGACACGAATGATCTGTTTGGCGTGTTAACACACTGGTGGTTTGTTGTAACCGAGTATTGGTGCTAAACCGTGTTATTGTAGGCTGGCATGCTAGTTGGCTATGGCATCATAGGATTCGGTGCCCTGGACGGTTTTCACGGAAGAATACTGTACCAAGTTAGCTAGCTTAATAAACTAAGTTAGTCTATTCCTAGAAAACATTGAACCGCTGTAGTTTACAACAATTATAATTTCTAGTGGAAGTTGGGAGAGTTATATTTGAGTGTTTCAGTGAAGGAGGCCCCGCTCTCTCGCTTTCCTAGATGTTTAGTTCATTTCATTCCGATCTCCTTTGCATTATTGTAGCCTTTTTCTGTAGCCTGTCAACTATGTGTCTGTCTATCCCTGTTCTCTCCTTTCTGCACAGGCCATACAAACACTTCACACCGCGTGGCTGCTGCCACTCTAATCTGGTGGTCCCTGCGCGCACGACCCACATGGAGCTCCAGGTCTCTGGCAGCCTCTGGAACTGCCGTTCTGCGGCCAACAAGGCAGAGTTCATCTCAGCCTATGCTACCCTCCAGTCCCTCAACTTCTTGGCGCTGACGGAAACATGGATTACCACAGAAAACACTGCCACTCCTACTGCTCTTTCCTCGTCTGACCATGTGTTCTCGCATACCCCGAGAGCTTCTGGTCAGCTAGGCAGTGGCACAGGAATCATCATCTCTCCCAAGTGGACACTCTCTCTTTTTCCCCTGACCCATCTGTCTATCTCCTGATTTGAATTCCATGCTGTCACAGTCACTAGCCCATTCAAGCTTAACATCCTTGTCATTTATCGCCCTCCAGGTCCCCTTGGAGAGTTCATCAATGAGCTTGACGCCTTGATAAGTTCCTTTCCTGAGGATGGCTCACCCCTCACAGTTCTGGGTGACTTTAACCTCCCTATGTCTGCCTTTGACTCATTTCTCTCTGCCTCCTTCTTTCCACTCCTTTCCTATTTTGACCTCACGCTCTCACCGTCCCCCCCATACTCACAAGGCAGGCAATACGCTTGACCTCATCTTTACGAGATGCTGTTCTTCTACTAATCTCACTGCAACTCCCCTCCAAGTCTCCGACCACTACTTTGTATCCTTTTCTCTCTCGCTCTCCTCCAACACTACTTACTCTGTCCCTACTCAGATGGTAATGTGCCGTCGCAACCTTCGCTCTCTCTCTCCTGCTACTCTCTCCTCTTCCATCCTATCATCTCTTCCCACTGCTAAATCCTTCTCCCTCCGATCTCCTGATTCTGCCTCCTCAACCCTCCTCTCCTCCCTTTCTGCATCTTTTGACTCTCTATGTCCCCTATCCTCCCGGCCGGCTCAGTCCTCCCCTCCTGCTCCGTGGCTTGACGACTCATTGCGAGCTCACAGAAGAGGGCTCCGGGCAGCCGAGCGGAAATGGAGGAAAACTAGACTCCCTGCGGACCTGTCATCTTTTCACTCCCTCCTCTCTACATTCTCTTCCTCTGTTTCCGCTGCTAAAGACACTTTCTACCACTCTAAATGTCAAGCCTATGCCTCTAACCCTAGGAAGCTCTTTGCCACCTTCTCCTCCCTGCTGAATCCTCCTCCTCCTCCCCCTCCCTCCTCCCTCTCTGTGGATGACTTCGTCAACCATTTAGAAAAGAAGGTTGACGACATCCGATCCTCATTTATTAAGTCAAATGACACCGCTGGTCCTGCTCACACTGCCCTACCCTATGCTTTGACTTCTCTCTCCCCTCTCTCTACAGATGAAATCTTGCGACTTGTGACGGCCAGCCGCCCAACAACCTGTCCGCTTGACCCTATTCCCTCCTCTCTTCTCCAGACCATTTCCGGAGACCTTCTCCCTTACCTCACCTCGCTCATCAACTCATCCTTGACCGCTGGCCATGTCCCTTCCGTCTTCAAGAGAGCGGGATTTGCACCCCTCCTCAAAAAACCTACACTTGATCCCTCCGATGTCACAACTACAGACCAGTATCCCTTCTTTCTTTTCTCTCCAAAACTCTTGAGCGTGCCGTCTCTAGCCAACTCTCCTGCTATCTCTCTCAGAATGACCTTCTTGATCCAAATCAGTCAGGTTTCAAGACTGGTCATTCAACTGAGACTGCTCTTCTCTGTGTCACGGAGGCTCTCCACACTGCTAAAGCTAACTCTCTCTCCTCTGCTCTTATCCTTCTAGGCCTATCCGCTGCCTTTGATACTGTGAACCATCAAATCCTCCTCTCCACCCTCTCCGAGTTGGGCATCTCCGGTGCTGCTCACTCTTGGATTGCATCCTACCTGACAGGTCGCTCCTACCATGTGGCGTGGCGAGAATCTGTCTCTGCACCACGTGCTCTCACCACTGGTGTCCCCCAGGGCTCAGTTCTAGACCCTCTCCTATTCTCTCTATACACCAAGTCACTTGGCTCTGTCATATCCTCACATGGTCTCTCCTATCATTGCTACGCAGACGACACACAATTAATTTTCTCCTTTCCCCCTTCTGTTAACCAGGTGGCGAATTGCATCTCTGCATGTCTGGCAGACATATCAGTGTGGATGTCGAATCACCACCTCAAGCTGAACCTCGGCAAGACGGAGCTGCTCTTCCTCCCGGGGAAGGACTGCCCGCTCCATGATCTCGCCATCACGTTTGACAACTCCATTGTGTCCTCCTCCCAGAGTGCAAAGAACCTTGGCGTGACCCTGGACAACACCCTGTCGTTCTCCGCTAACATCAAAGCGGTGACCCGATCCTGCAGGTTCATGCTCTACAACATTCGCAGAGTACGACCCTACCTTACACAGAAAGCGGCACAGGTCCAAATCCAGGCACTTGTCATCACCCGTCTGGATTACTGCAACTCGCTGTTGGCTGGGCTCCCTGCCTGTGCCATTAAGCCCCTACAACTTATCCAGAACGCTGCAGCCCGTCTGGTGTTCAACCTTCCCAAGTTCTCTCATGTCACCCCGCTCCTCCGCACACTCCACTGGCTTCCAGTTGAGGCTCGCATCTACTACAAGACCATGGTGCTTGCCTACGGATCTGTGTGGGGAACGGCACCTCCTTACCTCCTTACCTTCAGGCTCTGATCAGACCCTACACCCAAACGAGGGCACTACGTTCATCCACCTCTGGCCTGCTAGCTCCCATATCTCTACAGAAGCACAGTTCCCGCTCAGCCCAGTCAAAGCTATTCACTTCTCTGGCACCCCCACGACGCAAGGACAGCGGAGTCACTGACCACCTTCCAGAGACACTTGAAACCCTACCTCTTTAAGGAATGCCTGGAATAGTATAAAGTAATCCCTCTTTCCCCACCCCCCATAAAAATAGTTCCTTGTCCCACTGGCTATCATAAGTTGAATGCACCAATTTGTAAGTCGCTCTGGATAAGAGCGTCTGCTAAATGATGTAAATGTAAATGAGTGGCAGCATCATGCTGTGGGGGTGCTTTGCTGCAGGAGGGACTGGTGCACTTTACAATAGATGGCATCATGAGGAAGGAAAATGATGTGGATATATTGAAGCAACATCTCAAGATATCAGTCAGGAAGTTAAAGCTTGGTCGCAAATGGGTCTCCAAATGGACAATGACCCCAAGCATACTTCAAAGTTGTGGCAAAATGGCTTAAGGACAACAAAGTCAAGGTATTGGAGTGGCCATCACAAAGCCCTGAACTCAATCCTATAGAACATTTGTGGGCAGAACTGAAAAAGCACGTGCCTACAAACCTGACTCAGTTACACAAGCTCTGTCAGGAAGAATGTTCCAAAATTCACCCAACTTATTGTGCGAAGCTTGTGGAAGGCTGCCCAAAACGTTTGACCCAAGTTAAGCAATTTAAAGGCAATGCTACCAAATACTAATTGAGTGTATGTAAACCTCTGACCCACTGGGAATGTGATGAAAGAAATAAAAGCTGAAATAAATAATTCTCTCTACTATTATTCTGACATTTCACATTCTTAAAATAAAGTGGTGATCCTAACTGACCTAAGACAGGGAATTTTTACTAGGATTAAATGTCAGGAATTGTGAAAAACTTGAGTTTAAATGTATTTGGTTAAGGTGTATGTAAACTTCCCACTTCAACTGTATGTCTTCCTATCAAATCAAGCTGATAAATCCTCACACTGCTGATTTGTGGCACCTGGGCCCGGATTCACAAAACTGTCGTAAGAAGACATTTCTTCGCAAGTGCCATTTTTTCCTTAAGTTTATACTTTCAAATAAACTTACGAAAAGTTGCTATTCCTTAATAAAGTACATGGAAATGTTCTTAAGTTTCTTCCTATGTTTCTTTTAAAATGTATTAGATTCATAGTAAAGTGTTGGAAGGGGAGTAAAAGGGCAGTGGGCCGAATTCAAACCTATGCCAACTCTGGCATACATGTGTGCCGGGGTCAGCGGCTGTAACCACACAGGCCACTCTTTCTATGTTTCTAATTGTGTTGAGGAGGGAGGTGTGCTGTACTTAAAGGCCCAGTGGAGTCAAAATTCAGTTTTTCCTTTGTTTTATATCATATTGTACAACAGCTGAAACTAACACTGTATAAGTGTGAAAACACTTGATCAGTGTTATTTCCTGATAGTTGCTGGTTGAAAAAACAATCTACACAGGAACGTCTAATAAGCACATTTGCATGGACGGAAGTTTTGGCTTTCCATGGTGACATCACTATGCGGTAAATTGGTTAATAGACCAATAAGAAAGAGTTCCAAACCTCTCTGCCAATAACGGCTAGTTTTCAGTTTTCCCCTCCCCACTCAAACCTCTCCCAGACAGTCCTAGCAAAATACTTCCTTGAGAAATATAATTTTTGCTAAAAAGCTGTTTTTGCCCATTTGAATGAAAATATATTGCAGTAACTAGGTTTCCATCCAACCTTTTTTCTGCAGGTAAAGGACATGTTGGATAAAAAAATGTCATGACAGGCCTGATGGAAACAGAACATTTTTCAGTAAACTTTCCAAATGCTGGCAAAACAAAATACGCTAGACAAGGTGGGATCTTTTTGTGTCGGTAAAATTTATTATGTGAGAAATGTGCAATTCATCTTGCTGATATTGGTGCACTTTGGTAGAATGCCAGTATCAAACCCTGACTGATTGGGCTGAAACTGTATTGGGTCAAACTGGTTTCCTCAAACAATGTTGGAAATTAAAAATTGCTCAATTTAATTATTAACTATCAAATGCTATAGTTAGCATATGAGTTTTTGTCTCACAAATCCTAAATCATACAATGGATCCATTGAAAGAGAGCCAGCCTTTGCACCTACATAAAAAAGGTATACTAAAAGATTGGAACAGTTAACCCCAATAATATACGTTTTATTTCTAATCAACTGTGCAAATAGTCAGGTAGTCCTCCTCTGTGGCCTGTATGGTCCATTGGTCAGTGTTGATTACTCCAGCACACACCATGTACCAGAACTTACAAGGGTTTGAATCCAGCCCACTGCTGGTTAACTCCGACTCTTCTATCTGTTAACTCCAAAAATGATATTTATATTTTGAAATTAACATGAGTAAGAATCAAGTCATATTCATGTAATAATCAGCTACTATAGTCTTACCCAATTTCGACCCATGTGTCTCTATTTCATTCCTAGTGAATATGATCTTGCCCACATTATCCAACTCAATTGGAGGGAGTGGCTGACCGATTAACATATTCCCATATACTGTACGTATAATAAAAACTATTCTCACACTTATCTTTTACATTTATCAGATTACTCAAACTCCTGATGGTAAAGTTTAAACACTAATGTAAACAGTAATGCTCAGGCACTATTAGAATAAATATATATATATCTTTTATACAAATCTATAAAAAAAGCTCATTCAGATTCAGAAAGATTCAATGTAGCTAAAACCATTCTTGCCTTCCAAAGAATCATCAAAGAACCCCTTCTTCCAAAAACGGTTAGTAGGATGGAAAAAGTTCTAGGTAGAACCCTATCCTTCCGCAAAGTGTACCGCGTTAGAAGTTCAAAGCGGTGATAGGAAGTGTAGGCTAATGCATGTTTTCATGTTAATTTGGATGGGGGGATTTATAGCCTATCAGTCTAATCAGTTGCCATGTCACCTAACCAGAGATCTCCTGGAAATGTGTAAATAGTCTTATTGTTTTTAAGTAAAGTTTAATTCCAAAACGCTATTTATCCATTTTCAGAAATGTTGGTAAATACGTTTTTATTGTTTAAAGAAATTATGATAGAGATTGGTGTGTTTTTTCACTATCTAATAATGGCATGTTCAATGACAGACATGTATGTCTTCAAAATCTATCACTTGATGGTTACATTTCAAAGAGACAAATAATCATGTTTTTCTGCAAAATGATATACACTACCGGTCAAAAGTTTTAGAACACCTACTCATTCAAGGGTTTTTCTGTATTTTACTATTTTCTACATTGTAGAATAATAGTGAAGACATCAAAACTATAAAATAACACATATGGAATCATGTAGTAACCAAAAAAGTATTAAACAAATCAAAATATATTTTATATTTGAGATTCTTCAAATAGCCACCCTTTGCCTTGATGACAGCTTTGCACACTCTTGGCAATCTCTCAACCAGTTTCATGAGGTAGACACCAGGAATGCATTTCAATTAACAGGTGTGACTTCTTAAAAGTGAATTTATGGAATTTCTTTCCTTCTTAATGCGTTTGAGCCAATCAGTTGTGTTGAGACAAGGTAGGGGGGGTATACAGAAGAAATCCCTATTTGGCAAAAGACCAAGTCCATATTATGGCAAGAAAAGCTCAAATAATCAAAGAGAAACGACAGTCCATCATTACTTTAAGACATGACGGTCAGTCAATACGGAACATTTCAAGAACTTTGAAAGTTTCTTCAAGTGCAGTCACAAAAACCATCAAGCGCTATGATGAAACTGGCTCTCATGAGGACCGCCACAGGAATGGAAGACCCAGAGTTACCTCTGCTGCAGAGGATAAGTTCATTAGAGTTACCAGCCTCAGAAATTGCAGCCCAAATAAATCCTTCACAGAGTTCAAGTCACAGACACATTTCAACATCAACTGTTCAGAGGAGACTGTGTAAATCAGGCCTTCATGGTCGAATTGCTGCAAAGAAACCACTACTAAAGGACACCAATAATAAGAAGAGACTTGCTTGGGCCAAGAAACACGAGCAATGGATATTAGACCGGTGGAAATGTGTTCTTTGGTCTGGAGTCCAAATTTGAGATTTTGGTTTCAACCGCCGTGTCTTTGTGAGACCCGATGTGGATGAACGCATGTGTATTTCCCACCGTAAAGCATGGAGGAGGTGTTATGGTGTGGGGGTGCTTTGCTGGTGACACTGTCTGTGATTTATTTAGAATTCAAGGCACACTTAACCAGCATGGAGACCACAGCAGCCTGCAGCGATACGCCATCCCATCTGGGTTGGGCTTAGTGGGACTATCATTGGTTTTTCAACGGGACAATGACCCAACACACCTCCAGGCTATGTAAGGGCTATTTTACCGAAAAGGAGAGTGATGGATTGCTGACCTGGTCTCCACAATCACCCAACCTTAACCCAATTGAGATGGTTTGGGATGAGTGAAGGAAAAGCAGCCAACAAGTGCTCAGCATATGTGGGAACTCCTTCAAGACTTTTGGAAAAGCATTCCAGGTGAAGCTGGTTGAGAGAATGGCAAGAGTGTGCAAAGCTGTCGTCAAGGCAAAGGGTGGCTATTTGAAGAATCTCAAATATATTTTGATTTGTTTAACACTTTTTTGGTTACTACATGATTCCATATGTGTTATTTCATAGTTTTAATGTCTTCACTATTATTATACAATATAGAAAATATTACAAATAAAGACAAACCCTTCAATGAGTAGGTGTTCTGAAACTTTTGAGTGGTAGTGTATATCCGCCTCAATCTCAGAGAAATAAGTAGTACTGCTAGGTTTATACAATCAACTTGTCACGACTTCCGCCGAAGTTGGTGCCTCTCCTTGTTCGGGCGGCGTTTGGCGGTCGTCGTCACCGGCTTTCTAGCTGCCACCGATCTACGTTTCTTTTTCCATTTGTTTTTTCTTGATTGTACACACCTGGTTCCCATTACATTATAATATATTTCCCTATTTAACCCTCTGGTTCCCACATGGTTTTGTGCGTGTTTGTTCTTTGTTTTGTGTCTAAGACTTATGTGAGCTGGTGTGTTTTCCCTGCATGGAAATTAGTGTTGTTTATTTTTTCGAGTAAAGTACGTTGTTTACTCAGTTCTGTGTCCTGCGCCTGACTCCGTCCTACCGCTGCACATTGACACTTGACAGAAACACTCACCACATATGGAGTCAGCAGGTGCATCCAGTCCTCCGGTACCAGTGGAGGAGCGTGTCCAGCAGCACGCGACGATGCTCGAGAATCTTGGCACAGCCATGGATCGCGTGTTGCAGACCATGGAGCGATGGGAGAGAGGGGTTTTTCCCACAACCCCATCAACTTCAGATCAACCCACACTGATGTCCACCCCTCCGTCACCTGGACCCAGTGGGATTCGTCTCTCGCTCCCGAGGGCATATGATGGGACGGCTGCCGGGTGCCAGGGGTTCCTGCTCCAGGTGGAGCTCTATCTGGCGACCATCCACCCGGCTCCCTCGGGATACGAGAGCGTGTCCGCCCTCATCTCCTGTCTGTCGGGGAGAGTGCTTGAGTGGGCCAACGCCGAATGGGGAGGAATAGACGCAGCGTTGTTTCACTATTAGGATTTCACCCGCCGCTTCCGGGCGGTCTTCAATCATCCACCTGAGGGGAGAGCGGCGGGGGAAAGCTTGTTCCACCTCAGACAGGGGAAGAGGAGCGCACAGGACTTCGCACTGGACTTCAGGACCTTGGCTGCCAGCGCGGGATGGAATGAGAGGTCCCTGATCGACCATTACCGGTGTAGTCTACGTGAGGACGTTCGTTGGGAGCTGGTATGCAGGGACACCACCCTTACCCTCGACCAGCTGGTGGATTTATCTATACGGCTGGATAACCTGTTGGCCACCCGCGGACGTCCGGGTCAGGGTCCGTCCATTCCATCCTCCAGCACCTCCGACCCGAGCTTGGAGGTGCTGCTCGAAGAGTGACTGGAGGGGGTGCCGTTTCCTGCACCAACTGTGGCAGCATAGGGCACACTGCTGGTCGGTGCTGAGGAGGTTCCCCAGGGAGTCGAGGCAGCAGGCAGGGCACTGGTGGATCATCCTAGGTGAGTAGGCACCCGACTCACCCAGAGCTCCCTGTTGCGCACATGTATGTGTGCATAGAATTTCCTGAGTTTTCCCCGCATTCCCAGCATAAGGCGCTAGTAGATTCAGGCACAGCTGGGAACTTTATTGACCGTTCATTTGCACGTAGATTAGGGATCCCTATTGTTCCTGTTGATGTGCCCTTCCCTGTACATGCCTTAGATAGTCGTCCTTTAGGGTCGGGCCTGATTAGGCAGGTCACAGCTCCACTATGTATGAAAATCCAGGCTCTGTCGTAGCCGGCCTTGACCGGGAGACCCATGGGGCGGCGCGCAATTGGCCCAGCGTCGTCCAGGGTAGGGGAGGGAATGGCTGGCAGGGATGTAGCTCAGTTGATAGAGCATGGCATTTGCAACGTCAGGGTTGTGGGTTCGATTCACACAGGGGGTATGAAAAATAAATAATGTATGCACTAACTAACTGTAAGTCGCTCTGGATAAGAGTGTCTGCTAAATGACTAAAATGTAATGTAAATGTAAAACGCAGGAGGGTCATGAGGAGAGAATTAGTCTCTTCCTGATCGAGTTTCCTGTGGTGTTGGGGCTTCCCTGGTTGGCCTCTCATGACCCCACTATTTCGTGGCAACGGGGCTCTCAAGGGATGGTCACGTCAGTGCTCAGGGAGGTGTGTACGTGTTTCCATAGGTGCAACTACGGTGGAGAGTCCAAACCAGGTCTCCACTATGCACATTCCCCCCGAATATGCCGATTTGGCTCTCGCCTTCTGTAAAAAGAAGGCGTCTCAACTACCACCCCATCGACAGGGGGATTGTGCGATAAATATCCAGGTAGGCGCAGCACTTCCCAGGAGTCACGTGTATCCTTTGTCTCAGGAGGAGACGGCGGCTATGGAAACACATGTCTCCGAATCTTTGGGACAGGGATACATTCAGCCTTCCACTTCACCTGCCTCCTCAAGTTAATTTTTTGTGAAGAAGAAGGATGGAGGTTTACGCCCGTGCATTGACTATCGAGGTCTAAATCAGATCACTGTGAAGTACAGTTACCCACTGGCTATGAGAGGCAGTGGGTGTGACAGAGTCATTGCACGGGGCGCGCTTCTTCACCAAATTGGATGTCAGGAGCGTTTACAACCTGGTGCGTATCCGGGAGGGGGATGAGTGGAAGATGGCATTTAGTACCACCTCTGGGCACTATGAGTACCTCGTCATGCCGTACGGGTTGATGAATGCTCCATCAGTCTTCCAATCCTTCGTAGACGAGATTTTCAGGGACTTGCACAGGCAGAGTGTAGTGGTGTATATAGATGACATTCTAATACACTCTGATACACGCGTCGAGCATGTGTCCCTGGTGCGGAAGGTGCTTGGTCGACTGTTGGAGCATGACCTGTACGTCAAGGCTGAGAAATGTCTGTTCTTCCAACAGTCTGTCTCCTTCCTAGGGTACCACCTGTCGGCGTCAGGGGTAGAGATGGAGAATGACTGCATTTCAGCCGTGAGTAATTGGCTGACTCCAACCACGGTAAAGGAGGTGCAGCAGTTCTTAGGGTTTGCCAACTACTACCAGAGGTTTATCCGGGGCTTTGGTCAGGTAGCGGCTCCCATTACCTCCTTGCTGAAGGGGGGACCGGTGCGACTGCAGTGGTCAACTGGGGCGGACAGGGCTTTTGGTCACCTGAAGGCTCTGTTTGCCTCGGCTCCCATGCTGGCTCATCCTGATCCCTCCTTGGCATTCATAGTAGCGTTGGATGCATCCGAGGCTGGGATAGGAGCTGTGCTGTCTCAGGGCTCGGGTACGCCACCAAAGCTCCACCCTGTGCTTTCTTTTCGAAGAAGCTCAGCCCGGTGGAGCGAAACTATGATGTGGGGGACCGGGAGCTGTAAGCTGTTGTCAGGGCTCTGAAGGCGTGGAGACATTGGCTTGAGGGGGCTAAACACCCTTTCCTCATTTGGACTGACCACCGCAATCTGGAGTACATCCGGGCGGCAAGGAGACTGAACCCTCGCCAGGCATGGTGGGCCATGTTTTTCACCCGTTTAGTTTTCACCCTATCCTACAGAACAGGTTCCCAGAATGCTAAGGCAGACGCACTGTCCCGGATGTATGACACAGAGGTGCGGTCCACGGATCCCACTCCCATACTTCCGGCTTCTTGCCTGGTGGCACCGGTGGTATGGGAGGTTGACACGGACATCGAGCGGGCGTTACGTATGGAGCCCACTCCCACCCAGTGTCCAGTTGGGCGTCTGTACGTTCCGTCTGATGTCCGCGCTCGATTGATCTGTTGGGCCCACACGTCACCCTCCTCTGGTCATCCTGGCATTGGTCGGACAGTGCGCTGTCTTAGTGGGAAGTACTGGTGGCCCACTTTAGCTAAGAACGTGAGGGTTTATGTTTCCTCCTGCTCGGTGTGCGCCCAGTGCAAGGCACCTAGACACCTGCCCAGAGGGAAATTACAACCCCTACCCGTTCCACAACGGCCGTGGTCACACCTATCGGTGGACTTCGTGACAGATCTTCCTCCGTCACAAGGCAACACCCCGATCCTGGACATTGTGGATCGGTTTTCTAAGTCCTGCCATCTCCTTCCTTTGCCAGGTCTCCCTACGGCCCTACAGACTGTGGAGGCCCTGTTTACCCACATATTCCTGCACTACGGGGTGCCTGAGGATATAGTGTCTGATCGGGGTCCCCAGTTCACATCGAGGGTCTGGAGGGCGTTCATGCAACGTCTGGGGGTCTCGGTCAGCCTGACCTCAGGTTTTCACCCCGAGAGTAATGGGCAGCTGGAGAGCGTTAACCAGGATGTGGGTAGGTTTCTGCGGTCCTATTACCAGGTCCGGCCGGGGGAGTGGGCGGCTTTCATCCCCTGGGCAGAGATGACCCAAAACTCCCTCCGCCACTCCTACACTAACATGTCTCCGTTTCAGTGTATACTAGGTTATCAGCCGGTCCTGGCACAGTGGCATCAGAGCCAGATCGAGGCACTTGCGGTGGATGAATGGTTTCGGTGCTCGGAGGAGACATGGGACGCTGCCCATGTGCGCCTGCAATGGGCCATCAGGCGACAGAAGGTGAGCGCCGACCGCCACCGCAGTGAGGCCCCGGTGTATGCACCGAGGGACCGGGTCTGGCTCTCGACCCGAAACATGCCCCTTCGCCTGCCCTGCCGGAAACTGGGTCTGCGGTTTGTGGGGCCATTTAAAGTCCTGAGGAGACTGAACGAGGTATGCTATAGGTTACAGCTCCCCCCTGATTACCGTATTAACCCCTCGTTCCATGTGTCTCTCCTCAGGCCGGTGGTGGCAGGTCCGCTCCAGCAGTCTGAGGTGCGGGAGGTTCCTCCGCCCCCTCTGGACAGCGAGGGAGTCCCGGCGTATACTGTATGAGCCATCATGGACTCAAGGCGTCAGGCGAGGGGACTTCAGTACCTCGTGGAGTGGGAGGGGTACGGTCCGGAGGAGAGATGCTGGGTGCCGGTGGAGGACATCCTGGACCCTTCCTTACTGCAGGAATTTCACAGTCTCCACCTGGATCGTCCTGTGCCTCGTCCTCCGGGTTGTCCCCGAGGCCGGTGTCGGCGCGCTGCTGGAGCCGCGCGTCAAGGGGGGCGGGTACTGTCACGACTTCCGCCGAAGTGGGTGCCTCTCCTTGTTCGGGCGGCGTTCAGCGGTCGTCGTCACTGGCTTTCTAGCTGCCACCGATCTATATTTATTTTTCCATTTGTTTTGTCTTGATTGTATACACCTGGTTCCCATTACATTATAATGTATTTCCCTATTTAACCCTCTGGTTCCCACATGGTTTTGTGCGTGTTTGTTCTGTGTTTTGTGTCTAAGACTTATGTGAGCTGGTGTGTTTTCCCTGCGTGGAAATTAGTGTTGTTTATTTTTTCGAGTAAATTACGTTGTTTACTCAGTTCTGTGTCCTGCGCTTGACTCCGTCCTACTGCTGCACATTGACACTTGACACAAATATAACAAATAACTACATATGTAATAAACATAGTCCAGATGGACTAACAGTTAGTGCATTCATCTTAAGATAGCTAGGTGAGACAACTACATGTCACAGTCAAACATACAGGATACAAACATTCCATTCCAGCTAAACACATCTAAAATCTATGAAGTGAAAATCTGAGAACAGTAATATTTTACACACATGAAGGTACCCATAAGCAATCATTTCTGAAGAAAAAACAACAAATGTGAAATATTTGTGATGGAAATAAACTTTTTTTTGTTTTTTGGGGGATACACTTTTTATTTTGTTAGCTTAGTTTTTGACTAGCTAGCAAGCAAGCTTTTGTTTTTCTTTGAAACTGGAGATGGCACAGGCTTAGACATCAGAGGCTTGTTGTAGTTTTTATCCCAATGATTGATGTGTATCAATGGCGCTCTAGCAAAATCTAGCGGACGCCAGCTTCGGGTGGGTGCTACATGTTGATTGAGGAGTATCTACCCACGGAGTCTGCAGAGAAGCTGGGGTGGGCAAGGGCTGGCCTGATGATCTATACCTTTCTTACTGATTTGTCACCCCCTGCTGGATGTTACCACTGATTACCCCCTACTCAAGTCTGCTTCATTTTATTTTATTTTTATTTCACCTTTATTTAACCAGGTAAACCAGTTGAGAACAAGTTCTCATTTACAACTGCGACCTGGCCAAGATAAAGCAAAGCAGTGCGATAAAAACAACAACACAGAGTTACATATGGGGTAAAACAAAACAAAGTCAAAAAATACAACAGAAATACATATATATACACAGTGTGTGCAAATTTAGCAAGTTATGGAGGTAAGGCAATAAAATAGGCTATAGTGCAAAATAATTACAATTAGTATTAACACTGGAATGATAGATGTGCAAGAGATGATGTGCAAATAGAGATACTGGGGTACAAATGAGCAAAATAAATAACAATATAGGGATGAGGTAGTTGGGCGGGCTAATTTCAGATGGGCTGTGTACAGGTGCAGTGATCGGTAAGGTGCTCTGACAACTGATGCTTAAAGTTAGTGAGGGAGATAAGTGACTCCAGCTTCAGAGATTTTTGCAATTTGTTCCAGTCATTGGCAGCAGAGAACTGGAAGGAATTGCGGCCAAAGGAGGTGTTGGCTTTGGGGATGACCAGTGAGATATACCCGCTGGAGCGCAGACTACGGGTGGGTGTTGCTATGGTGACCAATGAGCTAAGATAAGGCGGGGATTTGCCTAGCAGAGATTTATAGATGGCCTGGAGCCAGTGGGTTTGGCGACGAATATGTAGTGAGGACCAGCCAACAAGAGCGTACAGGTCACAGTGGTGGGTATTATATGGGGCTTTGGAGACAAAACGGATGGCACTGTGATAGACTACATCCAATTTGCTGAGTAGAGTGTTGGAGGCTATTTTGTAAATGACATCGCCGAAGTCAAGGATCGGTAGGATAGTCAGTTTTACGAGGGCATGTTTGGCAGCATGAGTGAAGGAGGCTTTGTTGCGAAATAGGAAACCGATTCTAGATTTAACTTTGGATTGGAGATTCTTAATGTGAGTCTGGAAGGAGAGTTTACAGTCTAACCAGACATCAGAGGAGGGGAATGTGTGTCTGTGTTGGAGTGTGTATTATTAATAATGAGTAATCTATTCTCTTCTCCATGCCCACCCTGTCACGATCAGAGGGCTCATATATTCCTTTCTGTAGAGGGAAACTACTGTATAAGAATGTTTTTTAAACCTATTTTCTAACAATTTTCAGCTATTTTCTTTTTTTTCCTTCTATTTTCTAAAGAAATTGAACATGATTTTCAAAGACACTTTCAATTGTCTTGGTTATTTAAACTTGGAGTTTTCCCTTGGGCATATCCACTCTAACGTCACCCTGACATTGCTAGTAGAAATCATATCTGGATGGACTGCACCTGAGAACATCATCCAATGGAGATACAATCACAAGTGACAATCAAGTAAATATACTTTAAAGTTATACTTAAGTAGTTTTTTAGGTATCTGTACTTTACTTTACTATTTATATTTTTCAGTAATGTACTTTTTACTCCATACATTTTCCCTGACACCCAAAAGTACTCATTACATTTTTTATGCTTAGCAGGACAAGAAAATGGTTCAAATCCCGTACTCATCAAGATAACATCCCTGGTCATCCCTACTGCCTCTGATCTGGCGGACTCACTAAAAACACATGCTTGGTTTGTAAATGATGTCTGAATGTTGGAGTGTGCCCCTGGCTAACCGTAAATTTAAAAAACAAGAATGGCGCCTTCTGGTTTGCTTAATATAAGGAATTTGAAATGATTTATACATTTACTTTTGATACTTAAGTATATTTTAGCAGTTACATTTACTTTTGATACTTAAGTATATTTAAAACCAAATACTTTTAGACTTTTACTGAAAGTATTTTACTGTGTGACATTCATTTTTACTTGAGTCATTTTATATTAAGGTATCTTTACTTTTACTCAAGTATGACAACTGGGTACTTTTTCCACCACTGGTGACAATATTCTGGGTAGATTTGTATTACGTTTTCTGGTGAGGCAAGACAATGCTACATCGGCTAGATCCTCATGCAAATATGTAATGGACTTTGGATCAACTGATACAGTGCATTCGGAAAGCATTCAGACCCTTTGACTTTTTCCACATTTTGTTACATTACAGCCTTATTCTAAAATTGATTAAACTGTTTTTTCCCCTCATCAATCTACACACAATACCCCATAATGACAAAGCAAAAACCGTTTTTTAGATTTAAAAAGTATTCAGACCCTTTACTCAGTACTTTGTTGAAGCACCTTTGGCAGCGATTATAGCCTCGAGTCTTCTTGGGTATGACTCTACAAGCTTGTCAAACCTGTATTTGGGGAGTTTCTCCCATTTTTCTCTGCAGATCTTCTCAAGCTCTGTCAGGTTGGATGGGGAGCGTCGCCGCACAGCTATTTTCAGGATGTCTCCAGAGATGTTCGATCAGGTTCAAGTCTGGGCTCTGGCTGGGCCACTCAAGGACATTCAGATGAATAGACTGTCTCCCAAATGGCACCCTATTCCCTATATAATGCACTACTTTTGACCAGGGCCCATAGGGAATAAGGTGCCATTTGTGACGCAGTCCATGTCTCTTCAGAGAAATGTAGTTTTTATACTGGGAGGCACTCCAACTTGACTAAGTTGTGTGCCAATCATAAACAGAGTTAAGAGCTGTAGCCGTAATTGGATATATAAATATATGGATTTTAGATTTGGGATGATTGTAGGCAAAGTTATGCACATTTGGAAGACCTTTGAGAAGTTCTTACTGGAGAGCAACCCAAAGAATGAATATGTATTATTAATATTTAATTAATGTAACTTTAGTATGGTTTCAGTCAGTTAAAGACAACTATCCCTTTAGCCTATTCTCAAATTAATTGTGACAGAATTCATTATAAAAACACATTTTCGATAAGGATTGTGATTAAAGCAAAGGTGTTTCGTTTTGTATAGTAGTGTTAATATAATATCTAGGATATTCTCTCATCAGGACCGTGATGCTCTGTGCATTTGTGTGCATGTAAACATTATATATGATTCATACTGCATGGTTAGAACATCATTAAATATGAAATACTCTTCGCAATATATTAATTCATACTCTTAGCTTTTCGTCACTTCATTGTCGGCCGGCTTTGGAGAAAACAAAACACCTTTACCCACCATGTTATAACCCTTTTAAAACCAAGACAGGGGGAACTTCTGTATGAGAACAGTTTGTTCAGGAGACTCTTTCATTTTTTATTTAGAAGAATTTCCAACATTCTGAGACTCTATCCATATTACATATTGGCGTAGTCTCGATGTTGGGTCAGGTTGTCCTTTGGCAAGACCTATTTTGAAAAGGGGATAGCTTCAGCCCAATATGGCGACTGGAGTATGGGTGTGTGGGTGTGTCTAAAGGAAAGTAGTGGGCGTGTGGAAAGGAGTGGGTGTGTCGAAAGGGCTCTGCTATAGGTTAGACGGTTTTGATTGAGCAGTGTTTTTTCTTCTTCCGTTTCTTACCACGCAACTGCCGTACATTGATATACCGTACCGCGAGAGCTCGGACTTCTTTTCTGAAGCCAGAATATGAGTCTGAGTCATATTTCACTGTTAGTTTTACACAAATAATTGTTAATTTTCAGTTATAAAACTGACGATACATGCGTTGTATGCGTGTGCTTACTGTGACTGTTACCCTGATATTGGCTATTAGGTAGCTACATCCCACGCCGTTGCTGGACATTAGTGCTTGGCAAGCGAGAATGAAGGATACTGTCCCGGTGTTGTTGCCGTTCATGCCCTCCCATTGAGAAGTAGACTGTATGTACAGGTAACTGCCAAAATAAAGGAAACACCAACATAAAGTGTCTTAATAGGGCGTTGAGCCACCACGAGCCAGAACAGCTTCAATGCACCTTGGCATAGATTCTACAAGTGCCTGGAACGCTATTGCAGGGATGTGACACCATTCTTCCACAATAAATTCCACAATTTTGTATTTTGTTGATGTGGTGGAAAACGCTGTCTCAGGCGCCGCTCCAGAATCTGCCCTAAATGTTCAATTGGGTTGAGATCTGGTGACTGAGACGGCCAAGGCATTTGGTTTACATTGTTTTCATGCTCATCAAGCCATTCAGTGACCACTCGTGCCCTGTGGATGGTGGCATTGTCATGCTATGGGGGCATAGCCATGGTAGACAAAACAATGGCCTGCCCAGCATTTTTATACATTATCCTAAGCATGATGGGATGTTAATTGCTTAATTAACTCAGGAACCACACCTGTGTGGAAGCACCTGCTTCCATTATTTTGGCAATTACCTGTACGTATCAAGGTGACCTCTAGATGGTTATCAATATTAGTTATTTATTGTGTAGGCTGCTATCCTACTTGAAATAAAATCATGGGAGGGAAAAAAATGGCCACGTTAGCTACCGCCGGCGACACGACAGTGATACAGCTGCCCAGTAGGAAGCACCTCAGGTTGGCAGGCACGTCGATACAACACCAGTGCACTGATTCCGGCTTATCGACTCATCGTGCAGCCCAATCAGCCACGCAAAACAGTCTTGAGTGGCAACAAATCTGCCCAATTAGCTGATTTGCTTTCCATACACCCACTCCTTTTGACACACCCACTCGACCATACTCCGGTCGCCATATTGGGCTGCAGCTTCCTATACTTGCTTATTTTTGGTACTCCTTTCAAAATGTAGTCTTCAAACAGTGACTAATGGAGGGTATTCTTAGAAGAAGTAGCCAAGAATGTGAAGACCTAGAAGTACTTTTGTTTGAATAGTGGCGAAGGCCATAATAACTATAACTTCAAATGCAGTCCATACAAGGCACAGATTTTAAATGAAATTTCAGGTTTATCAAATTCGATTTGGCTGCCATGGCAGTAATGGGGAGATTTCGTATTATATGTCTAGTAAATAAATGACATCGCTTTTTCTATCTCCATCTGTCCCTGTGATGGTGGATTGTGTTGGCCTTTGGCTGTCACTCTCGCCATAATAATCCGCCCATTTATCTAGTGTAACTGTTTTAATCGAGTCCGAGCATCTGCAGATGGTGCAAAAGGCATGGCTGCATTTAATTCTAATTCTAAAATCATAATGATGAGCAACAATGTGGACAACAGGTTTGCAGAATGGTTGAACCAGGTGTTTAATCACAAGGCCAAACATTAGATATTTAGCATGTACTGTATGTAGCCTTTGACCAGATAAATTAGTCATTTCTAGTATGTAGAAATTAGCTGTTATATGAATATTCCAAAATGTATATTGGAATCATTCAAAAACATTTTATTAGACCACTGAGTACTGCAACTTGATCTTTTTGGACCTAGTTCATATTCATGACTGGTTGGACAGCGAGAGATCCTCCTACAGTCTAGAGAATTCCTTATTACTCACCACAGATGATCTGTTTGTTTGTTTTCTCATGTTGCTGTCTCTCTGGTTAACACAGTATAAACTGACCTTAATTGTTTGAGTTCCAACTTCCAAGCTGATTGTTATACAACGCCAGTCCCCTAGACACAAGAGAACCAATGTACAGCTTGTTAAAAATAATGGTTGCTTTCTGTGGAACATTGCCTGCTGTTGCAGGGCCAAAGACATCTACGACTGGAGGCAACCAGCCCATGATTGAGTGAGTTATTAGAAGAGTCCCAACAAACCACACCTGTACTACAACAAGAATCCTAATATGGCAACTTGCCACTTAGAGGTCAACAACTTCAAGGATAACTTGACATTTTTGGGGGGCATTTTGGGGAGGGGATTCATTAAAGAGAACTGTCTTGACCTTATTGTGTCTGTTTGATGTATTCCTCGCCTTAGAGAAGAACGGGAGTGAAACCTCATATTTGTGGAGGAAGTCAACATATAAACCGTAACTCTGCCCTCACACAAGGCTGACGTTCGGTTCGTTTATTTACACACTTCCAAAATGTGGCATTTTGTGGCATTCCACCAACCGTGTCTTCAGATAGAAATACATTTATGGGGTGCTGTGTGGAAATAGGCTTGCTAGGGCATCCTGTACTAGCTGTAACAATAATATTTATTAGTAGCTCTGTCAGAAGATTACATTGAGAATGCAAATCCTGAACACTGCATTTATACACACAGCATTGTAGATTTGATTCCCTGGGTGAGCCCTGTATACACATACTTAATGGAGCATGAAGAAGAGTGAGGTAAAAAAACAGGGGGCGAATTTGTTTTTAAATAGCAAAAATATATTAATATCCCTATGTTTTCAATTGATTTTGTAGCCTAAAGAAACTGGAGCATTTCGGAAACTAATATCGATTGTCTCTTCCTTCAGTCCCTGAAGTGTCCCTCGTGCCTTAGAGGCATGCAATTGGCTATAGTGAAGAGGTAACTACTGGGGCTTGTGTATAATAACACGGACATGTACTATAGTGAATGTGTTAGAAGTTACTTATTCAGGAAGTATGTAGCCTGTATGTACATCCCAAAATATTATTTGTATTATATGGTAACCAATTTGAGGATGCAGTCAGGAGACAAACTACAATATTATTGGTCCATGCATGCAATACGACACACCATTGAATGTTTTTACAGTAAAACACAGTAAAATCACTAAACACAACACGCCATCTTACATTTTAGTCATTTAGCAGACGCTCTTATCCAGAGGGACTTACAGTTAGTGAGTGCATACATTTTCATACTGGCCGCCCGTGGGAAACGAACCCACAACCCTGGCGTTGCAAGCGCCATGCTCTACCAACTGAGCTACAGGGACTACATACATCTTACTAGTATTGAAAAAATGGGCTACTTCGCCATAATGATCAAGATATTTGTCGAGACCCAACTGCAACCCTGGCAACACACCCATCTATAACTATAAACTATCATAATCTAGCCTGGCTATTTATTAAAAATTAGGGCAGGAAGCCGCAAAAGGGGTCTGGCTGTGAACAATGAACGGGTGGGGTCTGAAGCAGGGCGATTCACTCGATGCTCGCACTCACTAAATTTAATGGGGAATTCAATTCAACTAACAGAAAATGGGGGTTAGGAATGAGTTTGTCACCCCAAAAAAAGAAAAACAGTTTTGTACTGCGTGACACTAGAAAGGTGTGAGGGTGCCGTAATTATATTTGAATATTATTTCAATATAAAACCAGGGGTTCAAAGAGGATCCCTTTCATTAAATGTTAATTAGTTGTCGTACATCAGTCTTGACGAGTCAACGTGAGAAAATTAAATTAAGTTCAGTGATCGTGATTGAAAACACAGCTCTGTGTGGACGAGTGGAGTGACTTAATTACCTTTACTGCACATCTTAAAGACCCCCACATTATTTTAATTAGTCACAACTGACTGTCTGATTATTGCTTGCTCGCTTCTTAAAAGTCAGAGTTGAAAAATTAATGTTGAAGCAATTACGGATTCATGTGTATGTGCAGTTAGTGTTGCGGATTCATGTGTACAGTGCCTTCAGAAAGTATTCATACGCCTTGACTTATTCCACATTTTGTTATGTTACAGCCTGAATTCTAAATGGATTAAATCTAGAAAAAAAATCTCACCTTGCAAATGTATTGAATAAGAAATACAGAAATATCTAATTTACTTAATTATTCACACCCCTGAGTCAACACTTTGTAGAATCACCTTTGGCAGTGATTACAGCTGTGAGTATTTCTTGGTAAGTCTCTAAGAGCTTTTCACACCTGGATTTTACAACGTTTGCCCATTATTCTTTAAAAAATTCTTCAAGGTCTGTCAAATTGGTTGTTGATCATTGCTAGACAACCATTTTCAGGTCTTGCCATAGATTTTCAAGTAGATTTAAGTCAAAACTGTAACAAGGCCACTAAGGAACATTCACTGTCTTCTTGGTAAGCAACTGCAGTGTAGATTTGGCCTTTTAGGTTATTGTCCTGCTGAAAGGTGAATTCATCTCCCAAGTGTCTGGTGGAAAGCAGTCTGAACCAGATTTTCCTCGAGAATTTTCTTTGCGCTTTCTTTTTTTATCCTGAAAAACTCCCCAGTCCTTAATGATTACAACATACCCATAATATGATGCAACCACCACCATGCTTGAAAACATGGAGACTGGTACTTAGTAATGTGTTGTATTGGATTTGCCCCAAACATAACACTTTGTATTCAGGACAAAAAGTGAATTGCTTTGCCACATTTATTTGCAGTATTACTTTTGTGCTTTGTTGCAAATATAATGCATGTTTTGGAAAGTTTTTATTCTGTACAGGCTTCCTTATTTTCCCTCTATCATTTAGGTTAGTATTGTGGAGTAACTACAATGTTGTTGATCCATCCTAAGTTTTCTCCCATCACAGCCATTAAACTCTGTAACTGTTTTAAAGTCACCATTGGCCTCCTGGTGAAATCCCTGAGCGTTTTTCTTCCTCTCCGGCAACTGAATTAGGAAGGACGACTGTGTCTTTGTAGTGACTGGGTGTATTGAATCCACCATCCAACGTGTAAATAGTAATTGGTTAAGCTAATATATGGAATTGCTTTAAGATGGTCATACCAAGGACCATTTAGCTATTGGATTTAGAATTTTAGGACTCTTTTAGGTATCCCCCCCACAAAATACACAGTACCAGTCAAAGGTTTGGACACACCTACTCATTCCAGGTGTTTTATTAATTTTTTTACTATTTTCTACATTGTAGAATAATAGTGCTACATCAAAACTATGAAATAACACATATGTAATCATGTAGTAACCAAAAAAGTGTTATATTTGAGATTCTTCAAAGTAGCCACCCTTTGCTTTGATGACAGCTTTGCACACTCTTGGCATTCTCTCAACCAGCTTCATGAGATAGTCACCTGAAATGCATTTTAATTAACAGGTGTGTCTTGTTAAAAGTTAATTTGTGGAATTTCTTTCCTTCTTAATGTGTTTGAGCCAATCAGTTGTGTTGTGACAAGGTAGGGGTGGTATACAGAAAATAGCCCAATTTGGTAAAAGACCAAGTCCATATTATGGCAAGAACAGCTTAAATAAGCAAAGAGAAATGACAGTCCATCATTACATTAAGACATGAAGGTCAGTCAATCTGGAAAATGTCAAGACCTTTGAAAGTTTCTTCAAGTGCAGTCGCAAAAACCATCAAGCACTATGATGAAACTGGCTCTCATGAGGACCGCCACAGAAAAGGAAGACCCAGAGTTACCTCTGCTGCAGAGGATAAGTTCATTAGAGTTAACTGCCCCTCAGATTGCAGCCCAAATAAATGCTTCACAGAGTTCAAGTAACAGACACATCTCAACATCAACTGTTCAGAGGAGACTGCGTGAATCAGGTCTTCATGGTCGAATTGCTGCAAAGACACCACTACTAAAGGACACCAATAATAAGAAGAGACTTGCTTGGGCCAAGAAACACGAGCAATGGACATTAGACTGGTGGAAATCAGTCCTTTGGTCTGACGCGTCCAAATTGGAGATTTTTGGTTCCAACCACCGTGTAGGTGAACAGATGATCTCTGCATGTGTGGTTCCCACCGTGAAGCATGGAGGAGGCGGTGTGAACGTGTGGGGGTGCTTTGCTGGTGACACTGTCAGTGATTTCTTTAGAATTCAAGGCACACTTAACCAGCATGGCTACCACAGCATTCTGCAGCGATATGCCATCCCATCTGGTTTGCGCTTAGTGGGACTATCATATGTTATTCAACAGGACAATGACCCAACACACCTCCAGACTATGTAAGGGCTATTTTACCAAGAAGGAAAGTGATGGATTGCTGACCTGGCCTCCACAATCACCCGACCTCAACCCAATTGAGATGGTTTGGGATGAGTTGGACCGCAGAGTGAAGGAAAAGCAGCCAACAAGTGCTCAGCATATGTTGGAACTCCTTCAAGACTGTTGGAAAAGTATTCCAGATGAAGCTGAGAGAATGCCAAGAGTGTGCAAAGCTGTCATCAAGGCAAAGGGTGGCTACTTTGACGAATCTCAAATATAACACTTTTTTGGTTACTACATGATTACATATGTGTTATTTCATAGTTTTTATGTCTTCACTATTATTCTACAATGTAGAAAATAGTAAAAATAAAGAACAAACCCTTGAATGAGTAGGTGTGTCCAAACTTTTGACTGGTACTGTATATATATAAAAGAAATTGGCACTAAACTACTTCCATATACACTGAGTATACAAAACATTAGGAACACCTTCCTAAAATTGAGTTGCACCCCCTTTTGCCCTCACAAAAGCTTCAATTCATCGGCGCATGGGCTCTACAAGGTGTTGAAAGCTTCCCACAGTTGTGTAAAGTTGGCTGGATGTCCTTTGGGTGGTGGACCACTCTTGATACACACAGGAAACTGCTGGGTGTGAAAAACCCAGCAGTGTTGCAGTTCTTGACACACTCAAACCGGTGCGCCTGGCACCTACTACCATACCCCATTCAAAGGCACATAAATCATTATTATAATTTTTTCTCCCCAATTTCGTGATATCCAATTCCGATCTTGTCTCATTGCTGCAACTCCCCAACGGCCTCGGGAGAGGTGAAGTTCGAGACATGCGTCCTCCGAAACAGACCCGCCTAACCACGCTTCTTAACACCCGGCCGCCAGCCGCACCAATGTGTCTGACGAAACACCGGTCAACTGACGGCCGAAATCAGCCTGCAGGCGCCTGGCCTGCCACAAGGAGTCACTAGAGCGCGATGAGCCAAGTAAAGCCCCACCAGCCAAACCCTCCCCTAACCCAAACGACGCTGGGCCAATTGTGCGCCGCTCTATGGGACTCCCGGTGACGGCCGGTTGTGACACAGCCTGGGATCGAACCCAGGTCTGTAGTGACGCCTCAAGCACTGTGGCTTGAGGCCTTAGACCGCTGCGCCACTCGGGAGGCAGGTACCTAAATATTTTGTCTTGCCCATTCACCCTCTGAATGGCACACATATACAATCCATGTCTCAATTGTCTCAAGGCTTAAAAATGTATCCTGTCTCCTTCCCTTCATCTACACTGATTGAAGTGGATTTAACAGGTGACATCAATAAGGGATCATAGCTTTCAACTGGATACTCAGAGGTCTGGTACAGGGTTACCTTCAGCCCATGCAATACAACATATCTTTAGCTAAAAATGTTGTATTATGCTAATTAGATTCATGTGGGGGCGCGGACATCGACTCTAAGTGGTTAAATACTGTTATAGCACACAGAGTGAGTCTATGCAACTTATTAAGTGACTTGTTAAGCAAATGATTACTCCTGAACTTATTTGGGCTTGCCATAACGAAGGGGTTGAATATTTATTGACTCAAGAAATTTCACTTTTCATTTTTAATTAATGTGTAAAAAATTCCAATTCACTTTGACATTAAGGTGGGTATTGTCAGGGCGTGTGACTACTTTCTGTGCTGTGGCAGGACATTCTGTATTTCTAGTAGTCATTAGTTGCTGGCTGTTCAAATGCTTTCCCATCAAACTACACCTTGAAATTAAATTAAGTGGACACCAGGACGGCTCATAGGTTGGTGAGAAGTGGAGGGATGAAGGGGGAGGTAGAGGGAGATGGATCTCTGAGGCAATTAGAGAAGACATTCTCTGGAGACAGTGCTCAGCATCAAAGACATTCTCTCCAGGGGGCACCAGCTTCTCTACTGAAAGGTTAAGCATCACCCAAGACTATCTGCACACTGCACAGTATACTGGTCCTCGTTGTGAAAAGAATCCAGTTTGCCACTGACAGCTTGATTGCTGCCTCACAAAGTCTGGCATCGCTTCACATTACAGAACTGGTTTAGTGATCATAGTGGTGTAGTGTCGTGGACTCAAGGGGATGAGATTGAAGGAAGGAAGGATTTAAATGTCCTCCCTCAGATGGGTTCTTTTGTTCTAAATGGCCTGAGGGAGGAAGTTAGGTACAGAAAGAGAGACAACTCTGATGCTTGGGTGAGTTGACAAAAATAATTGTATAGTTGTAACTTGCAGTGTGCATTGGTTTATTTTGCTAATTCCTAAGGGTCAGTTACATACTCCGGTAGACTGCATGGTAAGCTATGTTTTTAATAAAACATTTTGTTTAACCCTTGATATACTACTTACACGCTCAAAAGAAACCCGAGCCACCCCCTCACCCACTACCACACCAAAGACACGACGGTGGTAGGCCTGATCACCGATGACGATGAAACAGCCTACAGGGAGTAGGTCAGAGACTTGGCAGTGTGGGGGGGGGTCGAGAGCTTCAAGTTCCTCGGTGTCCACATCACTAAGGAATTAACATTGTCCACACACCCACACAGTTGTGAAAAGGTCATGACATCACCTCTTCTCACTCAGGAGGCTGAAAAGATTTGGCATGGGTCCTTAGATCCTCAAAACTTTATACATTTGCACCATTGAGAGCATCTTGACTGGCTGCATCACCGCTTGCTATGGCAACTGCAAGGCACCTGACCGCAAGTTGCTACAGAGGGCAGTGAGTACGGCCTAGTACATTACTGGGGCTGAGCTCCCTGCCATCGAGGACCTCTATACCAGGTAGTGTCAGAGGAAGACCCCCCCAAAATTGTCAAAGAATCCAGCCACCCAAGTTCTCTCTGCTACCGCACGGCAAGCACTACCAATAGAAACCTGAACAGCTTCTACCCCCAAGCCATAAGACTTCTAAACAAGACTGCTAAATAGCCAATCAAATGGCTACCCAGACTACCTGCATTTATCTTTTTTTTTTACCAACTCTCTTGCACTGACTCTATGCACACACACTGGACACTACCCACACACTCAAACATACTTACACTGACACCCCAACACACACACACACACACTACATACGCCCACGCACACATAACATGCGCACACATGCATACTGACGCCACACACACCCTCACCACAGCTCTGTCTATAATCTACTCTGTTGTCTAGTAACTTTACCCCTACCTACATGTACATAGCTACCTCAATTACCTCGTACCCCTGCACATCGACTCAGTACTGGTACTCCCTGTACATAGCCATGTTATTACCTCGTACCCCTGCACATCGACTCAGTACTGGTACTCCCTGTATATAGCCATGTTATTACCTCATACCCCTGCACATTGATTCAGTACTGGTACTCCCTGTATATAGCCATGTTATTACCTCATACCCCTGCACATTGATTCAGTACTGGTACTCCCTGTATATAGCCATGTTATTACCTCATACCCCTGCACATTGACTCAGTACTGGTACTCCCTATATATAGCCATGTTATTACCTCATACCCCTGCACATTGACTCAGTACTGGTACTCCCTGTATATATCCATGTTATTACCTCATACCCCTGCACATTGACCCCTGCACATTGACATTGACTTTTTTTACTCGTTATTGTTATTCATTATTCATTGTGTATTTATTCTTTGTGTTACTATTTCTAGTTCGTATTTTTTATCTTTAACTCTGCATTGTTGTAAAAGGACCCGTAAGTAAGCATTTCACTGTTACCTGTTGTTTACGAAGCAATCCGACAAACAGAATTGTATTTTACTTATTTCCTAACCCATTTCTCTATGAGCTCAAGCCAGTCCTCAAATATAATGGAATGTTCTGCACAGTTTGAAGAGAAATGATCAAATCAATGGAACCAATCTGTCGCAGTCATCAGTGAGATGGAGAGAAACATGCTCCAGGAAGACTGACCATGAAATGATGTGCTTAGTAACCGTTTGGCCCCACACTACCTGCCACACATGATAACGCCTGGTCATTGTCACCTATAGCCACTATTACAAATGAATGACTTATTGAGCATGTGCTGTAGAGTGTAGGGATGTACTACAACAACAGCTGAGGTGCTGCTACTTGTTTGTTAACTAGTGTCTTTATTCCATCCTTTTACATGGGCATTGTGAAACCAACACACACAGTGAGAAAGTGGTCTCTCGAGGAAGTACAATATTAGAAAGTTCCAATGCACAGGAACTTATTTTGGTAGAAATAGAATTGCATAAAGAAACTTTTATGGGCTGAAATTGCTCACTGAGCTGAAAAAGGGAGAGACATGGCAATTGAATGACTCCTACATATTACTGTGACAGATAAAAGACATAGCCATGAAAATTGATTTCATGCACACAAGGAGTTTGAAGCCCTGGGAGTTTTGCGATGATCCTTTGGCACTGTGAACATCCTAATTGTCGGAGGCCACTGGTTCATTACCAAGTGGAGAAACTATTGGCTCTTCACTGACAGGATGTCAATGTACCAGGTTAAGTGAGTGTCTTATAAATGCACTGCCAAAGCCAAACAGATTGAAAGCATTTTTATGCTTACAAGACCGATGATTTGTGAGATGTGGATAAGGGAGCATGCTGGTATGGTTTACATCTCTCTGATGTTTCGTTGCATAATCATGGGATGGCTTCATGGAATCTGGGACTCTATGATTGCTGTTCGATTTTGAGACAATTTTGATATTTTTACCCAGCTCTGACACATGGTACAGTCTTACAGTAAGTCTTAAATCTGTTCCTTCAAATTTTTTGATCTACGTTTGGATCATACGGTACAGATTAAACTTGTAATAGTCCAGGCAATATGTGAAAATAATGTTTACTTTTTTTAAAAGCATGAAACTTTGTACATTTGTACAGTTTGAGGCCCTGAATGTTTTCAATTCACCTACACTACATTGTAGATATACAGTGGGGTCCGAAATTATTGACACCCTTGATTAAGTTGAGCAATAGTGACTGTATAAAATAAATTATTCAAATACTGAGCTATATTGTATGCTCCAAAAAATTGGGAAATTATATTTTATATAAAGATTTTGTTTAACATGTAAAAACAATGTTTTCATCAAAAAAGTAGGGGTCTAAATTATTAACACCCCTTAAGATTCTTATAAATAAAGTAGCCAAAAGTTTAGTATTTGGTCCCATATTTCTAGCACGCAACGACTACATCAAGCTTGTGACTGGATGCATTTCGTTCGTTTTGATTGTGTTTCAGATTATTTTGTGCCCAATAAGAAAAAATGGCATAGCATCTATACAGGGATATTCACATAACAGCATACACATCAACAGCAGTATATGTATAAACATCTCACTGGAGAGAGAGAGAACTAATTACTTAGACAGGTGAGATTTATGGACCTCTCTCAGGACTGGTGGAGATCTTATCTGATCTGTGTCTGGTGCAGCAGAGTCATAAATCTTACTGCACATGCGGGAGCGCCTAGGACAGTCTATGAAACTTCTAGAATCTCTAGCCATGGCTTAACAGTAGTGCGAACTATGAAAACGCAGCGGTAAAGTGCGCATACAGGCTATAAGAATTAACCATCTCTAAACAATAACGTCTGCTGCAAAACACTCATGCAGTCAATGCAATACAGGCACTTATAAACAACATGCAGATGGAGTATCTGAAATATATATAAGCTGCAGCAGTACTATACAGCTACAGATGTAACGAGGTAATTAGGCCTAAGGTAATTGCTTGCAGTCAATCACCATAACGTAGCATTAACCCTCCCGATAATAAACCCCACAACTCACTTCTAAAAGAAACACACTGATAACTTGGTGGCCAGCCAAACTTGCGTCTTCATCTGCTGACAACAATAGCCACTCTGACCTGGAGTGGGAGGGGTCAGAGTCCAAACATGCATTCGGGCACTCTGATTGGTGTAAACCAAGAGGCTGTGACAGACAGCTGAGAAGGGGAGAAACCTAATGGGTCTGTGGGGAAAGTCACGTGCACAGGCATGGCCTTTTTAGCCTAGCTTTACCATTCAGGAACTGAAGCAAGCACACTTGTGTTTTTTGTTTGGACCACAGCCCTGTATCCCCACCATTAAACAATTACTGTTGTTGTTTACACAATCCAAAAACGTTGCATTATAAATCGTCAACTGGGTCAGGCTGGCATCATTTGAAAGCTTATTCTATTGCCAACATGGCTAGCAACATTAAGATCTTACAGTGTTAGGATTTCAAAACATTTAACATTTAAGTCATTTAGCAGACGCTCTTATCCAGAGCGACTTACAAATTGGTGCATTCAACTTAGGATAGCCAGTGGGACAACCACCCTTTTAAATGTTTTAATTATTATTAATTTTTTATGAGGGGATGGGGGGGTAGAAGGATTACTGTTATACTATTCCAGGTATTCCTTAAAGAGGTAGGGTTTCAAGTGTCTCCGGGAAGGTGGTCAGTGACCGCTGTCCTGGCGTCGTGGGGGAGCTTGTTCCACCATTGGGGTGCCAGAGCAGCGAATAGCTTTGACTGGGCTGAGCGGGAATTGTGCTTCCGTAGAGGTAGGGGGGCTAGCAGGCCAGAGGTGGATGAACGTAGTGCCCTTGTTTGGGTGTAGGGTCTGATCAGAGCCTGAAGGTAAGGAGGTGCCGTTCCCCTCACAGCTCCATAGGCAAGCACCATGGTTTTGTAGTAGATGCGAGCCTCAACTGGAAGCCAGTGGAGTGTGCGGAGGAGCGGGGTGACATGAGAGAACTTGGGAAGGTTGAACACCAGACGGGCTGCAGCGTTCTGGATAAGTTGAAGGGGTTTAATGGCACAGGCAGGGAGCCCAGCCATGAGCGAGTTGCAGTAATCCAGTCGGGAGATGACAAGTGCCTGGATTAGGACCTGTGCCGCTTTCTGTGTAAGGTAGGGTCGTACTCTGCGAATGTTGTAGAGCATGAACCTGCAGGATCGGGTCACCGCTTTGATGTTAGCAGAGAACGACAGGGTGTTGTCAAGGGTCACGCCAAGGTTCCTTGCACTCTGGGAGGAGGACACAATGGAGTTGTCAACCATGATGGCGAGATCATGGAGCGGGCAGTCCTTCCCCGGGAGGAAGAGCAGCTCCGTCTTGTCGAGGTTCAGCTTGAGGTGGTGATCCGACATCCACACTGATATGTCCGCCAGACATGCAGAGATGCGATTCGCCACCTGGTTAAATTAATTGTGTGTCGTCTGCATAGCAATGATAGGAGAGACCATGTGAGGATTTGACAGAGCCAAGTGACTTGGTGTATAGAGAGAATAGGTGAGGGCCTAGAACTGAGCCCTGGGGGACATCAGGGGTGAGAGCACATGGTGCGGAGACAGATTCTCGCCATGCTACCTGGTAGGAGCGACCTGTCAGGTAGGATGCAATCCAAGAGTGAGCAGCGCCGGAGATGCCCAACTCGGAGAGGGTGGAGAGGAGGATCAAAATCACAGTATCAAAGGCAGCAGATAGGTCTAGAAGGATAACAGCAGAGGAGAGAGATTTAGCTTTAGCAGTGTGGAGAGCCTCCGTGACACAGAGAAGAGCAGTCTCAGTTGAATGACCAGTCTTGAAACCTGACTGGTTTGGATCAAGAAGGTCATTCTAAGAGAGATAGCAGGAGAGTTGGCTAGAGACGGCACGCTCAAGAGTTTTGGAGAGAAAAGAAAGAAGGGATACTGGTCTGTAGTTGTTGATATCGGAGGGATCGAGGGTAGATTTTTTGAGGAGGGGTGCAACTCTCGCTCTCTTGAAGACGGAAGGGACATAGCCAGCGGTCAAGGATGAGTTGATGAGCGAGGTGAGGTAAGGGAGAAGGTCTCCGGAAATAGTCTGGAGAATAGAGGAGGGGATAGGGTCAAGCGGGCAGGTTGTTGGGCGGCCGGCCGTCACAAGTCGCAAGACAGATTGTAATTTTGGTGCACATAGAATGGAGTCATCATGAGTGCATTCAAGTGCGTGTTCCGCGGCAAATTTATACATATACGACAAACATAAGCTCATTCTGTTCAGGACAACCCAGGGTATGAGGCATGTAATCCTTGTAATTGTGGATCAAACATAGCGATCATAAACGTTGATACTGGAAATGACATGAGTTTTCAAATATGGAAATTAGAAGTGCACATGGGTGTGTGGTTTGCTTGTATGACATCAAGGCGGTATTTATTATAATCCTCAATGTCTGATCTTTCAGAACACAGAAACTTCTCTCGATTTACAGCATCTTCCTCACTCAGACAACAACAAATGTGCAAAAGTAGCTAAATTGCCAGAAGGGATGGGGGCATCTTCTTGTTGCGTGCTGTGTTCAAGTTTATAAAGTCTGGCAGTCATAACCCATATAGCGCTGTGAAGCGGAGAACCTGAGCTCTGACATAATTTCTAACATGTTACTGTATAGCCACTGCGTTCCAATTAAGGCCCTTATCAATGACAAAATCTGACATTTTCAACCCGTATATGGGATGACAGGGACTGTGATTGGAAAGGTCTATTAAAACACTAATGGTTGTTACATTGGTTCAGACTTCAATTAAATTGGTCTGCTCATCCTATCCTGTCAGGTCAGGGGTCAGATTGTTGAAGAGTACTGCTTCAAGTTACAAAGTTAATTGCTTAGGCGCTACCTGGTTCTGATACAGTATCTCTCCTATTGTGTCCATATTAGGACAGCCTCACAGTCACAAGGAGTTCTTCTGACACCAACTCACCATCTTGTGACTCTGAGGCTGTCCTATTATGGACACCATATTTGGGTGGGTATGCTAGAATATACAGACGATAGGAATGGAATCTGTCAAAGCCCTAATTTAATATTGTGTATATATATAAATATTACTGTAAATATTGATCACATTCCTTTTGTATGGTCATATATTTTGATACATTGAATGTTGATATTGCGAACCTATGTTATATATTTTTTACTCCTGTTTCAGGAAGTGATGTCACTGAGTATTGCCCCTATATATAGGATCTTCCTCCCCCATCTGGGATATGGATGCCTGATGAAGACCTAAGGGTGGAAACGTTGTTATAAATAAATATCACCTGGGAGCATGAGCAGCATTGTGCGGCGTTTTCCTTTTTATTTTTCCATGAATTCACCTACAACTCCATCACCTGCGGAAAGTACCTGGATGTGCCTCTGTTCTTCAGCTTCCGTTAGTCTGTCAAAGTGGCCTTGAAGTGATAACTCCCTAATTTCTTTCAGCTATAACTACTTTAGTTAAAAGCAATTCAAGTGATCTTTGGTCAAGTTTCTGAGGCAAATGTATCATAAGTGGAGAAGACTGTAGTGGCATTACAGTGAAAATGTAATGGTCAGGTTTTCAGATAGCTTGTTACAGGGGAGAGTTGTTATTAACAGTCTGTCTGAGATCTCTCATGTGTGGGACATCATACCTGTCAGCTGTGTGTTACAGAGCTTACAGTAGACTGGACTGGAGAGACAATTCTATAGCTACACAGCACAGGATGCACCACCTTAGTATACCGAAAGCACATGGATGAGCTGTCAGCCAATTGACAGTTTTGTGTGTGTGTGTGCGTGTGTGTGCGTACGTGTGTGTGCGTGTGTGTGAGTGTGTGGGTGTGTGTTATGATGAGTTTCTGGTATCGAGAAGTTCATGATGTAAGAGAGTAGTCAACACTCATATGGGGAGTTGATTCAGTCATTATTTAATGGTTACAATAATGGATTCAATGACAGGCGGTACGGACGTAGCCTTCTGCCATCTGAATGACTTCTATAGAAAATCTCTCACTTTATATAATGCTCTCCGAGCTGCTTCTTCCCGCATCTGCCAACCATCATTGAGTGTCACTCATCTACTACAATAGCATCCACATACTTGGTATTGTGTGTCACCCTAGCCAGGCCATTCCATCACGTACACCTTCTAAGATTATCACAAGTGGCCCCCAATCTATCTTGGCACACAGACCTTCTGTTACTCACTCGTGACACCAATAACACATGGCGTGTCCTTGTCCTCTGTCCCACATGCAGCTTATGAGTTAACATACATTAATACATCCTGTATCAAAACTCGTTATATCAATTCACCCTTTTCATTATTTTGATGTTGTAAGTGAAATGCCACAGAAATAACATTACTTGAGCCAAACATTCAAATGAATTCCTAACCTCTTGACATCATTCCAGAAAATACAATGATTCATGACAATTTGTAAGTTACATGGATATTATAATATAGTCAAATGAATATATCCCAATAAAAATAACTTCAGTCTTGCCATCCATGTTCCTATTGAATTACCACTAACAACCTTGAAAAGACTTCAACAGCTTTCAAATTACCATATTCCCCCATAATCTTTGCATCTCTGTTCGTACTCTTAATACCTTCCTGTATGTCTCTAATATTTCCCATAACTTTAATTAAATTCCCAATACCTTCCTATTCTGATGGCAAGCATGTACAACATGCATCTCCCCCTATAATCGCATACATTCCCCCTTTATCTACTGTAATAGCATCCAATGCTATGCGATTATCAATTGCATAGTGTCCCATGAGTGACATTTCACACCCAATTGCTTGAAAACCCATGACTGTTAATAGGTACAATGTTCAACTCCGTTCAACCCTGACTCTGTTCCCCTAATATGCCTGAGGAGAGATATAAAGGATAACACTCTGGTTTCAGTCCCTGTTAAATCAGTACAGCCTTGCACTATTTAGGATTGAGGAATTCAACCAAAGGTCAGATCAAATGGAAATATCATAAACATTCCTATGTCTCAAATACCAAAACCCCATGATAGGAACCAATTAAGTTCTTGCCTAGCAACTGAGATATGTACCACTCTAAACATCCATATCAATACCTCCCAATACTTCAAATAGTGACTAATATTTGAATACGGTAACTTAATAATCAACATATTCATGATTTCAGTCACAATCCTCACATTAACTTACACGTTTCAAACAGTAAGATTCAAAAGTTTTTACTCAAAATAAATCATATAATTGTATCCTAAGACGTTATCATAACGTATTGCTGTTTTAACCATAATATATATATAAGACAGTTATCTCAATAGTACAAGGAATACCATTCATGCTGAAAATAGTTAGTTACTAATACATACTAATTATTTACTTAAATCACTCTTATAAATTATAACCAAAACCAAATTACTTAACTCAACCAAATGTAGAATGACAATTCTTAGTGATTCACATTGGTCCTATCACTCAAAGTTAAAACCCTCAACTTTAGCACCCATTACAACTGTCAGAAAGTACACTTCTATTAACATTATAGTATAAATATCCATAATTATATTATGACCTTCCTCATTCTGAGAATAACTACAGATCGTCATCTCAATGCATTGTTAGTACTATCAATTTAGCAGTGTATATACCTCCTACTCAAATTAGCAAATTTTGATAAATCCCAAAATGTTATCCAACCCATTATGTTCTTCAGACAGCTTCATAGTTCAAAATGCATTGCCCATGACAATGTCCCAACTTCAATGTCTCATCAGAGTCATCACCATCTCTACACCCCATTGTCTTGTCCATTTGCCAACCATTATACCAACAACATGAGAAATGTTGTATTTGAACCGATCTTTCTCCATTCTCACTCAATGGTGGACTCCTGTCCCACTCTCTCGATATAAAAACATGAGAAAATCAGTTGATATCTTCAATTTTCTGTTGTACACCGGTTGCAGGTAGAAGTGGTACTGTACAGGAACGTCTTCAACGCCTCTGATGTTCATCTTCAGCCGGTTCAGAGGTTGTTTCTTTTTAAGGTTCACAACATTCTAGGCCAAATTATCCCTGCTATGAATCAAGACACCATCTGTATTTACCTCAATAGAAGACAGAACATAACAGTTTAATTTAGTTCATTCCTAATCCAAGAAATCCATATAAGCATTGACTATAAAACAAATTATTATGTTTTACCAATTATTCTTAATACCAATTTCTAATATACTTCCCAATTTCTGTTAGGTAAACCCTGTCAGGTGATTCTTGAAATTCTGGAAGATCTTGAAGTTCTTGGATGTTCTTGTAGGTCTGTCCCTCCGCCGATGGAATCAGCCATCACACGTAGCTCATCAGTAGCATTCCCCTTGCCATCGTCTCTCATCACCTGATCCTTGTCGGCTCCAGCATCCTCAGCTCCCTCATCTCTAGGTCGTCGGTTTCCTCGTAGTAGTCTGTTGCAGTGGTTTACATGATACCAGGTCGATCTCCCCTCTATCCATTCATTTATTGGTGTAGACTGGGTGACGATGTATGGTCCTTTTAGATCTGACCCTTCTTCCTTCACTAGGGTCTAGGATCATGCAGAGTCCTTCTCCATTTATCAACATCGCTCTGTGGAGTGTGTCCTTCTGGCAGCGTACCAATAGGGAAGTTGAGAGTCCCTGCTGCAAAGACACACAGACATAGACACAAAAGAAAACAATGCTCCGCAATGGTGGTGCCATCTTCCTCCTCTGGGTTTGAACACTCCTACAGTGGGACAAAAGATGCAGGTATCTCTCTCTGCTACTTTCCCCTCCATCGAGATAGCCAGCAACACCTAGTACTGACCTCCCCACCTAGGTTTTGTCCATCTCTGACTTCTTTAATCCTTTACCGCCAGTCTCCCATGTGCATACAATGCACAGATTCTCCTGTTAGTTTTGGCAGAGAAGCCTTCACCCTTAGCAACATTGTTAGGTGAGACACCATATGCTACTATACCCTGTCTTCATGTCAGTCAGTAGAAGCCTTGATATTAGGAAGTGCACATTTTTGCATCTTGTTATAGGTCACTAGTTTCATAGACAGGCCTCCGCTACATACTGCCTTATACCACAAATACATTTTCACCTAAAACATTTAATCTAACCCATAACACATTAATTACTACTGCTCATATTCTTAATACAATTTGCATATTTACCAAAAATCCTAATGCGAGCATTACTTCCCCCCTTTTGGACACATGACTCACATCGTGATTCATGCGTTCAAAAACAAAACAACAACATTGCCTGTTAAACCAAAATAATAAATGAAATTAAAATGACAACATTTGATAATACCTTAACTTAATTGTATCCCATAAAGTAATTCAAGTAATATCAACATTTGACTAGCGCCAGGTGTTCCTCATTCAGAACTAGCTCTCTCACTCTTACCTTATTATGGTCCGAATCATATATATGACTATTGCCAAATTATAAACTTGTTCATAATTATCAGTATTATAATTTACCCTCAACTCTGTATAATAAATTACCTTAAATTCCTCATCCTATGCCTCTTGGCTTTCCAGTATGGGTGATCAATTCACACTAGAACGTCAGGACAGAGTTCAGAGGTCATTCAAACCCTTCAAATAAGTGTTACATTCTATAGTATAAACAAATCATTAACAACAGTCAAAACATTTTTGTATCCCAAGTATACAGTAAGTCCTCATTGCATTTCTTCTCAAAATAAATCACGTGTTTACCCCAAACTCACACATAAAACAAAACTTCAGAAAGTTCCCTGTGTGTTCCTTTAAGACGTACCATCTTTGACCCGTTAAAACACACTAAAATAAAAATAAAAAGCCTATATAACCATTATAATAGGTTAGTTGTGTGTGGTTATTTGAAAAACCATATTGGAAACATAAAACAAAAATAGCCAGGCCTTATTTAATTTGGTAGCTCCCTCTTATGACCTTATTATAAGACTGCCAAAAACTAACTGCTCCCCCTAGCCCACAGTCTTGGGAAACATTCCAATGAGAGATAAGGAAATCCCCATTCTCCTGGAAGAGAAAGTATACATTTCGTTAATATTCAGTTATAATCAGCAATCCAAAAATAGCAATTACACACAAAACATGATGCAGATATACACTGTCCTACCTCACATCAATAATCGTTTGTTTCAATCTAATTCCTCATAACTACTCCAGAAGAAGATGACATAAAATCTCTCAAAAGAGGAAAACCACTCAAGGTTCTCAGAGTTTACAATTAGTATTTTTAAATGATTACTCTTCATACCTCATTCCTTTTAAGTCTCACAATGATTATCACCTCCAAAATCAGCTTCATTTTATCCCATATCAAATTGTTATGGTATCGTTACTGGATGACATACCCCTTAGACTGTTCCTGTCACCCCTCTAAACGTACCATTTGAGACATTCACAAATATAATCACTTACTACGCGTAAAGAATCAATGATAATCCAAGCATCTATTAAAAAGTTGTTTGAGACCTTCTCCTACGCCTTCCTTAACATACCACGTTTCATTAAGTTGACTACACCTTCTCTCTAAACCTATAACCCCTTTTTTTGTAATGTAATCATCCCCACTTGTTGCATTGATGTTTTAAAATAACAACCTATTGTTTAATAACTTCTAGAACTTATAAAAATTGTGTACTTCTCCATCAGCCTAATAGTAAAAACTATCTCCCATTGTTCAACGTACCAGAAACAGATTATCGTTTTTAGAATTAATTAACTGTCTGCATAACTCACTGGTGTTTAAAAAAACTATAGAATTTAATAATAATAATTACAAATTGTCAAAGAACGTTCCTTATTCGACTATCTAGATGTCTGCTCCACATTACCCTGCGTCCTTTACATCCTGATATAGCACAGCCTGCACAACTCTCTTTCACCCGTTTATTAAATCCACTACTACATGATAATATATTTTCATTGACTTTACTAGAAATAATTATTTTAATACCAGCCTACTTAAACAATCCAATTCCACATTTCTCATCTCCCAATTAACCTACTTTATTTTTAACACAGAAAACCCTCTACAATCTATTTTATCCTTTACCGCTGTCTTTCTATCTAACGATACTTTAGCAGATGACAAAGTATTTTTAAGTTATAGTGAAAACAAACAAAACATCTATTCACAGGGATGCAACTTTAATTACTATGTTATCCTATCCGCCATGGGTTGGTAAGACAATTTCTTTCCTATAATCTTATCAATTCACCCAGTGATCTATGTCAACAGCATCTATGTAACAGTTTTGGTTCCTTCCCTACATGGGCTTGAATCAGATACCCTCTGCACACATTAACAACAGTCACCCTTGAAGCAACTTACTCGTCATTCAACAAAAGGCGCGACCTTGCAGAGCAAGTCAAACAACTCCTTCAAGGTCGCAGAGCAAGTTACGTCACCAATCTAAACGTTACTAGTTAACACCACTAACTAGCTATCCATATCCCACCGGTAACATTCACCACCCTTTTGACATCCTTCTCCTTTACCGGAGCAACCATTGATCCGGGTACACCAAACTTAACCCATTATGACACTTACAGCTCTCTCACATTCAGCAAACCCCAGTTGCTAACACCCACAGATCAACACCTAGAAACTCTCCAAAGAACAAATAAAAATCATTCTCAAACATTCTGCCTTTCCCTCTATCGTAGGGTTAAAAACTAACTTGACAACATTAACAATTGATTGCTGCAGTAGCTTAATGTTTGGTTCAGTTTATCTGTTACGATATTGTGTCAGTAATATTTCTGTAGTGACCTCAGCTACAAGCTCCTATATTCCTCAGTTAATTTACATTTTAGTCATTTAGCAGACGCTCTTATCCAGAGCGACTTACAGTTAGTGCATACATTATTTATTTTTTCATACCCCCTGTGTGAATCGAACCCACAACCCTGGCGTTGCAAACGCCATGCTCTATCAACTGAGCTACATCCCTGCCGGCCATTCCCTCCCCTACCCTGGACGACGCTGGACCAATTGCGCGCCGCCCCATGGGTCTCCCGGTCGCGGCCGGCTACAACAGAGCCTGGATTCGAACCAGGATCTCTAGTGGCACAGCTAGCACTGACATGCAGTGCCTTAGACCACTGCGCCACTCGGGAGACGCCACTCGGGAGACTAATGTTATCTTTCATACTCTGCTCCCTTCCAATACAGCTTCATAATCCCTGGTGTTTTTTAATACTCTTTTTATTCTCTTTGTCCCCTTGCTTCACTTCCCATTAAGATAAGACACTTGCTTCACTGTGCGTCGTCCCTATACTATTATTATCCCCTGTTATCAACTAAGATAATACCAATCCGCCATTACTAGAAGTCATGGGTAACTGTCCTTTCTAAGTAGGCTACAAGTAACAAACCAAACACTTGCTGTTGTTGACCAGCACATATTTAATTTGTATCCATAGTATTAATATCCAATTTATTGATAGACATTACGCCACCATTCTCAATCATTTAATGTAGCAAACCCTTAGGCAATGGAAAAAATTACCTCGAAATTGTCTCGCTATTCCTGTTAAATAATGGTCATTCAATTTGAACCAAGCACGCTGATAAATCTTCCATTCTACATCACCAAACCAAATACTTTGTAGTATCTGTCTAAGCAACACATACCAACAGTTGAATTACACTCAGAAACCCAGATTTGTATACTCTATGCCATTGCCCCAATGCTATTGAACTGACACACACATCCCACAAATAGCGCAATTACAATGGTTTGCCGTCTTAACATCTGATCCATAATGAAATTCCTTCACTTCCTCACCATAGCTCCTCAATTATAATTAGTTTAATGGAAACCCTAAATTGGCTTTGTACTATGTTATAAGTTACGTCTTTGTCACGCCCTGGCTCTAGGGACTCTTGTATGTTGAGCCAGGGTGTTCGTTTCTTTGTGTAGTGTCTATGTTTCGTTTCCTATGTTCTGTTCTAGGTTATGTGTTTCTATGTTGGCCGGGGTGGTTCTCAATCAGAGGCAACGAGAATCAGCTGTTGCTTGTTGTCTCTGATTGGGAACCATACTTAGGCAGCCTTTTGTGCACTTGTGATTCGTGGGATCTTGTTCCGTGTAGGTTTGTGTTGGTGAACCTGTGGACTTCACGTATCGTTTTGTTGTTTTGTAATTGTTGTTTAAAGTACTAATTAAAGTATGTACTCATATCACGCTGCGCCTTGGTCCACTCATTATGACGACCGTGACAGTCTATAAATTCCAGTCCTTATGGGCAGTTTATTCCTTAAACCTAATCTCTATCACATGATCTATCAACGGTACAAACTTAGAAAACCTTTATTTATGATTTCCCACCCCTGATGTACGTCTACGTTTGGGTGAGCAAGTTAATACATACATATTATTGAAATTATTACTATATCACCTCTCGTAATCAATTACACACATAAACTTCATCCTATTTTCACATTGTCATATACTCCATATAGAACGTTAGAAACTCCTAGGTACTCACATCAAACAATCCCTTCGTGTTTTTATTAAACAGTCCTCACTCAACACAAGTCAACATCTTCAAACATACTCCCAGCGGAACCAAAGAAAACAGATTGTAGTTTCAAGTACACTGACCTTCCTGTCATTGGATCCTCACTGGTTCTCTAACCTTCAGGAAACCCCGTCAAAGTCAAGCCTCTCCTTAAAACATATACTTTTCCATTACACTATAAAATAACCTACGTTCTCCATACCACTCCTTGATATCATATGATGGACATTGATGTACGGAACCACAATATAATGTTATATCAAACCTTGTTATCCAAACTAATATCAATTTATCAAACACATTCATATAATTTATTATGCACCCTTTCAGATTAAAATTACTTTCTGCTTTTTGTTCATAAAATAGCCTATTTTGTTCCATACACCTCAATGCCATCTGGTGAACAAAAAATGGTTGCATCGAGTTTACTTAAAAGGTCTCTTCCCATGAACGCCAGAGTAGTTGTAGTGTTTACTATAAATGAATGTTGAAAATTAATATCCTCTAAATCAATACAGTGAGGGATAAAAATATTTGATCCCCTGCTGATTTGGTACGTTTGCCCACTGACAAAGAAATGATCAGTCTATAATTTTAATGGTAGGTTTATTTGAACAGTGAGAGACAGAATGACAACAACAAAAATCCAGAAATACGCATGTCAAAAATGTTATAAATTGATTTGCATTTTAATGAGGGAAATAAGTATTTGACCCCCTCTCAATCAGAAAGATTTCTGGCTCCCAGGTGTCTTTTATACAGGTAACGAGCTGAGATTAGGAGAACACTCTTAAAGGGAGTGCTCCTAATCTCAGCTTGTTACCTGTATAAAAGACACCTGTCCACAGAAGCAATCAATCAATCAGATTCCAAACTCTCCACCATGGCCAAGACCAAAGAGCTCTCCAAGGATGTCAGGGACAAGATTGTAGACCTACACAAGGCTGGAATGGGCTACAAGACCATCGCCAAGCAGCTTGGTGAGAAGGTGACAACAGTTGGTGCGATTATTCGCAAATGGAAGAAACACAAAAGACCTGTCAATCTCCCTCGGCCTGGGGCTCCATGCAAGATCTCACCTCGTGGAGTTGCAATGATCATGAGAACGGTGAGGAATCAGCCCAGAACTACACAGGAGGATCTTGTCAATGATCTCAAGGCAGCTGGGACCATAGTCACCAAGAAAACAATTGGTAACACACTACGCCGTGAAGGACTGAAATCCTGCAGCGCCCGCAAGGTCCCCCTGCTCAAGAAAGCACATATACAGGCCCGTCTGAAGTTTGCCAATGAGCATCTGATTGATTCAGAGGAGAACTGGGTGAAAGTGTTGTGGTCAGATAAGACCAAAATCGAGCTCTTTGGACAAAATCCCTCCTGAGATGTGTGCAAACCTGGTGGCCAACTACAAGAAACGTCTGACCTCTGTGATTGCCAACAAGGGTTTTGCCACCAAGTACTAAGTCATGTTTTGCAGAGGGGTTAAATACTTATTTCCCTCATTAAAATGCAAATCAATTCATAACATTTTTGACATGCGTTTTTCTGGATTTTTTTGTTGTTATTCTGTCTCTCACTGTTCAAATAAACCTACCATTCAAATTATAGACTGATCATTTCTTTGTCAGTGGGCAAACGTACAAAATCAGCAGGGGATCAAATACTTTTTCCCTCACTGTATAGGATTAATTTGCGGAGTTCCACTAATTCCGATAGACTGGACCTTCTGATTACTTAAAGGACACCTTCAATCTTGTTGAATAGATCACCCGGCTTCTCCTCTCTAGGTTTATTCTGGGAATTAGGGTGCGGTTGGGCAGGAGTCCAATTTCCCTCTCTCTATCTCCCTCGATTATTATCATTCCCCCGCTTCAACTAAAAATTCCATAAATGTATTTGCTATCAATTGTTTAAATCAACATTTTGGTTTTGTTTGACTATTGTAAATATCATTTTATATTCATTTCCCACACACTCTCTAGTAGATCTAATTTTTTCAATGTTTATTCGTCCCGTATGACCTCTAAACTTTCTTTCTGCCGTTTCAATAGCTATACCAAACGTTTGTAACCACAATGCCCTGCATTCCTCGCGCCACCGTCTGACCTCAAAGTTATCTGTTTTAGCTATAGGAAACATGTATGTTGACCTGAGTTTTAGAAATAGCCCATGTGGACTGACTGTTTTCATAAGGTAGATTATGTTGCTCCATTGCCAAATTACGTAATATCCTAACTGACTTTACTTCCTTCCTAATTATATTTACCGGCCATTGTGCACTCATTAAATTCTGTGCTTCATACACCTCATTCATATAATCAAAATCCCATTTCGGGTTGCTTATGGCTGTATTATCAATGATATACTTTCGCGCTACTTGTAATTTATCCCTTTTAAAACTACCATTTTGAGGATAGTCATTATCTGTCCATGCTGACCAATCACTAAGATATGGTGCCACATAGAAAAACCCTAATTGAATTAACATCCATTTGCACATTGTCTGATTTTCACTACTTTTACAAGATACTGGTTCTAAATGCGGATTTGCCTGTAATAATTTCGTCATATCCTTTCTCTCTCTTCGAGGTGAATGAAGCTCTGATTTACTCTTAATGGTGACTGTTTTTCCTGATACCGGTCTACTAAGCTGGCCATCCATTACTTCTATTAGTTCTTGCAATATTAGTGATCAAATACTCGAATCAAATCCCCAACTTGATCTTTACAAACATTTTGTTTGCCAATTTTGTCATTGGTGCCATGATTCATCATGATCGCTCTGAGCATTTCACAAATAAGTTATTCTCTCCTTACCAAGGTATTTAAACCTAATGATAAAACAACACATCAGATAACTTATTTCTTGATGATACTACGCATCAGAAATCCTATTTTATGATGATACAACACATCTGAGGTCCTTAACCTATCTCTTTAAGTCCTACACCCACTCCTGTATTCTCTTTTGTCTTTGTACTCATTACTCTTAACACACCCTGTTTCGAATCATAGCACCATGTCATTGTCTAATTTGATATTTCTCCTTCTACTTAAATCCCTTATACATAACTCAACCCCACTTATCGTCCCGCTTAAAAAATATTGAATTTTAAATGTTCGTTACAGCTCAGCTTCACCACAGATAAGCAGAATTTGACATAATCAAAAAAATGAAAGTCTGCTTACCTGTTAGTTTAGACGCCAATCTGTTATGATGAGTTTCTGGTATCGAGAAGTTAATGATGCAAGAGAGTAGTCGACACTCATGTGGGGAGTTGATTCAGTCATTATTTAATGGTTACAATAATGGATTCAATGACAGGCGGTACGGACGTAGCCTCCTGCCATCTGAATGACTTCCATGGATAATCTCTCACTTTATATAATGCTCTCCGAACTGCTTCTTCCAACATCTGCCAACCATCATTGAGTGTCACTCATCTACTACAATAGCATCCACATACTTGGTATTGTGTGTCACCCTAGCCAGGCCGTTCCATCACGTACACCTTCTAAGATTATCACAAGTGGCCCCCAATCTATTTTGGCACGCAGACCTTCTGTTACTCACTCGTGACACCAATAACACATGGCGTGTCCTTGTCCTCTGTCCCACATGCAGCTTATGAGTGTCAATAGGGCTGATGTGGATGCGGTGTCGGAGTCAGGCGCAGGACACAGAAGCTCAGTCAAACAGACTTTACTAGTCAAATATACAATACAAAAATAAACGGGCCTCAAACACTGGAGGCGAGCGATTACGCAAGCAGTGCGTAAAACACTAACTAAATGAGCACAAAACTCTGACATCAACGGACAGGCGGACAACAACACACAAACTCACATACACAAAGCAGAAAACTTGTAGGACACATAATTAGACACAAACGGACACAGGTGCAACAGACAGACCAAACCAAACAAACATCGAAACATCCAACGGTGGTAGCTAGTACTCCGGGGACGACGAACGCCGAAGCCTGCCCGAGCAAGGAGGAGGAGCAGCCTCGGCAGAATCCGTGACAATGAGTTAACATACATTAATACATCCTGTATCAAAAGTCGTTATATCTGTGTGTGTGTGTGTGTGTGTGTGTTTGTGTGTGTGTGTGTGTGTTGGCATGTGCTTGTTTCTATAGTGAACTCTAATAAAGTGTGAGTGTGTATTAATGTGTGTGTCTGCAGGAAATTCTATTAAGTTCATCTCAAGGATATGCTGATTAGTAACAAAGAATTGTGTTTTCTTATCACATTGTCCATCACTTTGACCTGCATAATTTCGCCGCTGTCACAAGTTGGCTCCCCATACATTTTTCTACAGCCGGGACCAGAGGTCATTTAAAAAGAAGATAAATGATAATTATCCACTGAACGTACAAATTCGCAAACAAACTTACCAGACCGTTACATTTGCCCCTTTGGCTTGAAGATATCATAGGTTTATTATGAACACTTTTTTTGTTTACTGCAGGTTGGGAAATATACATGAACATAAATACATTTATAATAATTGTGTGGTTCCTACACTTGGTTGCCTGCCTAATCTAATTTTAACGATATTTCCAATGCAAATCCTTATATAATGAAATTAGTCCTTTGTGGTGTGTCAGTAAATGATTTATGTCTTATCTCCAAATGATGCACATCTCAGGGAAACCACTCTAGCATTATGTGCTACATTAAAAATGGAGAAAAAACATCTGTGAATTAATGAATTAATGGGTGTCTGTTGGTATATTCCCAGTCCAACTCAGCATATATCCACTATGATTCTGTTGGATATACTATATCAATCTCTAATGTTTTTCAGCCATGTGGCTCAGTTGGTAGAGCATGGTGCTTGCAATGCCAGGGTTGTGGGTTCGATTCCCACAGGGGACCAATATGAGAAAAAAAAAAATATATATATATGCACTCACTACTGTAAGTCGCTCTGGATAAGAGAGTCTGCTAAATGATTTACAGTGCATTCGGAAAGTATTCAGACCACTTGACTTTTTCCACATTTTGTTACGTTACAGCCTTATTCTAAAATTGATTAAATTATTACTTTCCTAATGCAGTGTAAATTTAATTCAGGCCACTGATTAAATTATCCAATGGCTGTAATCCCATTTGTTTTTCATGTCTGTCATATTTGATTTATAAAGCCATTGCCATCTTTAGGGAAAATAAAATAGTCCTTGCTGTGATCTACATTCTCATCAATATCACTTCATTGTATGGGTCTGTTCCACTCAAATAATAGGACCATAATAAATTGGACCTGTTTTCTAAACACTCATCCTCAGGCCGAGACTCTCCAGCCCAAATGAATGGTGTAGCAGCTGGAGCGATATCAACTTGACTAATGTTGTATCCACTTTTCACTGCTGTGTGTTTTTGAAGGGCTTTTCTGCTCTTCCTAGATGTTTCTCGGCGGCAGCTCTGTAAAGCACAAAGCCGAGGCACACCTTTCACAGCGCAGAGCCTTTGAAGCTGCGGCTCTTAGCACTCCTGTATGAGACAGGCTTCGGCTAATGCACCATGCTGCGCTTTCTGCCGGAGACCAAAAGCCTTTCATTTACGTCCGTCTTAATACTCCATTTTGAGTTGCTATCACCCACATCACCAACCCTCCCCCCCCCACACTTATCTGTCCCTTTTTACCATCTGAAATGCTTCTAGTCGCTATTCTTGCTTCCAAAGACATTTAAGGTCAAACTGTTCTGTTTCGTCCCTAGTCTTCAGTTATTTAAGTAAGGATACTTATCTGTGAAATAAGCCAGGTGGGTTCATGGGTGAGCCTATAGTTTTTTTTTAGGGAAAGTAGAAAAACATTTCTTTGCTCCAGCTAATGTAAGACAAGCAGGTTGGAACATAAGAAGTCTTGTTTCACAGACAATGGCCTCTAGGGGAACAAACTCTATCCAACCAAAGTAGACTTTCGCTGTACTGTCTAGGAGGTTCAAGTTTATACTATAACATGCCTCTATCATACTACAAATATATTGAGGTAACATAAATGAAGTAAATAATTAAAGTGTGCACTCCATTTTGGTGAGGTGCTGACTAACGGAATATAAACTATACAAATGAAAAGACCACCACACACTCATCTCGCCATGATGTGGATATATGTGAAAGCATAAATGAAACATTATATTGTTTGGAGTACAGCAAATCCATTGTAATTCAGTTCTAGGTAAATGTTACAGCCGGAGGTTAATGTGTGTTATCTGTAATATAATTTCTAACAAACCAAAACATTGCCTTATCTTGCAGTGAAAGACACAGTTCCTTGTCCCAGATCAGGCTTGTTCTTGTTTATGTGTCAAGTTGCAGAGATGAAATGTTTCCAATATGTCTGGAGCTTTCCAAAGAATTTGGCAGATTTGTTAGCAGCAACAACAAAGTATCATTCATGACAGTCTGTTCCTTTGAAATATAAAAAACAAGGGGCCTGATACTCTTTCCCTTCTTGAAAGATATTTGTTTTATTCACTGATCAACATATCAACCTATGAGGGGCAGAACAGACACAACTGACACCAGTGGACAACAAACTCAAAACTACAGTGGATGACTTCCAGTTTTCCAACCTGCGATGTAATTAGTAAATGTCAAGCATACCCCCCTCTTCTCTATGCTAATTTATGTACCCCATGATTATCTCATTGGCATTGTTCCTTTTTCTGTAGGATTAAAGCTTGTGTTAGCCTTAAATGGCCAAGTCTGTATCATTGTGCATCAGCGATGCAACTTAATTTAAAACAAGTGGCAATCAACCTGCTGATAATTTGAAATGCACAAGGGTAAGGTCGTCTCATAACAGATACACTTCAAGTTGTGTGTTATAGACATTCTGATTTTCCAATTAACCAGTAACTTAACGGTTCTAGACAATATTGGCTCATATATAGGCCTGGTAAAATATAGCCTATGGCTTATGGTGCTATCACAAGGAGCCGGGTTGTCTGTAAACGGGACATATTGTGATTTGTGTACGCAGGTTGATATTTATTGCCATGAATCTTGCCCTGGAGGCAGAACTGAGCGATTTCCGCTAAATGGGGAAGCTGCAAAGTCAAAATTGACTATATCGTCAAAAATGTATGAAAACAAAAATACTATTTTTGGTCTTAATTTAAGGTTAGGGTTAGGCATTAGGGTTAGCAGTGTGGTTAGGGTTATGGTTAGGTTAAAAATCAGATTTTATGACTTTGTGGTTGTGCAAGCTAGTGACCACTCTGCAGAGCTGCCTCAAGGGCAAAATCATGACAATATATGTCAACCTGCTTTGTGTACACCCTGGAAAAATAGTACCATTCACTTTGAAAAATACATACCACTGAGCACAGACATAATTTCAACGTTTAGTTTTGGTCAGTGGTATGTATTCATGGATGCCAAGGGAAGCCAGGCTTCCCCAAATATTTGACCAATAAAAATATAAAAAATGATAAAATAATTTATACTACCGGTCAAAAGTTTTAGAAGACCTACTCATTCAAGGGTTTTTCTTTATTTTTCTATTTTCTACATTGGAGAATAATAGTGAAGATATCAAAACGATGAAATAACACATATGGAATCATGTAGTTACCAAAAAAGTGATAAACAAATCAAAATATATTTTATTTTTGAGATTCTTCAAAATAGCTGCCCTTTGCCTTGATGACAGCTTTGCACACTCTTGGCATTCTCTCAACCAGCTTCACCTGGAATGCTTTTCCAACAGTCTTGAAGGAGTTCCCACACATGCTGAGCACTTGTTGGCTGCTTTTCTTATTTTCTTTCACTCTATGGAATGATGATATATGGAGCGGCAGTGGCTAGTGAGCCGTTGATGACGAACGCCGAAGCCTGTCCGAACAAGGAGGGGAGGCAGCCTCGGCGGAAGTCATGACAGATGCTCCCAAAAGAAAAGTATTTAGATGTGCCAAGTGAACCTGCAACCACAACACTTCAATAACGCTTAACATAAGATCTTCTCTAAGCATTACAGGGATATGGCTCTGAATATATACAGCAACACCTCCCCCATAAGTGTTTCTGTCTCTTCTATAGATGTTATATCCTTGTATTGCTACTGCTGTATCATCAAATGAATTATCTAAGTGAGTCTCAGAAATGGCTAACATATGAATGTTTTCTGATGTTAGCAAGTTATTGATTTCATTAACCTTATTTCTAAGGCTACATATATTATTATGGGCTATTTTCAGCCCTTTCCTGGGTAGCTTATCAGAGAAAGACATAATATGGAAAAGAGCAAACAAAGCAAGATAAAAAAATATACATTCGGCAGTCCATTTATCAGTTGGTGTGTGTAAGTGTGTGTGTGCTGTGGGGTTTAAGCTACAAACCAATGAGCCTGTCATAGCAGATGTAAGCAATGTCCCCATGCGCTCTGGTAGCTTTCATGGCTGGGATAAGTTATTTCCTCTTCTGGCGCACAGCTTCAGCATAGTCCTCGTTGAGGAAGATATACGTTCCTCTCAAGTTCTTGGCTCTTTACAGAACAGCTACCTTGTCCTTGAACCTCAAGAACTTAACCACTATTGGGCCTGTCACCTGGGCCAGTGGTGATTTTCCAGTCCTGTGGGCGCGCTCCACCTCAATCTTCCTATGGTCCAACTTCAATTTCTCAGAGATCATTTCCCTCACTTTGTCCTGACTCCGCCCAGGTCTCGTGTGGAGAGTCTGCAATTCCGTCCACAACCATGCTATTCCGCCTTGATTGTCCCTCGAGTCTGATTTATCCGTCATTGTTATCAGGGATTCACACACAGAACTGATGTCCTCTCTCATTTACTTACAGATTGCTGTCATCTTGCCGTCCTCCTGTTTCAACTCATCGAGCTGACCCTGGGAGAACTGCAAGCTGTTCTTCAGGTCCTGGACCTCTCTGGTCAGGTCGTCCATTCTTTTATTAGTTGAATCCACCAGCATTTGGACAAAACACTTGAAGCTATTTTCTTGTTGTTGTAACAACTGCTTGTAGAACTATTTTTGTTCATTTAAAAGATCCTTCACCTGGGATAGAGAGACACCACTGTCCTCAACGGTACTCCCGCCTGCTTTGGTCTTTGTCATGGTAGCTAGCAACGTAGGTTACACTGTTACTCTCACAGTTCCAGACAGGGCAGGTAACAGGGAAGATTTAAAACAACAAACAGCAGGGATCTAGACAGCCACAAACCCGGGACAATCCGCGGTCCCTGCCACAATGGCTAATCGCGTCGTGGGCTGCGTTTAAGCCCTCAAGAAACCCTGCTAGCTTGATAGGCAGCTAGCTAGAAGCCAGGCTAGCTACTACACCAAATAGTTCCTCAGACCCGGCCTTGGTGGGCAGGATCACTGGACAGAGAGTTGCAGTCCCAGCAACTGATGCCAACTGTGTCGCGGGATCCAAACTAAATGGTTAGTTAGCTACTAAGAAACTTTCCAATACACCTTTAAAACAACAAACTTCCAAAACAACAAACCGAGCTCTCCCTCGTTCCACGTTCAACAGGAAGTGACTGGAAGTGCTGGAATACTTGCACACACACACACACACATACACACACACACTCACACATATAGATCAGTACCATGGACAGCCACATGATATTTAGCAACATTGATTGGACTAAATTGTTTTTGGTATCTTTAAGTTTGTTTTCAGTGTATTAAACTAAGCATAAATAGAGTTGAAATGGTGCTGGAATAGTGGAGGCAGAGCTCCTGTTGTCTTTGTGCTGACTTGGTAGCTCTGTGGTTCTAAATCAGTAGTTGTTTAGTAAACTGTTGAAATCAACTTGCTTGACCATGCTGCATGTCATGTAACTGGACAGATGTTGCTCTTCGGTTTTGTGATGAAACAAACGTATGTGTAGTTACTGTGTGACTGTAGTCTTTTTGTTGTCAGGGCCTTACTGTATATCACGGTGGCATATGAACGAATGGGTTATAGAGCAAACAGCGCTATTATCACAACATTGGTTGTAATATGGATTTTTTACTGGCTTGGCTTGGCTTCCTCAGTGATTTTACCAACACACCACTACTGATTTTGGTTGAGTTGTCAACTAACGCCAATTCAATGTGAAATCAACCAGAAAAATTGATTTAGGATAAAAGTTGGGTAAAAAAAAAGAATGAAATTCCCTTAAGTTGATGGCTTTTTGCAAATCCAATTACTTTTCCACGTTGATTCAACGTCATCACATTTTTGTTGAAATTATGTGGAAACAAAGATGGTTCAATCAGTTTTTGCCCAGTGGGTATTTTGACATGGATACATAGGAGAAAGTTGTGCTATTACTATGGCTGGTGATGCCATGGCTTCATAAACATGACAGGCATCACTTTATCAAAAGCTAACAGAGATGAACAACAGTTTTGCTCAATGGCCATTTTACACATTGTAAAATGCTAGGAATTCAGATTTTCCTCCATCTCATACATCACAGTAGAGCCAGGGTTGCATCATCAGGCATAATAAATGTGTAAACATGACAAATGAGACGTGAAACACAATCATTTTGAAGAGTACAAGACATCTCTGAGGGACCCAAGCTTGAGAGGCTCGCGTGCCCCATTTATATTGGCCCGTAATAGCATCATAAACCATTCTTTAAAAAAATGATTTTGACATACTCTTGACATGTGGAATAGATGGAGCATTCTTTCATCCAAAACGAACTCTGCGAAAGCAGCCTATAGCTTTTTCAGAAGCCGGGCCATGTACCTTACAGTTTGGAGGCACTTCTTTTTCATTTTGAGTTCGTAACCTTGAGCGCCGCAATATTATTCTCATTCTTATCTCTTAAAGTTGCACCAATCTCATTTGCATGGGCTTCTCTGGGAATGGAATTCCACATTGCAATATCACACTCCAAAACGAAATGGGTTTTCGAGTGACTGCGCACATTAGCCTACGGAGTCTTACTGACACAGATATTGCGGGTTGGGAATGGATCGCTTGGACTTTGAGTTATCTACAGACGCTTCCATCGGTTTACTGGTAATGAAGTCAGTGGTGGTTGTGTAATTCATTGCTGCGTCTGTCGATAATTGATATCGCTGAGCTTTCAGGTTTTTTGGGTTAACTTTTAACACAGCAACTTTCCTCGCCTCGGGCATTGGGTTTATTAATTTCTGGTTTATTAATCGCTTTCAGCATCATATCCAAATCCATATTAGCATGGTGGTGGCTAGCGTGGTTCATTACAGCAATAGACAACAACAACAGACAATCACTCTAACTGGTTGTGTTCATTATCCCGATAACATCTGGGAATCAATGTTCATTATTCCAATAACATCTGTATATCAATGTTCATTATCCCGATAACATCTGTATATCAATGTTCATTATCCCGATAACATCCGTATATCAATGTTCATTATCCCGATAACATCTGTGTATCAATGTTAATTATTTGTATCAACACATAAACAGCAGGAGGACAAACTAAATAACTTAATAAAAATACATTACCTCCTCTGAATCTTTTGTAAACAATGCCCTCAAAATAGTTATCTCCCTGCATTCTTGGTCATTAAATTATGTCACAGGCGATACAGAGCTCATTAGTTTGAATGATGAATGAGGGGTTTTCAGCCCACTGATGAGGTGAGGGAACAGGTCAGTGGTTCTCAAACCTGGTCTCGGGGACCCCCAGACGTTTCACCATGTTGTTGTAGCCCTGAACCAACTCACTGATTCACTTAGTCAAGGGCTTGATAATTAGTTTGACAATTTGAATTAGGTCTGCTAGCTGTGGAATAGTTCAATTACATGGCCGTCCCAGAGGAGAGGTTTGAGAACCCCTGCAGTAATAATGGTATATACACATCGTAGATGATGGTGTAAAATTAAAGAACCTGGTTATTCATAATACAAATGCTATCTAAAAAACGATTGTATTAGTTATAGGAATGGTGATACAAATTACCATTACACACAATTCTCTTCTTCCATGTCATGTCCAATAAGGTCCACTTTACAGTCTTCATTTATTCCTGTAATTTAGTTAACTTTGTTAATTAAAAAATGATTTGGAGATGATGGGCAGTTCCTAGATCTGTGCCAACTTCCCAAACCAGTATACATTGTCACTGCTTTGTAGTGATCTTCACACATTCCTACATTTGATTTGACATTTGAGCTAACGTGATAAGCCTGAAATGAGATGCATGGAGTAAGTGGATTTGCAGTTTGTTTGGTTTAAGATTCTGGGCCATTGGGTAAATAAGATTTCTGTCATTACAATACAACCGGAGGTTTGTCACGCCCTGGCTCTGGGGACTCTTTAATGTTGAGCCAGGGTGTTAGTTTCTATGTTATAGTTTCTATGTGTTTATTCTAGATCGTTTAGTTCTATGTTGGCCAGGGTGGTTCCCGATCAGAGGCAGCTGTTGCTCGTTGTCTATGATTGGGAACCATACTTAGGCAGCCTGTTTGGCACAGTTTATTGTGGGATCTTGATCTGTAAGGTTTGTTGTTTAACCTAGAACTTCACGTTTCGTTTGTTTTGTTGTTTTGGTTCGTGTTGTACATTTAATAAAGTATGTACGCCTATCACGCTGCGCCTTGGTCCGCTTCATCTCATAACGATCGTGACAGAAGATCCCACCTCGACTGGATCAAGCAGCGTGACGAGGAGAGAGGATGGACCTGGGAGGAGATGAGTGAGAGTCTGGCAAGAGGGATGGAGGCCATGAGCACGGGGGAGAGACAAGCCCAAAAAAGTTTTAGGGGGGGGCTCACGCCGTGGACGACGAGGCAGCAGGAGGCCGCGATAGAGCGGTTCAGCCGGTTAGCAGAGGAGGCCGCTAGGTTACGGGGGTCACTGGTCACGAGGGAGAAGGAGAGTGTGGAGGCACGGCGAGAGGAACTGAGTAGGCAGCAGAGGGAGTTGAGGTTTATGAGGAAACCCAGTCCCGCTCCTCGCACCAAGCAAGTGGTGTGTGTCACCAGTCCGGTCAGGCCCGTTCCTGCTCCCCACACTAATCCTGTGGTGCGCGTCGCCAGCCTGGTCCGGCCTGTTCCTGCTCCCCGCACCAAGCCAGTGGTGCGCGTCGTCAGCCCGGTCCGGCCTGTTCCTGTCCCTCGCACCAAGCCAGTTGTGCGCGTCGCCAGCCCGGTCCGGCCCGTTCCTGTCCCCCGCACCAAGCCTGTGGTGCGCGTCGTCAGCCCGGTCCGGCCCGTTCCTGTCCCCCGCACCAAGCCTGTGGTGCGCGTCGCCAGCCCGGTCCGGCCCATTCCTGTCCCTCGCACCAAGCCTGTGGTGCGCGTCGCCAGCCCGGCCCATTCCTGCCCCTCGCACCAAGCCTGTGGTGCGCGTCGCCAGCCCGGCCCGTTCCTGCCCCTCGCACCAAGCCTGTGGTGCGCGTCGCCAGCCCGGCCCGGCCTGTTCCTGCTCCTCGCACCATGCCTGTGGTGCGCGTCGCCAGCCCGGCCCGGCCCGGCCAGTTCCTGCTCCCCGCACCAAGCCAGTGGTGCGCGTCGTCAGCCCGGTCTGGCCCGTTCCTGCTCCCCGCACCAAGCCAGTGGTGTGCGTCGTCAGCCCGGTCCGGCCCGTTCCCGCTCCCCGCACCAAGCCAGTGGTGCGCGTCGTCAGTCCGGCACGGTCCGTGCCTGTTCCACCTGTGCCTGGTCCGGCAACGGTCAGCTGCTCCACGCTGGAGCCAGAGCAATCCGCTCCACCGGTGTTCAGTCCAGCTCCGGTCAGCAGGGCCAGACCACGAGGGCGAGAGAGAGAGGGGTGGTCACGCCCGGAGCCGGATCCGCCTCCGAGGCGGAATGCCCACCCGGCCCCTCCCCTGTGGTGTTTGGTTGGCGCGGTCGCAGTCCGCCGCCTTTGGGGGGGGGGTACTGTCACGCCCTGGCTCTGGGGAATGTTTAATGTTGAGCCAGGGTGTTAGTTTCTATGTTATAGTTTCTATGTGTTTATTCTAGATCGTTTAGTTCTATGTTGGCCAGGGTTGTTCCCGATCAGAGGCAGCTGTTGCTCGTTGTCTCTGATTGGGAACCATACTTAGGCAGCCTGTTTGGCACAGTTTATTGTGGGATCTTGATCCGTAAGGTTTGTTGTTTAACCTAGGACTTCACGTTTCGTTTGTTTAATTGTTTTGGTTCGTGTTGTACATTTAATAAAGTATGTACGCCTATCACGCTGCACCTTGGTCCGCTTCATCTCATAACGATCGTGACAAGGTTATTATTCTTCACTCTCTCAAAACCACCTAGAAAAGTACATTTCCTGAAGAAAATGTGATGTGCTTGCTAGCTTGTTTGAAAGTATTTATGGTTGTGAAATAAGTAATAGTAGTGTCTGCAGTAGTAATGGTAGTGACTGGTTATAGTTGGAAAAGTAGTTAGATGGAAATATTTACTCTTGGTGGGTTGTGTTATGGTAATTTATGCAAATGTACAGTACATAGTTATAGTTTAGTAGTGGTCAGTAGTTATGGCCAGTAGTTGTGTTGTTGTGTGGTCAGTAGTTGTGGTCAGTAGTTTTGTGGTTGGGGTCAGTAGTTGTGGTCAGTAGTTGTGTGGTCAGTAGTTGTGTGGTCACTAGTTGTGTGGTTGTGGTCAGTGGTTGTGGGGTTGTGGTCACTAGTTGTGTGGTTGTGGTCAGTAGTTGTGGTCAGTAGTTGTGTGGTTGCGGTCAGTAGAAATGGTCAGTAGTTGTGTGGGTATGGTCAGTAGTTGTGGTCAATAGTTGTGTGGTCAGTAGTTGTGTGGTTGTGGTCAGTAGTTGTGGTCAGATTGCACGGTTGATTGATAGATAAAGTGCCTTCAAAGTATTCACACCCCTTTACTTTTTCCACATTATGTTGAGTTACAGCCTGAATTTAAAATTGATTAAATTTAGATTTTGTGTCACTGATTTACACACAAAAGCCCATAACGTCAAACTGAAATGTTGTTAGTAGAATATTTTTGAAAATAATACAGAATTAAAAGCTGATATGTCTTGAGTAAATAAGTATTAAACCCCTTTGTTACGGCAAGCCTAAATAAGTTCAGGAGTGAAAATGTGCTTAACAAATCACATAATAAGTTGCATGGACTCATTCCGTGTTCAATAATAGTGTTTAACGACTGCCTCATCTCTGTACCCCACACATACATTTATCTGTAAGGTCCCTCAATTGAGTAGGGAATTTCATGCACAGATTCAACCATAAAAACCAGGGAGGTTTTTCAATGCCTCGCAAAGAAGGACACCGATTGCTAGATGTGCAAAAATAAAAAATAAAGCAGACTTATAATACCTCTTTGAGGATGGTGAAGTTATTAATTAGGCTTTGGATGGTGTATCAATACACCCAGTCACTACAAAGATACAGGTGTCCCTCCTTAATCAGTTGCTGGAGAGGAAGGAACCACTCAGGGATTTCACCATGAGGCCAATAGTTATTTTAAAATGGTTACAGTGTTTAATGGCTGTGATATAAGAAAACTGAGGATGGATCAATAACATTGCAGTTACTCCACAATACTAACCTAAATGACAGAGTGAAAAGAATGAAGCCATCCAAAAGAAGCATCTTTCAGGTCTAGGGTGTTTTTTTTGATAAAAATACAGCTATAAGCACAGTCCTAGAGGAAAACCAGGTTCAGTCTGCTTTCCAACAGACACTGGGAAACGAATTCACCTTTCACCAGGTCAATAATCTAAAACACAAGGCCAAATCTACATAGCAGTTGCTTACCAAGACGACATTGAATGTTCCTGAGTGGCCTAGTTACAGTTTTGAATTAAATAAGCTTGAAAATCAATGGCAAGAGTTGAAAGTTGCTGTCTAGCAATGATCAACAACCAACTTGACAAAGCTTCAATAATTTATTTTAAGAATAATGGGCAAATATTGTACAATCCAGGTGTGGAAAGCTGTTAGAGACTTACACAAAAAGACTCACAGCTGTAATTGCTGTTAAATGTGTTTCTAACATGTATTGTATTGTCTCAGGGGGGTGAATACTTATCTAATCAAGATATACTAGTGTTTTAGTTTTCATATTTTTTAAAATAAATGTTAGAATCTTTCTTCCACTTTGATATTGCAGAGAATTTTGTGAAGATTGTTGACCAGAAATTACAATTAAATCCATTTGAATCTCACTTTGTAACACAACAAAATCTGTAAAAAGTCAAGAGGTGTGAATACTTTCTGAATACACTGTAGGATAGCCTGAACACGTGAAAGTTGGTTTGGTGTCCGTTGCTTGAACAGTTCAAGAGTTACTGTTGGTTTTAAATCATTTGAAGTTAGCTAACATATGGAATTGTTTTAAGATGGTCATACAAAGGATCATTTACCTATTCTATTTTTTATTTTAACACCCCTTAAGGTATCAAAAAAATATTTACAAATATTTGATGAAACACTGAATTTGGCCTTACTACTATTAGCCCATAGAAACAGATTGAATAAATCAAATCAAATCAAATTGTATTGGTCACATACATGTGTTTAGCAGATGTTATTTCGGGTGTAGCGAAATGCTTGTGTTTCTAGCTCAGACAGTGCAGTATATATAACAAGTAATATCTAATAATTTCACACCATATACTCAATACACACAAATCTAAGTAAAGCAATGGAATTAAGAATAAATAAATAAATACACTGCTCAAAAAAATAAAGGGAACACTAAAATAACACATCCTAGATCTGAATGAATGAAATAATCTTATTAAATACTTTTTTTCTTTACATAGTTGAATGTGCTGACAACAAAATCACACAAAAATGATCAATGGAAATCAAATTTATCAACCCATGGAGGTCTGGATTTGGAGTCACACTCAAAATTAAAGTGGAAAACCACACTACAGGCTGATCAAACTTTGATGTAATGTCCTTAACACAAGTCAAAATGAGGCTCAGTAGTGTGTGTGGCCTCCACGTGCCTGTATGACCTCCCTACAACGCCTGGGCATGCTCCTGATGAGTTGGCGGATGGTCTCCTGAGGGATCTCCTCCCAGACCTGGACTAAAGCATCCGCCAAATCCTGGACAGTCTGTGGTGCAACGTGGCGTTGGTGGATGGAGCGAGACATGATGTCCCAGATGTGCTCAATTGGATTCAGGTCTGGGGAACGGGCGGGCCAGTCCATAGCATCAATGCCTTCCTCTTGCAGGAACTGCTGATACACTCCAGCCACATGAGGTCTAGCATTGTCTTGCATTAGGAGGAACCCAGGGCCAACCGCACCAGCATATGGTCTCACAAGGGGTCTGAGGATCTCATCTCGGTACCTAATGGCAGTCAGGCTACCTCTGGCGAGCACATGGAGGGCTGTGCGGCCCCCCAAGGAAATGCCTCCCCACACCATGACTGACCCACCGCCAAACCGGTCATGCTGGAGGATGTTGCAGGCAGCAGAACGTTCTCCACGGCGTCTCCAGACTCTGTTACGTCTGTCACATGTGCTCAGTGTGAACCTGCTTTCATCTGTGAAGAGCACATGGCGCCAGTGGCGAATTTGCCAATCTTGGTGTTCTCTGGCAAATGCCAAACGTCCTGCACGGTGTTGGGCTGTAAGCACAACCCCCACCTGTGGACGTCGGGCCCTCATACCACCCTCATGGAGTCTGTTTCTGACCGTTTGAGCAGAAACATGCACATTTGTGGCCTGCTGGAGGTCATTTTGCAGGGCTCTGGCAGTGCTCCTCCTGCTCCTCCTTGCACAAAGGCGGAGGAAGCGGTCCTGCTGCTGGGTTGTTGCCCTCCTACGGCCTCCTCCACGTCTCCTGATGTACTGGCCTGTCTCCTGGTAGCGCCTCCATGCTCTGGACACTACGCTGACAGACACAGCAAACCTTCTTGCCACAGCTCGCATTGATGTGCCATCCTGGATGAGCTGCACTACCTGAGCCACATGTGTGGGTTGTAGATTCCGTCTCATGCTACCACTAGAGTAAAAGCACCGCCAGCATTCAAAAGTGACCAAAACATCAGCCAGGAAGCATAGGAACTGAGAAGTGGTCTGTGGTCACCACCTGCAGAACCACTCCTTTATTGGGGGTGTCTTGCTAATTGCCTATAATTTCCACCTGTTGTCTATTCCATTTGCACAACAGCATGTGAAATTTATTGTCAATCAGTGTTGCTTCCTAAGTGGACAGTTTGATTTCACAGAAGTGTGATTGACTGGGAGTTACATTGTGTTGTTTAAGTGTTCCCTATATTTTTTTGAGCGGTGTATATGGACGAGCAATGTCAGAGCGGCATAGACTAAGATACAGTAGAATAGGTTAGAATAAAGTATATACAGTGAGGGAAAAAAGTATTTGATCCCCTGCTGATTTTAAACATTTGCCCACTGACAAAGAAATGATCAGTCTATAATTTTAATGGTAGGTTTATTTGAACAGTGAGAGACAGAATAACAACAAAGAAATCCAGAAAAACGCATGTCAACATTTTTATAAATTGATTTGCATTTTAATGAGGGAAATAAGTATTTGACCCCTCTGCAAAACATGACTTAGTACTTGGTGGCAAAACCCTTGTTGGCAATCACAGAGGTCAGACGTTTCTTGTAGTTGGCCACCAGGTTTGCACACATCTCAGGAGGGATTTTGACCCACTCCTCTTTGCAGATCTTCTCCAAGTCAATAAGGTTTCGAGCCTGACGTTTGGCAACTCGAACCTTCAGCTCCATCCACAGATTTTCTATGGGATTAAGGTCTGGAGACTGGCTAGGCCACTCCAGGACCTTAATGTGCTTCTTCTTGAGCCACTCCTTTGTTGCCTTGGCCGTGTGTTTTGGGTCATTGTCATGCTGGAATACCCATCCACGACCCATTTTCAATGCCCTGGCTGAGGGAAGGAGGTTCTCACCCAAGATTTGACGGTACATGGACGCATCAAAGACGGTCTCTTTGATGCGATGAAGTTGTCCTGTCCCCTTAGCAGAAAAACACCCCCAAAGCATAATGTTTCCACCTCCATGTTTGACGGTGGGGATGGTGTTCTTGGGGTCATAGGCAGCATTCCTCCTCCTCCAAACACGGCGAGTTGAGTTGATGCCAAAGAGCTCGATTTTGGTCTCATCTGACCACAACACTTTCACCCAGTTCTCCTCTGAATGATTCAGATGTTAATTGGCAAACTTCAGACGGGCCTGTATATGTGCTTTCTTGAGCAGGGGGACCTTGCGGGCGCTGCAGGATTTCAGTCCTTCACGGCGTAGTGTGTTACCAATTGTTTTCTTGGGGACTATGGTCCCAGCTGCCTTGAGATCATTGACAAGATCCTCCCGTGTAGTTCTGGGCTGATTCCTCACCGTTCTCATGATCATTGCAACTCCACGAGGTGAGATCTTGCATGGAGCCCCAGGCCGAGGGAGATTGACAGGTCTTTTGTGTTTCTTCCATTTGCGAATAATCGCACCAACTGTTGTCACCTTCTCACCAAGCTGCTTGGCGATGGTCTTGTAGCCCATTCCAGCCTTGTGTAGGTCTACAATCTTGTCCCTGACATCCTTGGAGAGCTCTTTGGTCTTGGCCATGGTGGAGAGTTTGGAATCTGATTGATTGATTGCTTCTGTGGACAGTTGTCTTTTATACAGGTAACAAGCTGAGATTAGGAGCACTCCCTTTAAGAGTGTGCTCCTAATCTCCGCTCGTTACCTGTATAAAAGACACCTGGGAGCCAGAAATCTTTCTGATTGAGAGGGGGTCAAATACTTATTTCCCTCATTAAAATGCAAATCAATTTAAAACATTTTTGACATGCGTTTTTCTGGACTTTTTTGTTGTTATTCTGTCTCTCACTGTTCAAATAAACCTACCATTAAAATTATAGACTGATCATGTCTTTGTCAGTGGGCAAACACACAAAATCAGCAGGGGATCAAATACTTTTTTCCCTCACTGTACATATGAGATGAGTAATGCAAGATATGTAAACATTATTAAAGTGACTAGTGTTCCATTTATTAAAGTGGCCAGTGATTTCTAATCTATGTATATAGGCAGCAGCCTCTAATGTGCTAGTGAAGGCTATTTAACAGTCTGATGGCCTTGAGATAGAAGCTGTTTTTCAGTCTCTTGGTCCCAGCTTTGATGCACCTGTACTGACCTTGCCTTCTGGATGATAGCGGGGTGAACAGGCAGTGGCTCGGGTGGTTGTTGTCCTTGATGATCTTTTCGGCCTTCCTGTGACATCGGATGCTGTAGGTGTCCTGGAGGGCTGGTAGTTTGCCACCGGTGATGCGTTGGGCAGACCGCACCACCCTCTGGAGAGCCCTGCGGTTGCGGGTGGTGCAGTTGCCGTACCAGGCGGTGATACAGCCCGAAAGGATGCTCTCAATTGTGCATCTGTAAAAGTTTGAGGGTTTTAGGTGCAAGACCAAATTTCTTCCGCCTCCTGAGGTTGAAGGGGCGCTGTTGCACCTTCTTCACTACACTGTCTTTTATGGGAGCGGACCATTTCAGTTTGTCAGTGATGTGTACGCCGAGGAACTTGAAGCTTTCCACCTTCTCCACTGCGGTCCCGTTGATGTGGATAGGGGGGTGCTCCCTCTGCTGTTTCCTGAAGTCCACGATCATCTCCTTTATTTTGTTGACATTGAGTGAGAGGCTATTTTCCTGGCACCACACTCCCAGAGCCCTCACCTCCTCCCAGAAGGCTGTTTCGTCATTGTTGGTAATCAAGCCTACTACTGTTGTGTCGTCTGCAAACTTGATGATTGAGTTGGAGGCGTGCTTGGCCACGCAGTCAGGTGAACAGGGAATACAGGAGGGGGCTGAGCATGCACCCTTGTGGGGCCCCAGTGTTGAGGATCAGCGAAGTGGAGGTGTTGTTTCCTACATAACAGATCCACTACATGTAACAGCAGATAGTTCAAAGAAATATCTAAAGGATATTTGTTTTGAAGTGTCTGTCCTATATCTGAGAGATATAAGAAACATCAGGAAACTATAAAAAAAACAATGTTGACACCTATTTAACCCATTATTTTAGGCACTAAACTAGTTCCACATATACAGTACCAGTCAAAGGTTTGGACACACCTACTCATTCAAGAGTTTTTCTTTATTTTTACTATTTTCTACATTGTAGAATAATAGTGAAGACATCAAAACTATGAAATAACACATGGAATCATGTAGTAACCAAAAAAGTTTTAAACAAATCAAAATATATTTTATATATGAGATTCTTCAAATAGCCACGCTTTGCCTTGATGACAGCATTGCACATTCTTGCCATTCTCTCAACCAGCTTCATGAGGTAGTCACCTGGAATGCATTTCAATTAACAGGTGTGCCTTCTTAAAAGTTAATTTGTGGAATTTCTTTCCTTCTTAATGTGTTTGAGCCAATCAGTTGTGCTGTGACAAGGTAGGGGGGGTATACAGAAGATAGCCCTATTTGGTAAAAGACCAAGTCCATATTATGGCAAGAACAGCTCAAATAAGCAAAGAGAAATGACAGTCCATCATTACATTAAGACATGAAGGTCAGTCAATCTGGAAAATGTCAAGACCTTTGAAAGTTTCTTCAAGTGCAGTTGCAAAAACCATCAAGTGCTGTGATGAAACTGGATCTCATGAGGACCGCCACAGGAAAGGAAGACCCAGAGTTACCTCTGCTGCTGAGGATAAGTTCATTAGAGTTAACTGCAAATAAATGCTTCACAGAGTTCAAGTAACAGGCACATCTCAGCAAAAACTGTTCAGAGGAGACTGCGGGAATTAGGCCTTCATGGTCAATTTGCTGCAAAGAAACCGCTATTAAAGGACACCAATAAGAAGAAGTGAATTGCTTGGGCCAAGAAACAAGAGCAATGGACATTAGACAGGTGGAAATCTGTCCTTTGGTCTGTTGAGTCCAAATTTGAGATTTTTGTTTACAACCGCCGTGTCTTTGTGAGACGCAGAGTAGGTGAACGGATGATCAACGCATGTGTAGTTCCCACCGTGAAACATGAAGGAGGAGGTGTGATGGTGTGGGGGTGCTTTGCTGATGACACTGTCTGTGATTTATTTAGAATTCAAGGCACACTTAACCAGCATGGCTACTACAGCATTCTGCAGCGATATGCCATCCCATCTGGTTTGCACTTAGTGGGACTATCATTTGTTTTTCAACATGACAATGACCCAAGACACCTCCAGGCTGTGTAAGGGCTATTTGACCAAGATGGAGTGCTGCATCAGATGACCTGGCCTCCAAAATCACCCGACCTTAACCCAATTTAGATGGTTTGGGATGAGTTTGACCGCAGAGTGAAGGAAAAGCAGCGAACAAGTGCTCAGCATATGTGGGAACTCCTTCAAGACTGTTGGAAAAGCATTCCTCATGAAGCTGGTAGTGTGCTAAGAGTGTGCAAAGCTGTCATCAAGGCAAAGGGTGGCTACTTTGAATAAACTTTTTTGGTTACTACATGATTCCATATGTGTTATTTCATAGTTTTGATGTCTTCACTATTATTCTACAATGTAGGAAATAAAATAAAAAATAAAATAAACTTGAATGAGTAGGTGTGTCCAAACTTTTGACTGGTACTGTACTGTACCAAACTGTTCGGACGCTACAAACAGAAGATGGCAGATCTGCAGTACCGACTTCAGACGAGTCCCATGATGCTTGTGGGGGTCATAGAGCAAAACGGAGAACACCATCGTGTTCGTGAGAGTCTCATCTTTCCATAATGGTGTATTTTTGTTTGGGCGCTACATACGTTTTCATGAGAAGACCACTTTTCGGGATGTCTCATGGTCTGACAAATACTGCTGTAGCTCTGCCACCTTTCACCGCAGATTCGGATGGGCGACATTGGCGGATGCGGTGGATTGAGATGCATCCCATGCAAAAACAGACATCTCTAGCTTAAACAGACAGATTTTGATGGGAATTTATTTTGCTAATTAGAATTCCGCAGGCCCAGAAATCTACTCTGGGTTAAATGGTTATAGTTAAAAAAGTATACATAGTATTAAAAAAAAACGTTAACAAGCAATCTAAATTGGGTAAGTCTGAACATATCAACGTTGGTTTGGTGTTGAAGTAACAGCTGTCCAGCAAAGACTGGTCTCGGCACTAGTGTAACAGATGTGATCGTACTTCGTTAACTCTCTTGTGTTGTGGACTGTCCAGCCAGCGATCCCAGTTGATTGGTGTTTACTCTGACGATAGACACAATGACAGTGGAGGCTTTTCAGAGGAGGAAGGGCAGGACCATCCTCCTCAGTGAATTTCATAAAAATAAAAATATTGAAACATTAAAAAAGTTAGCCTTTTTACATAAAACTATACTAAACATATTCACATCCCCAAATAATTGATTAAAACACACTGTTTTGCAATGAAGGTCTACAGTAGCAAACAGCACTCTCTAGGGTAGCACCATGGTGTAGCCGGAGGACAGCTGGTTTCCTTCCTCCTCTGGGTACATTGATTTCAATACACAACCATGGTTCTCACCCCCTTCCATAACCTTACACAGTAATTATGACAGCTTCCGGAGGACATCCTCCAACCTATCAGAGCTCTTGCGCAGCATGAACTGACATGTTGTTCACCCAATCAATGGATCATAGAATGAATCTAGTACTGAAAGCATTAGCTACAGCTAGCTAGCACTGCAGTGCATCAAATGTGGTGAGTATTTACATTTTACATTTTAGTCATTTAGCAGACGCTCTTATCCATAGCGACTTACAGGAGCAATTAGGGTTAAGTGCCTTGCTCAAAGAGAGACTCAAAGAGAGAGAAAAAAACTAGTTGAACAGTTTTTAACAAATTAATTTATTCAAAAATGAAGGAGAAGCAAGAGAGAGAGCAAGCTAGCTATATTTGGTAGTATTTTTTTGTCTCACTTTCACTTTAGCAAATGCAGCTAGCTAGTTTAGCCTACTCAAACACCTTGCTCAAACAGAGAGGGATGTTAGCTAGCTGGCTATGGCTATCCAACACTGGAACTCTTCCAAGTCAAGGTAAGCTTTTGGTTTTATTAACCTCTACGGGATTGGTGTCCCGTATACGGGACGGTTGAGCTAACATGCACTAATGTGATTAGCATGACTGTTGTAATTAACAGCAAACGTTCCAGGACATAGACATGTCTTATATGGGCAGAAAGCTTACATTCTTGTTAATCTAACTGCACTGTCCAATTTACAGTAGCTATTACAGTGAAAAGATACCATGCTATTGTTTGAGGAGAGTGCAAAACAACAAAAAACGTATCACGGCAAATGGTTTGATACCTTCACCTCTGAAGGTAAATAATGTACTTATATTCAGTATTCTTGCTCTGATTTGTCATCCTGAGGGTCCCAGAGATAAAATGTAGCATAGTTTTGTTTGATAAAATCAATTTTTATATTCAAATGTAGGAACTGGGTTCTACAGTTTGAACCCTTGCTGTCTCTGGCTCCACAACCACCCCGCCCGGCCATCTAGATGTGTGAAAGTTAGTGTTTTCAATTTTCGCCTAAAATGATATACCCAAATCTAACTGCATGTAGCTCAGGACCTGGAGCAAGGATATGTTCTTGATACCATTTGAAAGGTAACACTTTGAAGTTTGTGGAAATGTCAAATTAATGTAGGAGAATATAGCACATTAGATCTGGTAAAAGATAATACAAACAAAAAAACATGAATTTTCCTTTTTTTTTTCATCTTTGAAATGCAAGAGAAAGGCCACAATATAATATTGCAGTTTAGGCGCAATTTAGATGTTGGCCACTAGATGGCAGTAGTGTGTGTGCAAAGTTTCAGATTGATCCAGTGAAGTGTTGCAATGCTGGACTATTTTGTATCAAGTCTGCCCAAATGTACCGAATTGGTCAATTGATACATTTTCAAGTACATAACTATAGACAACATACAAAAATTATATGGTAATACAAAATGTAAGTTTACACACTCCCAGGAATGTCATACATGATGGATCATTAGCTTATACACTAACTTTCACACATCTAGATGGCCGGGCGGGGTGGGTGTGGAGCCCGAGACAGCAGGGGTTCAAACTATAGAACCCAGTTCCTACATTTGAATATAAAAATCGATTTTATCAAACAAAATGCTACATTTTATCTCTGGGACTCTTTGGATGACAAATCAGAGCAAGATTACTGAATGTAAGTACACTATTTACCTTCAGAGGTGAATGTATCAAACCAGTTTTTGTTGTTGTGCACTCTCCTCAAACAATAGCATGGCATTTTTGCACTGTAATAGCTACTATAAATTGGACAGTGCAGTTCGATTAGCAAGAATGTAAGCTTTCTGCCCATATAAGACATGTCTATGTCCTGGAAAGTTTGCTGTTACTTACAACAGTCATGCTAATCACATTAGCGCACGTTAGCTCAACCGTCCCGTATAAGGGACACCGATCCCGTAGAGGTTAAGTATTATCGTGGAGAGAAATAAAATAAAGCACGAGTCACATCAGATCAACCAAGTGGCTAAACACTTTCTCCAAGACACAGGACAGGACACACACAGGACACACAAGGAATATCTCAAGAAACAGTCCAACCGACTGAACATAACTGAACAGTTCAACCTAAAATAGCTGCTTCAGGTTGCAGGGCCCACAGCTCTCCTCTGCTTGCCTCCATCATCCTTGTCTTCACCATTCTCTCCCTCATGAGGTTCTCCTGTCCCAATGTTGTTTTCTGTCAAACAGAGCACTCCAGCTGAGCTTCTACTCGCATAAATGATACTATGCATAGTCACAGATGACAGGTGGTTGTAGACCTTCATAAATTTGGCAATGGCTACAAGAAGATCCACAAAAGATTGAATATACCACTGAGCACTGTCAGGGCAATTATTAAAAAATACAAAATATATGGAACAGTTGAAAACCTCACGGGTAGAGGACGCAAATGCATTTTGCGCTCCAGGACAGGGAGGAGGATTGTGAGAGAAGCAACAAAATCCCCAAGAATCACTGTGAAAGAATTGCAGGCCTTGGTGGCGTCTTGGGGTCACCAGGTTTTAAAAAGCACCATCAGACGCCACCTCCACATCCACAGGCTCTTTGGAAGGATTGCCAGAAGAAAGCTCTTTCTGACCCCAAGACACAGACGCAAGCGCTTGGAGTTTGCCAAACGTCATTTAAATTATGACTGGAAGAAGGTGCTCTGGTCAGATGAGACCAAAATGGAACGTTTTGGTCAGATACAGCATCGGCATGTTTGTCGTCGAAACAGAGATGCATACAAGGAGAGGCACCTCATGCCCACGGTGAAATATGGTGGTGGGTCAGTGATGTTTTGGGGCTGTTTTAATTCCAGAGGTCCAGGGGCACTGGTTAAGATTGATGGCATAATGAATTCCACCAAGTATCAGGCAATTTTGGCTGACAATCTGGTTGCCTCTGCCAGAAGGCTGGGACTTGGCCGTAGGTGGACTTTCCAACAAGACAATGACCCAAAACATACCTCAAGATCCACACAGAAATGCTTCTGTGACAACAAAATCAATGTTCTGCCATGGTCATCTCAGTCGCCGGACATCAATCCAATCGAAAGTCTGTGGGCTGAGTTGAAGAGGGCAGTTGATAAGAACAAACCCAAGAATATGAAGGTTCTTGAAAGGATCTGCATAGAGGAATGGTCCAAAATCATGTGTTCCTTAACCTTGTCAAACATTACAGGAAAAGACTCCATACTGTTATCCTTGCCAGAGGTGGTTGCACTAAGTACTAAATGAGGAGTGCCAATAATGATGAAACCTTGATTTTGGTGACATTTATTTTGTATTAAATAATTGTATGATTTTGGTTGGTTCCATTGAAACATTAATAAAGTACAGTATTTCTCACATGTTGGTATTTTGAGTTATCTCTATAATTATATTGTTTATATTTTTTAAAGTATTGTTTGTGCATTGCCAGTCAGGGGTGCCAGTAATTTTGGAGCCCACTGTATGTATACAGTTAAAGTTGGAAGTTTAAATAGACTTAGGTTGGAGTCATTAAAACTCATTTTTCAACCACTCCACAAATTTCTTGTTAACAAACTATAGTTCTGGCAAGTCGGTTAGGACATGACACAAGTCATTTTTCCCAAAAAAAATTACAGACAGATTATTTCACTTATAATTCACTGTATCACAGTCCCACTGGGTCAGAAGTTTACATACACTAAGTTGACTGTGCCTTTAAACAGCTTGGAAAATTTCAGAAAAATATGTCATGGCTTTAGAAGCTCATTTGAGTCAATTGGAGGTGTACCTGTGGATGTATTTCAAGGCCTACCTTCAAACTCAGTGCCTCTTTGCTTGATATCATGGGAAAATCAAAAGATATCAGCCAAGACCTCAGAAAAACAATTGTAGACCTCCACAAGTCTGGTTCATCCTTGGGAGTAATTTTCAAATGGCTGAAGGAACCACGTTCATCTTTACAAACAATATTACGCAAGTATAAACACCATGGGACCATGCAGCCATCATACCGCTCAGGAAGGAGATGCGTTGTGTCTCCTAGAGATGAACGTACTTTGGTGCGAAAAGTGCAAATCAATCCCAGAACAACAGCAAAGGACCTTGTGAAGATACTGGAGGAAACAGGTACAAAAGTATCTATATCCACAGTAAAACGAGTCCTATATCGACATAACCTGAAAGGCCGCTCAGCAAGGAAGAAGCCACTGCTCCAAAACCGCCATAAAAAAGCCAGACTACTGTTCGCAACTGCACATGGAGACAAAGATCGTACTTTTTGGAGAACTGTCCTCTGGTCTGATGAAACAAAAATAGAACTGTTTGGCCATAATGACCATTGTTATGTTTGGAGGAAAAAGGGGATGGCTTGCAAGTTGAAGAACACCATCCCAACCGTGAAGCACAGGGGTGGCAGTATCATGCTGTGGGGGTGCTTTGCTGCAGGAGGGACTGGTGCACTTCACAAAATAGATGGCATCATGACGAAGGAAAATTATGTGGATATATTGAAGCAACATCTCAAGACATCAGTCAGGAAGTTAAAGCTTGGTCGCAAATGGGTCTTCCAAATGGACAATGACCCCAGGCATACTTCCAAAGTTGTGGCAAAATGGCTTAAGGACAACAAAGTCAAGGTATTAGAGTGGCCATCACAAAGCCCTGACCTCAATCCTATAGAAAATGTGTAGGCAGAACTGAAAAAGCGTGTGCGAGCAAGGAGGCCTACAAACCTGACTCAGTTACACCAGCTCTGTCAGGAGGAATGGGCCAAAATTCACCCAACTTATTATGGGAAGCTTGTGGAAGGCTACCCGAAACGTTTGACCCAGGTTAAACAATTTATAGGCAATGCTACCAAATACTAATTGAGTGTATGTAAACTTCTGACCCACTGGTAATGTGATGAAATAAATAAAAGCTGAAATAAAGCCTTCTCTCTACTATTATTCTGACATTTCACATTCTTAAAATAAAGTGGTGATCCTAACTGACCTAAGACAGGGAATTTTTACTAGGATTAAATGTCAGGAATTGTGAAAAACTGAGTTTAAATGTATTTGGCTAAGGTGTATGTAAACTTCCGACTTCAACTGTATATAATATTGGCAGATACAAATAATAACCATTCCAATGTATTTGCCCACTGCTTTATGCTACCAGGAGCTGGTCGATGACTACCTGAGAATGCAGCTTGTGCAGGAAAGTCAACACAGTTCATATGCACAAACTAGGCCTCTGGTGTGCATCAGCAACCATGATTATGACTGTAAGTCGCTTTGGATAAAAGCGTCTGCTAAATGGCATATTATTATTATTATTATTATAATAGCCGGCTTGCGGGTCCCTCGACGTGACGTCCAGCAAGGACAAGACGACGGGTCTCGGCACCAGTGTAACAGATGTGATCGTACTTCGTAACTCTCTTGCGTTGTGTTTTTAAAGAAAGGACTGTCCAGCCAGCGGTCCCAGTTGATTGGTGTTTATTCTGATGATAGGTACAAGGAAGCACATTAGCTGTGCAGGACAACAGTATGTTGATGGCTGTAGATTCGGGATTCGTCTATTAGCATGGAAATACAGTGGGGGAAAAAAGTATTTAGTCAGCCACCAATTGTGCAAGTTCTCCCACTTAAAAAGATGAGAGAGGCCTTATTTTCCACCATAATTTGCAAATAAATTCATTAAAAATCCTACAATGTGATTTTCTGGATTTTTTTCTTCTCATTTTGTCTGTCATAGTTGACGTGTACCTATGATGAAAATTACAGGCCTCTCTCATCTTTTTAAGTGGGAGAACTTGCACAATTGGTGGCTGACTAAATACTTTTTTCCCCCACTGTAACTGTGAATTAGCAGGGCGCTAATGTCACAATTACAATTAGAGCATGCTATCCAACTCACTCTTACAGCAATAACATTCAAAAGCACATCCCAAGAGTGAGCAAAGGGTGTCTATTTCATCAAGGCAAAGGGTGGCTATTTGAAGAATCTCAAATATAAAATATATTTTGATTTGTTTAACACGTTTTTGGTTACTACATGATTCCATATGTGTTATTTCATAGTTTTGATGTCTTCACTATTATTCTACAATGTAAAAAATTGTAAAAATAAAGAAAAACCCTTGAATGAGTTGGTGTGTCCAAACTTTTGACTGATAGTGTACATAGTGAACTCGTACACATTGTAAATATGAAAATAGAATACAGTATTTCAGAACGTGACCTACTGCTTGCATGTCAATATCGGACTGGGAAGAATTTACGTTCGCAATCTCCCCCTATCTGCAAGCATGACCAATGGCATAACACCTTATTGATATGTAAATACAACCAACCAATAGGGATACATGAACATCAAATCAATATTTCTGCAGTGTCAAGTGGAAACATAACCAACCCTGTTACATTGATACCTTAAACGGTGAAAGAGGATATGCATGCCCAAACTTTCCCCATATAAGTTTACGGCTCTTTTACTGCCATTGAAATGCATTGGGAGCTCATTTAAATATTGTTGTAGTACAAAAAGTATAAATGCTATCAAAAAGATTTTCTCAAGGAATCTAAATTGGGTTAGTCTGGATGTTAGGAAGTTACAGGAGGAACAATAATAATAAGAGTATGTAAGAAATCTAGAGTTGTGCTTTTCCTTCAGCAAGCACACCTAATTAGAAGATATTGAACTAAGTAGATATGACTTACCTGTTAGCATTGTGAATCAAACAATGTCTCAAAGCAAAGTCAAATACAGATTAAATCTTTATTTTCCAGTCACCCCTACTGTTCTTGCATAACACAAAGTCAGTTGGGTCATACATTAAACATATTGGCTGATGAAAAGTGTCAATTCTCCAAGCCCCAAATGTAACGCTAACCCCTTTATTTCAAGGCCATGTTCACGTATAAAAGGAGTAACATATTGTCACACTCTAACCAAAGATTACACACACAGACACTCATACATTTGCAGTTCTTACCAGCTACTTCTCTGTGTTGAAGACACCAATAGACTAATCAGCAAAAGGAAAATAAGCTTTCACTGTCTTCTAGATCAACCTTTTCTAATCAAATCAACCATCCTCATTCTCATCTCTTTAAGTTGCACCAATCTCATTTGCATGGGCTTCTCTGGGAATGGAATTCCACGTTGCAATATCACATTCCGAAACTAAATGGGTTTTCTAGTGCCTTCGCGCACATTAGCCTACGGAGTCTTGATGCATATTACTGACACAAATATTGCCGATTGGGAATGGATCGCTTGGACTTAGAGTTATCTACAGACCACAGGTGGCCGGCCAGTGGCACCTTATTTGGGGAGGACAGGCTCATAGTAATGGCTGGAACGGAATCATTGGAATGGTATTGAACACATCAAACACATGGTTTCCATGTGTTTGATACCATTCCATTCCAGCCATTATTATGAGCCGTTCTCCCCTCAGCAGCCTCCCGTGCTACAGACGCTTCCATCGGTTTACAAGTAATTAAGTCGGAGGCGGTGGTTGTGTAATTCATTGCTGTGTCTGTCGGTAATTGAAATCGCTGAGCTTTCACATTTTTCGGGTGAACTTTTGACACAGCAACTTTCCTCGCCTTGGGCATGGGGTTGATTTAATTTCTGCTTTATTAATCGCTTTCAGTATCATTTTCAAATCCATATTCGCATGGTGGTGGCTAACGTGGTTCATTACAACAATAGACAACAACAACAACAGACAATGACTCTAACTGGTTGTGTTCATTATCCCAATAACATCCGGGAATCAATGTTCATTATCCCGATAACATCCGTAGATCAATGTTCATGATTCCGATAACATCCGTATATCAATGTTCATTATCCCAATAACATCCGTAGATCAATGTTCATGATTCCGATAACATCCGTATATCAATGTTCATTATCCCAATGGTAGTCATATATCAATGTTCATTATTCTAATAAAATCCATATATCAATGTTCATTATTCCGATAACATCCGTATATCAATGTTCATTATCTCGATAACATCCGTATGTCAATGTACATTATCCCGACAACATCCGTGTTTCAATGTTAATGATTTATTTCTACAAACAGTAGGAGGACAAACTAAATAACTTAATAAAAATACATTACCTCCTCTGAATCTTTTGTAAACAATGACCTCAAACAATTTCTCTCCCTGCATTCTTGGTCATTAAATCATGTCACAGGCGATACAGAGCTCATTAGTTTGAATGAATACATTGATGAATGAGGGGTTTTCAGCCCACTGATGAGGTGAGGGAACAGGTCAGTGGTTCTCAAACCTGGTCTCGGGGACCCCCAGACGTTTCACAATGTTGTTGTAGCCCTGAACTAACTCACTGATTCACCTAGTCAAGGGCTTGATAATTAGTTTGACAATTTGAATTAGGTCTGCTAGCTGTGGAATAGTTCAATTACATGGCTGTCCCAGAGGAGAGGTTTGAGAACCCCTGCAGTAATAATGGTATATACACATCGTAGATGATGGTGTAAAATTAAAGAACCTGGTTATTCATAATACAAATGCCATCTAAAAAACGATTGTATTAGTTATAGGAATGGTGATACAAATTACCATTACACACAATTCTATTCAAATCAGTATTTACTTGTCAAGTTATGTCCAATAAGGTCCACTTTACAGTCTTTATTCACTCCAGTGTTCATTAAAAAAATCAAAATATTCCTGTAATTTAGCTAACTTTGTTGAACTAATTATGTTTTGGAGATGATAGGCAGTTCCTAGATCTGTGCCAACTTCCACAAAGCACTGCTTTGTAGCAATCTTCACACATTACTACGTTTGATTTGACAGAAATAACGTGATAAGCCTTAAATGAGATCCATGGAGTAAGTGGATTTGCTTGATTCATTTTGATTTTCCAGTCACCCCTATTGTTCTTGCATAACCCAAAGTCAGTTGTCCCTACATTCTCCAAGCCCCAAACATAATGCCAACGCCTTTATTTCAAGGCTATGTTCACATATAAAAGGAGTAACATATTGTCCACTCTAACCACAGGTTACACACACAGACACTCATACATTTGCAGTTCTTAGCAGCTACTTCTCTGTGTTGAAGACACCAATAGACTAATCCAGCAAAAGGAAAATAAACTTTCACTGTCTTCTAGATCAACCTTTTCTCCACTATAGAAGTACCCCCCCCCCCCCCCCCCCCTCTCACTCTCTTTTTCCCTCTCTCACTTTGTAACTTATAATGTAATTTATTTGGCTTGAGTCTGCTTTTGGCCTCTCTCGCTAGCTCTGTCTCTTCTCAGTCCCTCTCCCTGAGAGTCCCATTGAAGGAAACCAACACTGGCTTAGTCAGGATTCAGCATCTTCCGTTTATTGGCAACAGGAGGACACCTTCTCTACTAAGTGGCTTAACTCATGCATTAGCCCCTTCAGCACTTTTACTTTGTTGCTGGAGGTCTGCAGACATTGCACTGGCCTGTGGTCATTAGGCACCAAACAGGAGAAAACTGGCTAAAACAGGGGACTTGTCCAATTAGAAGCACGCATTTTAGTTTTCTATTGCAATTTTTTTTTTACGTTTTCCGTTGTGTGCCCTTATGAACTACACCCTGATTTTACTGTAATACATCGCTTTGAGAGTGACTTAGAAAATAAACTTTCTGCTGTCTCATTGTGAGAAACTCCTGTCTTGTTCGATGGGCGCACCAAATACAGACACCTATTTTATTTACAACCAGTGCTCGCTCAACTTTGTAATGAGATACATGCAAATGATTAGATGCAACAAATTGCAGGTGTTTGGTTGTCGCAGTGCATCTCCAGGAGGCCTCCAGAAATAACTTACCATAAGCCAAATATTTTGTACTGCCAGTTGTCTCATTGTGCCATCTCAGTGTAGCCTATTCAAGCCTTCAGCAGGGTCATATGAATAAGAACTTTGCTGTGTCCGTGGAAAAATTAATTATACAGTGTGGAGCTTGTTTTCAGTGAGGTGAGCCACTGAGACAATATGAAAGGGCATAAATTAACCAAGACGGGTAGTAATATGAAATAAGATCAATATGACATAGACAGTGTGGCTTTATTGTAATATAATTTCAGGGTTTGCACATTTTATTTAATAGTAAGCTATTAAAGGACGCAGACTAAGAACGTTAGAAATATAAATATTAAATATTCATTTTGGGTCTGGTATTGGGATATTGTATTGTATGAAATTAAAGACATCAGTAGATGTTATCATTATTCCATAGTTTATCATTATACCATAGTTTGTACTTAAGCAATAAGGCACGAGGGGGTGTGGTATATGGCCAATATAATTACAACGTAATTAGAGCAGTAACAAGAAATGTTTTGTCATACCCGTGGTATACGATCTGATATACCACGGCAGTCAGCCAATCAGCATTCAGGGCTCGAACCACCCAGTTTATAAAATGATATAATCATGGTAACGTTACACTCCAGAGATGTTTGGATCGAACTGTATGATTAATGTGACTACCAAGGTCAAATCATTGTATTAAGTTATTAGACTTGCAGTCTGCATGGTCATAGAGTTTTGTCTCTGTTTATACTGTGGGTGAATTGGCGGTGGCGTCCGATTGCGTGAAAGTTTCTTGCCCAGTTTTTTTACTTTATGAACTTCCTTAGGCTGGGATTCAATCCGAAACCTCGTTATAGCGTGCTTGACAATTAAAGGTAATTTCCAACTGAGCCGACATCTGCAGCGTTTACTGAAAGAGATAACATTGCCTTTGAAAGGCGCATTGTTGACAGCGTTCTACGGATTGACTTAATTGACTCCTTTGTGATTCCTGTATTAAAAGTTAACAAGGGAATATTGTGTCCTTGGAGAGCAACACCCGACACATGGAGAAACTCTCTCTCTCTCGCTGTCTCTCTCTTTCTCTTTTCTCTCTCTCTCTCTCTCTCACACACACACACACACACTACTCTGAGTCGGCCTGTTAGTTTTCTTTGATGTCTCCCCACGCACAGTCCCCAAGGATATATTTGCTTCGACAAGTCAAATGCATCAAAAGCTTCTCTATTTCCAGAGATAATTTTACATCATGTTTCACATTCTTATATTTACACAGCACAGCTGAGGTTTCACCCTACGTGCCATGTAATATTGTGCTTACTTAACTTGTTTGGCTTTGTGTTGTTCAAAGTAAGTCTTGATATTACCAATTGTATGTCAATTTACAGCATAAATACAGTGATTTTAAAATGTATCACAGCGCTTTACTGCTGTTAATGAAATGCGAACCAATGTGTGAATGATGCAACTATTCCAAGAAGAATGGCAGAGCCTTTGAAATGTAGTGATTAGACTTGAAAAGCATTAACAACGCTTAATAACAAGCAGATTTGACCCCATGCAAAAATATGAAGTAAATGTAGATTGATTTTAAGATGTTTTTGCATTAATGCAGTAAAAGTATTATATTAAAGCAATAAGGCCCGAGGGGTGTGGTATATGGCCAATATACCACGGCTAAGGGCTGTTCTTAGGCACGACGCAATGCGGTGGTATATAGGTCATATACTACAAAACCCTGAGGTGCCTTATTGCTATTATAAACTGGTTACCAACGTAATTTTGTCATACATGTGGTATACTGTTCCAGGAGTGGGTCGCAGTTCCGGAGCGACCCACTAGGTGTCATCCTCCGACAATCATAGGCACCTCCTCACTCCCAGTCGGGACTAATTATCTGCCTATTGGTGTCACCTGTGGCTATCTGATTCACCTGTGTATTTATGCCCTCACTTCCCTGTGTTCCCTTGCTCCGTTTTCTCTGCTAGTTCCTTGATGTGAAGCAGTACGTATCAGTGTCGGACTAATTATTGTCTGGAGCTCTGGCAGTCTCTATGGGGGTGCCACAGGGTTCAATTCTCGGGCCGACTCTATTCTCTGTGTATATCAATGATGTCGCTCTTGCTGCTGGTGACGCTCGGATCCACCTCTATGCGGACGACACCATTTTGTATACATCTGTCCCTTCATTGGACACTGTGTTAACAAACCTCCAAACGAGCTTCAACGCCATACAACACTCCTTCCGTAGCCTCCAACTGCCCTTAAACACTAGTAAAACTAAATGCATGCTCTTCAACCGAATGCTGCATGCACCCGCCCACCCGACTAGAATCACTACTCTCGGCGGGTCTGACCTAAAGTATGTGGACAACTACAAATACCTAGGTGTCTGGTTAGACTGTAAACTCTCCTTCCAGACTCACATTAAGCATCTCCATTCAAAGTTAGATCTAGAATCGGCTTCCTATTTCGCAACAAAGCCTCCACTCATGCTGCCAAACATGCCCTCGTAAAACGGACTATCCTACCGATCCTTGACTTCGGCGATGTCATTTACAAAATAGCCTCCAACACTCTACTCAGAAAATTGGATGTAGTCTATCACAGTGCCATACGTTTTGTCACCAAAGCCCCATATACTACTCACCATTGTGACCTATACGCTCTTGTTGGCTGGCCCTCACTACATATTCGTCGCCAAACCCACTGGCTTCAGGTCATCTATAAATCACTGCTAGGCAAATCCCCGCCTTATCTTAGCTCACTGGTCACCATAGCAACACCCACCCGTAGTCTGCGCTCCAGCAGGTATATCTCACTGGTCATCCCCAAAGCCAAAACCTCCTTTGGCCGCCATTCCTTCCAGTTCTCTGCTACCAATGACTGGAATGAACTGCAAAAATCTCTGAACCTGGAGACTCTTATCTCCCTCACTAACTTTAAGCATCAGTTGTCAGAGCAGCTTACCGATCACTGCACCTTATAAGGGATCGGGGTTTGGCTGGGTCTAGACAGAGTCTGACACTCCCCCGATCTACAGAGAGGGGGAGTCATCAGACTCGATCTGTTTCACCTGAGTTCTGAGCACACCTGTCAGTAATTAGAGTTAGGATATAAGGTGTGCTCAGAAGTTCAGTCGGTGCGAGGTATTGTTCCATGTGACTTGCTAAGCGTTTTGTTCAGAGAGAGAGAGAGTTTGTTATTTTGATTACCAGTGTATCAGACCTGTGCTTCGTTGTTTGACTCCCCGAATTGCTTAATCCTCTGCTTGTTTCTCCCAGTGATTACCGTACTCTGATCCTGTGCCCGTGCCCTCGACTACGACTACGCCCGCTCCCTTGGTACCTCTGCCTGTCTCTGCCTTGCCCGGTTTTGACCACAGCTCGCCCGACCACGATTAAGCAATTCCCTTGTCTGTACTTTAATAAAACATCGCAATTCTGCGATTGGATCTTACCACTCTGTCCGAGTATTCATTACACACCTGTACACAGCCATTCTGAAATTAGCCCACCCAACTACCTCATCCCCATATTGTTATTTATTTTGCTAATTTGCACCCCAGTATCTCTATTTGCACATCATCTTTTGCACATCTATCATTCCAGTGTTAATACGAAATTGTAACTATTTTGCACTATGGCCTATTTATTGCCTTACCTCCATAATTTACTACATTCGCACACACTGTATATATATTTTCTGTTGTATTTTGGACTTTATGTTTTGTTTACCCCATATGTAACTCTGTGTTTTTGTTTTTATCGCACTGCTTTGCTGTATCTTGGCCAGGTCGCAGTTGTAAATGAGAACTTGTTGTACCTGGTTCAATAAAGGTGAAATTAATCATTTAAAAAAGTGTCGGATCACGTGACGGAGTTACAGGTACTCGAGAAGTGTTCTCCCTGTGTCATTGTGTTTTTCCAGTCAGAGTTAGTATTTCGTATTGTTTGTTGTCAGCCTGTTTTTGGAGACCTATGTGCTCCTCATTTGTTTTCGTGTATAGTCTGTTGTTTTGTATCCTGGCTTTTGGACCACCAGTAAAGATCCTTGTTTCACCATCCTTGCCTACTGCCTACTGTCTATCCTGCACCGCACCTGGGTCACACCTCACACTAACCCTTACAGTATACTGTACCACGGCTGTCAGCCAATCAGAATTCAGGGCTCGAACCACCCAGTTAATAATGAATCATATACACATCACCATTCAAGATGATGAACTTGATATTCCCCCCTTGATGTACAGTCAGGTCAAACATTAATTTAGTGGTAAAACAACCAAAGTACTAAAGCATGATCATATTTACTGTTGACAAATGGATGAAGTATTACATCGCATTGGATTTTCTATCATAGGAGCATCTAAACTGTGATTATATAGTACGTTAGAGTGTAATTACTATGAAACTGTATGCATGCATAAATTTTCAGAAGGTACATTAGCCTTATGCACAATCTGGGAAATCTTTGAAATGGTTTAAAACGTGTTTGTTTAAACTTGTTGCTCTGGTTTTTCTAATCTATGTTATCTGAAGGGAGTATATGATCTCATATTACAGTCGTGGTCAAGAGTTTTGAGGATGACACAAATACTAATTTTCACAAAGTCTGCTGCCTCAGTTTTGATGATGGCAATTTGCATTTACTCCAGAATGTCATGAAGAGTGATCAGATTAATTGCAATTAATTGCAAAGTCCCTCTTTGCCATGAAAATGAACTTAATCCAAAAAAAACATTTCCACTGCATTTCAGCCCTGCCACAAAAGGACCAGCTGCCATCATGTCAGTGATTCTCTCATTACCACAGGTGAGAGTGTTGGCGAGGACAAGGCTGGAGATCACTCTGTCATGCTGATTGAGTTAGAATAACAGACTGGAAGCTTTAAAAGGGTGGTGCTTGAAATCATTGTTCTTCCTCTGTTAACCATGGTTACCTGCAAGGAAACACGTGCTGTCATCATTGCTTTGCGCAAAAAGGGCTTCACAGGCAAGGATATTGCTGCTAGTAAGATTGCACCTAAATCAACCATTTATCGGATCATCAAGAACTTCAGGGAGAGAGGTTCAATTGTTGTGAAGAAGGCGTCAGGGCGCCCAAGAAAGTCCAGCAAGCGCCAGGACCGTCTCCTAAAGTTGATTCAGCTGCGGGATCGGGGCACCACCAGTGCAGAGCTTGCTCAGGAATGGCAGCAGGTAGGTGTGAGTGCATCTGCACGCACAGTGAGGCGAAGACTTTTGGAGGATGGCCTGGTGTCAAAAAGGGCAGCAAAGAAGCCTCTTCTCTCCAGGAAAAAGATCAGGGACAGACTGATATTCTGCAAAAGGTACAGGGATTGGACTGCTGAGATCTGGGGTAAAGTCATTTTCTCTGATGAATCCCCTTTCCGATTGTTTGGGGCATCCGGAAAACACCTTGTCTGGAGAAGACAAGGTGAGCGCTACCATCAGTCCTGTGTCATGCCAACAGTAAAGCATCCTGAGACCATTCATGTGCGGGGTTGCTTCTCAGCCAAGGGAGTGGGCTCACTCACACTTCTGCCTAAGAACACAGGCATGAATAAAGAATGGTACCAACACATCCTCCGAGAGCAACTTCTCCCAAACATCCAAGAACAGTTTGGTGACGACCAATGCCTTTTCATTTTTTTACATTTTTCCAGCATGATGGAGCACCTTGCCATAAGACAAAAGTGATAACTAAGTGGCTCGGGGAACAAAACATCTACATTTTGGTTCCATGGCCAGGAAACTCCCCAGACCTTAATCCCATTGAGAACTTGTGGTCGATCCTCAAGAGGCGGGTGGACAAACAAAAACCCACAAATTCTGACAAACTCCAAGCATTGATTATGCAAGAATGGGCTGCCATCAGTCAGGATGTGGCCCAGAAGTTAATTGACAGCATGCCAGGACGGATTGCAGAGGTCTTGAAAAAGAAGGGTCAACACTGCAAATATTGACTCTTTGCATAAACTTAATGTAATTGTCAATAAAAGCCTTTGACACATATGGAATGCTCTTAATTATACTTTAGTATACCATAGTAACATCTGACAAAAATATCTCATAACACTCAAGCAGCGAACTTTGTGAAGACCAATACTTTTACCACCTCTGTATATGTGAACATCATTATGAACTGATTGTGTTCAACATACTTGAAATAGCAAAGGTACATGCATAAACAAGCTACAAGTATCCCACTCAGAGGTCCATAATTATTGGCACCCTCTTTTTTGCTCAACATTATCAAGGGTGCCAATCATTTTGGACCTGACTGTATGTGATGAGAGTGGGATCCAGATTGTGCATAAGGCTATTGTAGCTTGTGAAAATTAATGCATGCATACTATTTCATAGTGATTACACTGTAACATAGTATATAATCACAGTTTAGATGCTCCTATGATGGAAAATCCAATGCGATTTAATGCTTCATCTGTCCCCCATTTGTCAACAGCAAGTATGATCATGCTTTGGAATCCCTATAACAGCCTTAGTACTTCTGTTTTCATGCACACTTGTTTTACGACTTGGATTCAGATGTTTTCTTGCCCAGCCTTGATTACAACTGGAGCCGTTCTCATTTCACAACTGAACAGCTCAGTGGACACTGCCTCTCGGTATACAATCTAGAACACACAGAAAAATGCTCTCCGCTATCCCCGCTACCCTCAATCCTGTTGTGGTGGAACAGACACCACCTGTTCTCTAAATCTTATTGCCGTTAAAGTGACATCGGATAGATTACCGTTTCTGTCATCGCCAATGAGGCTTTTGTTTTGCAGGTTGCCTTGTGTAGATTCTTTATTACATGATTGTTGAGGATATTACAGAAAACACAACAAATGTAAAGTATAGAGAGAATATATATTTCTGATTGTAATTGTAGCTCTAATGTTGTTGTGTATATGTTTACCCAAACTATTACTCTTCTTTTATGAAATTATACATAAAATATAAATGCAATTAATAAAATATAGCACTGAAGAACTTCACTTTAAAGACTGATGATTTCTGACTGTGTGAAGTTCACTTCAGACTCACACTGTATTAATTATGGACTAGCTATTTTGGACATAATGTCATTTCCTCCCTGTATTCTTTTGCCATCTGCTTTGGTTCCTTTGAGACTAAATGGAATTAGCAGCCTCCCTTTCAAGATCCGCTAAACTTCACAGTAATGTACTGTCACCCTGGATCCAATCTTACTGAGAGTGTTATGACCAAATCTAATCAAATCAAAGTTTATTGGTCGAGTACACAGATTTGCAGATGTTATCTCAGGTGCAGCGAAATGCAGTAATAATACCTCACAATACAAAACAATACACACTTTTGTTGTTGGATTATGTGCGTATTGTTTTGTTCTTAATGTTTTGTACACTCAGTGTATATTTATATAGAATATACTGTATACACATTGTGTAGAAAACATTAAGAACACTTTCCTAATATTGAGTTGCACCCACAGCCCCAACCCCCCCCCCCCCCCCCCCCCGCGTGAAAAACACAGCAGCGTTTCAGTTCTTGACACAAACCGGTGGCACCTACTACCATACACCGGTCAAAGGCACTTAAATATTTTGTCTTGCCCATTCACACTGAAAGACACACACACACAATCCATGTCTCAATTGTCTCAAGGCTTAACAATCCTTCTTTAACCTGTCTTCTCCCCTTCATCTACACTGATTGAAGTGGATTTAGGAAGTGACATCAATAAGGGATCATAGCTTTCATCTGGTCAGTCTATGTCATGGAAGGAGCAGGTGTTCATAATATTTTGTACACTCAGTGTATACTGTATACAGTGCTTTCAGAAAGTATTCACACCCCTTGACTTTTTCCACATTTTGTTGTGTTACAGCCTGAATTTAAAATTGATTACATAGAGACTTTGTGTTACTGGCCTACACACAATACCCCAGAATGTCAAAGTGGAGTTATGTTGTTCATTATTTATTTATTTTTATAAAACATTTAAAGCTGAAATGTCTTGAGTCAATAAGTATTCAATGCCGTTGTTATGACAAGCCTAAATAAGTTCAGGAGTAAACATTTGCAATTGTAGTGTTTAACATGATTTTTGTATGACTACCTCATCTCTGTACCCCACACATACAATTATCTGTAAGGTCCCTCAGTCGAGCAGTGAATTTCAAACAGACTCAACCACAAAGACCTTGTGAAAGAGGGCCACCTATTGGTAGAGGGGTAAAAACAAAAAAAAGCAGACATTGAATATCCCCGTGAAGCTATTAATTACACTTTTAATGGTGTATCAATACACCCAGTCACTACAAAGATACAGGCGTCCTTCCTAACTCAATTTCCAGAGAAGTAGGAAACCACTCAGGGATTTCACCATAAGGCCAATGGTGACTTTATAACAGATACAGAGTTTAATGGCTGTGATAAGAGAAAACTGAGGATGGATCAACAACAAGATTGTAGTTGCTCTACAATACTAACCTAATTGACAGAGGAAAAAGAATGAAGCCTGTACATAATAAAAATATTCCAAAACATGCATCCTGTTTGCAATAAGGCACTAAAGTAAAACTGCAATAAATGTGGCAAATAAATGAACCTTTTGTCCTGAATACAAAATATTATGTTTGGGGCAAATCCAACACATAACTTAGTACTACTCTTCATATTTTCAAGCATGGTGGTGGCTGCATCATGTTATAGGTATGCTTGTCATCGGCAAGTTTTTTAGGATAAAAAGGAACGGAATACAGCTATAAGCACAGGCAAAATCCTAGAGGAAAGCCTGCTTCAATCTGCTTTCCAACAGACACTGGGAGACAACTTCACCTTTCAGCAGGACAATAACCTAAAACACAAGGTAAAATCTACACTGGAGTTGCTTACCAAGATGACATTGAATGTTCCTGAGTGGCCTAGTTACAGTTTTTACTTAAAGCGCCTTGAAAATCTATGGCAAGACCTAATAATGGCTGTCTAGCAATGATCAACAATCAGCTTGACAAGGCTTGAAGAATTTTAAAAAGAGTAATGGGCAAATATTGTAAAATCCAAGTGTGCAATGCTCTTTGAGACTTACCCAAAAAGACTCACAGCTGTAATCGCCGCCAAGGGTGCTTCTACAAAGTATTGACTCAGGTGTGAATACTTATGTAAATGAGATATTTCTGTATTTCATTTTCAATAAATTAGCAAAAACTTCTAAAAACATGTTTTCACTTTGTCACTATGGGGTATTGTGGTTAGATGTGTGGAAAAAAAAAAGAAGTAATACATTTAGAATTCAGGCTGTAACACAACAAAATGTGGAATAAATCAAAGGGTATGAATACCCTCTGAAGGCACTGTACATTTACCTCAATTGACTCAAACATAGAAATATAAGGCCACAAAATTAATGTCTGAAAGCATATCTGTTACTTTCAAGTGACGAAAATAAGTCTACAGGTGGTCTCCTGTCGGCTTCCACTATGGTAAAGCCGGTGAGAAAGAGTTTGGTGGACAGTGTAACTGGCCTTTTAACTGGTTGTGACAAGTTTTCTGCTAGATACAAGCTTCCATTCCTTCCATTTGTTTCCTGCTTTGGCACATCCTATTCCACAGGGGAATTAGCTTGTCGATAAGGGACCATTAAGACCAGGCCGAAGGATTTTTCCCGGCATTCACTCGTCTAATTATTCCATTTGTTTCAAGTATCCCGCAATCTCAGACCTCTGCGAATGTCAGCCCATCCATATCAATGTTGTCATATTCTGCATAGAAAGGCATAAGACATCTATTAAAAAGAGAAAGAGAAAGAGAAGGGTTGGGGAAATACAATGTGACCTCAACTCTTATTGTAATACCTATAGTGTTACAGTATGTACCAATTAACTACTAAGTAAGGTTAGTTATCTCAGAACCACTCGTGTGTATGCGAACATTGTTTACACCAATGATATTGTATATACTGTACATGCATGGAAAGCAAATAGAAACAGTGTCTGCCGTTCCTATTGTTAAAGGGGAGTCCATTTTATGGAATATATCTTTAGTGGTATACTATGGAGCAGCTAGGCAAGGCAATTAGGTAATTCCTATTATAGAGTGCATTTTCTGTCCCCAGGAAATTTATAGTTAAATTCTCACTCATCAGTAAAAAAAAATCAGAATTGTATATTTACTTTAATTTTATTTAAGACTTTCTGTGTGTCCCTGATATCACTTTCCACCCTGTTAGTTTGTAGTAATTCTCCTTTAAGAAAACAACCCCTTCCTACAATGACATCACATTCAGGAAGTGTTTCTAAGGTAGTGTGTACCCTTATTTACTATGAAATTATTAATGGGGCATCAGTCCAGTTATTGGACAAAATGGTCTTCCAATAAGTCCTGACTTTTTTTTATTTACAATAACTCTGTAAGACTCAAATTTGAAAAAATAGTAATCATTGTTTCATCTGAAGGTATGAATTATTTGAAAATCAATTGGAATTCTTTACCAGAATAACAAGACAAACACATGTTCTTTATACAATCAACATTTAATAACGCTAATCAAAATATTTACAAACATAATGAGAATGATCATGAAAAGGTAGGAAATAGCATGAAAGACAAGAAAGAGACCTCAAGATATCTGAATATTAAAGATTTGATACTCAGTCTGTGAAGAGTCTGTTGTCCTTGGCTCTGGTTAGGCCACATGGAAGTGAACAAAGGAAAGATGGCGGTGTGTCCTCCTTTGTCCTGAGTTGAGGGTTTTCTTGGTGGTGGTTTCTTGCTCCTTTCCTCTGAGTTTGGATAGTCCCTCGTGGGCTGCTCCTTTGGGTTGTGTCCCTGGTTACTCTGTCTGCTGGCTCTTCCTTTGAGTTGCAGAGGCTGTGCTCTAAATTGTCTTATCCTTTTTTCATTAAAGGTTAGCTTAAGTGTACTGTTCAGGCTACACTAGCTCTGTAAAGATTAAGTCTTCTTCTGAGACTTTTTATTTATTTATTTTTTATTTAACCTTTATTTAACCAGGTAAGCCAGTTGAGAACAAGTTCTCATTTACAACTGCGACCTGGCCAAGATACAGCAAAGCAGTGCGATAAAAACAACAACACAGAGTTACATATGGGGTAAACAAAACATAAAGTCAAAAATACAACAGCAAATATATATACAGTGTGTGCGAATGTAGTAAATTATGGAGGTAAGGCAATAAACAGGCAATAGTACAAAATAGTTACAATTTCGTATGAACACTGGAATGATAGATGTGCAAAAGATGATGTGCAAATAGAGATACTGGGGTGCAAATTAGCTAAATAAATAACAATATGGGGATGAGGTAGTTGCGTGGGCTAATTTCAGAGGTGCAGTGATCGGTAAGCTGCTCTGACAACTGATCCTTAAAGTTAGTGAGGGAGATAAGAGTCTCCAGCTTCAGAGATGTTTGCAGTTCTTTCCAGTCATTGACAGCAGAGAAATGGAAGGAATGGCGGCCAAATTAGGTTTTGGCTTTGGGGATGACCAGTGAGATATACCTGCTGGAACGCAGACTACGGGTGGGTGTAGCTATGGTGACCAGTGAGCTAAGATAAGGCAGGGATTTGCCTAGCAGTGATTTATAGATGACCTGGAGCCAGTGGGTTTGGCGACGAATATGTAGTGAGGGCCAGCCAACAAGAGCGTACAGGTCACAATGGTGAGTAGAATATGGGGCTTTGGTGACAAAACGGATGGCACTGTGATAGACTACATCCAATTTGCTGAGTAGAGTGTTAGAGGCTATTTTGTAAATGACATCGCCAAAGTCAAGGATCGGTAGGATAGTCCGTTTTACGAGGGCATGTTTGGCAGCATGAGTGAAGGAGGCTTTGTTGCGAAATAGATCTAACTTTGATTGGAGATGCTTAATGTGAGTCTGGAAGGAGAGTTTACAGTCTAACCAGACACCTAGGTATTTGTAGTTGTCTACATACTCTAGGTCAGACCCGCCGAGAGTAGTGATTCTAGTCGGGTGGGCGGGTGCAAGCAGCGTTCGAATGAAGAGCATGCATTTAGTTTTACTAGTGTTTAAGAGCAGTTGGAGGCTACGGAAGGAGTGTTGTATGGCGTTGAAGCTCGTTTGGAGGTTTGTTAACACAGTGTCCAATGAAGGGACAGATGTATACAAAATGGTGTCGTCCGCATAGAGGTGGATCCGAGCGTCACCAGCAGCAAGAGCGACATCATTGATATACACAGAGAATAGAGTCGGCCCGAGAATTGAACCCTGTGGCACCCCCATAGAGACTGCCAGACGTCCAGACAACAGGCCCTCCAATTTGACACATTGAACTCTATCTGAGAAGTAGTTGGTGAACCAGGCGAGGCAGTCATTTGAGAAACCAAGGCTATTTAGTCTGCCAATAAGAATGCGGTGGTTGACAGAGTCGAAAGCCTCGGCCAGGTCGATGAAGATGGCTGCGCAGTACTGTCTTTTATCGATCGCGGTTATAATATCGTTTAGGACATGAGCGTGGCTGAGGTACACCCATGACCAGCTCGGAAACCAGATTGCATAGCGGAGAAGGTACGGTGGGATTCGAAATGGTCAGTGATCTGTTTGTTAACTTGGCTTTCAAATACTTTCGAAAGGCAGGGCAGGATGGATATAGGTCTGTAACATTTTGGATCTAGAGTGTCACCCCATTTGAAGAGGGGGATGACCGCAGCAGCTTTCCAATCTCTGGGGATCTCAGACGTTACGAAAGAGAGGTTGAACAGGCTAGTAATAGGGGTTGGGACAATTTCGGTGGCTAATTTTAGAAAGAAAGGGTCCAGATTGTCTAGCCCAGCTGATTTGTGGGGGTCCAGATTTTTCAGCTCTTTCAGAACATCAGCTGTCTGAATTTGTGTGAAGGAGAAGCGGGGGGGGGGGGGGGGGGGGCAAGTTGCAGTGGAGTGTGCAGAGCTGGTGGCCGGGGTAGTGGTAGCCAGGTGGAAAGCATGGCCAGCCGTAGCAAAATGCTTGTTGAAATGTTAGATTATTATAGATTTATCGGTGGTGACAGTGTTTCCTAGCCTCAGTGCAGTGGGCAGTTGGGACGGTTTAGTGCATGGGTTCTTCCGTCCCAATTTCTGTACTGGATTACAGGTACTATTCCCTAAAAGGTACTTTCCTTAATTTATCAGTTCACCAGTTCTTGCCATTAAAGGAGAAGGGCCCTGTAGTCAGTTACTGAAGATGGAGGTTCTCCTCCCTCCTCGAGAGAGATCCAGCTTGAGAGGTCCAGCAGGATAAGAGGCTAAGAGACAAAGAGTGTGTGAAGTGGTGGTGAGACAGCAAAGACCTTTTGCAGTCCTATAAGGTCACATGGTATCACTCCTAGGTGTGAAGGGCCACTTTATGACCCTTTGTCTTGGAGAGAGAGAGAGAGCAAGAGAGAGAGAGAGAGAGCTCAAAGACATTGCTCCTGCATTTTTAACAAAAAATATAGATTTAGAGTTAGATAAAGTAGGATTTTTTTGGCAGGGACATGATGCTACCCTCCACAACATAAACTTCATTCCAAACCAAAACTCCAAACCTACAACCTGATTTTGGAAGGAATTACCTGGAAGGCTTTCTACTACCAAGGATGACTATTCCCAAGCTATACAGCAAATGCTCTGGCAAACAAACAGAAATCTGAAAACACCATCCAACCTGGAACTGAGTGAGTAATGTGCTATATGAAGTAGGGGTGTAACGATTCATTTTAACAACGATTCGATTTGTATCACGATTCGTGGTTGTCGATACGATTCAAGGACGATATTGGTTCATTTAGAACGATACGATCCGAAACGATTCAGTGACTTGAAATCGATTCAGTAACCTTTTAGCCAAAACTTCAACCAGTGTGACTGAAATAAATACCTGGATACTGGACAGTGCAGGTGAAGTTTCCTAGATTCCTGTTTCTTGTAAGGACCGCAATGGTGGCTTGATAATTTCTCGCTCGTCGGCTTCTCCTCTGTCGTCCGCCATGCTATGTTTTGTTGTCTTTGCGCCTTTGCGCTGCTGCTGGCGCGGGGCGATGACGTCACGGATAGGCAGACTGAATCGAGTAATGTTTAAAGCCTTTATCATTAAAAGTGCTAAGAAAAAACATCCATATAAAGTCTGACGTGCTTAAATCCAATGGGTTATTTCCTAGTATCGATACAATCGATTTATTACATTTTAAAACGATGTTAGATTGATATATGTTGTCCAAAAGGCCAACTCGCCGAGCACAGATCGATGTAGTTGGATCATAGGAATATAAATCGATACATCGATGTAGTAGATGGATCGTTACACCCCTAATATGAAGCTATTTTTTACTTTCAAAAACCAAGAAGAAAAATACATTACAATAATATATTTTACTTTATAAGGACTGAATGCTAAGGCTACCAAGCTTGCTAGTACAAAGAGATACAATTTCAATTAGCACTGACGTGTGAAGTGAGAGGTGTCAAAGCCCTTGAGCCCAACAATGGCAGGAGAGTCGCACAGTCTACCCCAACCAAATGGAGAGGCCTTAGAAGCACCCCCCCGCTGTTCAGAGGTCATTCAAATACAGTACCCTCTGAATGTAAAGAACGAAACGACACGAAAAGAGTGCAAAATGAAACTCCTTATGGGGATAAGGAGACACCTTTTGCTGATTTTTATAAAAATGGGAACATAAGCAACCTTATCTTCCACACAGACCATCCCCTGGCATGGCACAGTGCTATACTAGCATACTACCCCTCTGTTAAGAGGGGGGGTGTTAGTGATGGGTGGAAACTCAGGATACTGGACAACGAGGACTCTGAGTCGTCTAATATTAATCTCTATTTATCTGGAACCGTTTTGGTTCAAGGCAGCACCAAACAGTTCCAGCTGGACTTTCACCTAATCAAAGAAATATCTCAGCAGGAGAAGCTCTCCCTTGAGAAACATACCCCCACCCTGAGCGGGTCAGACCAGACCTCTTCATGAAATAACCCCACAGAGCAACCCCAAGCGGAAAGTACACTTCCCAGCACAGAGTACTACTCCCTCATTGCAATGAAGGATAAATTCACCCAGCTGGAGGTAAGGCAGGTGGAGCTGGAACAGCAGGTGAACACACTCCAGTCAGCACAGACCCAGACAACAGACCAGCACAACAACACCCCCTTAACTAGACCTGGAGAGCTGGAGGTAGAGAGAGACATATCTGCACTCTGGACTGTGGTGAGACAACATCAACAGGAGAAAGAGCAAGAGCAGGAGAAGAACAGAGCACTAGAGGAGAGGATCAGAGTGCTGGAGGAGAAGGTGAGAACGATGACGGGTGACATAGAACAACCCATTAGAGAGCTGGCCACCCCCGCAGAGAAGCCAGCAGAACAGCCCACCTCAGATCCTGGCCAAAGTCTCCACACCGCAGCCAGACAAACAAATGAAGAACCCCAAGCCCTGGGGACCCCAACGCCGCTGAGCAACCCCCCTGTCAGACACCCTGATAGCCCTCATGACGACCCCCCCACACCCACTGAGGACATACACAAGCCACAGATTGTACTCCTTATGTACTCAAATGGGAAATACTTACAAGAAAATAAACTTTTTCCAAAACACACAGTGTCTAAACTCTGGTGTCCAAACACCCAGCGAGCCCTAGACCTTCTGTCTGAGGACCGACTAGGATCACCCAGCCTCATAATAATACACACAGGCACAAATTACCTGAGAACACAGCAGGAAAGGGTGGCCACAGCACTCAAGGGAGTGATAGAAAAAGCTTTTTCTACTTTCCCCAACGGACAAGTGGTTATCTCAACCCTGCTACCACGAAAATACTTCCACCCTGCTACCATACAGCGGGTAAATGCAAGTATTTCCCGTGACTGTGCATCAAAACCAAATGTCTACCTGGCCCATCACTCTACCCTGGACGTGAACAGCCTTTATGACCAGGTCCACTACAAGGCAGCAGTGCCCACCTTCGCCCGGACCCTAAAGGACATCACCCTCAACCGCAGACCCAACACCTCACACAGGAGCAACAGATCAACAGACACCCCGCCCAGACCAGCAAGACACTCTCCCAGACCTGCGGGACCACCCCCAGGACCTACACATAGGGGACCCCCGCAGAGAGGGCCTACATCCAGACCACAGCACCATCAGCCACATCTACACCCCCACCCCCTCCAATTAACTCCCCCCCAAGTCAACCATGCCCACACCACATTTAGGCCCCCTCAGATCAGACTTATGCCCCTCCTACCCACCCCAAGCCCCCCACTCCCACAAAGAGGGCCTCAACCTGAAAGTCACACATACGCCCAGGCCGTGAGCAGGCAAACAGGCCCAACACCCACTCTTACACTAGCCCAAGCCAATGGCATGTACCAGATGCTCAGCAGGCTCTGCTCACAATTACTGGCCTGAGGCCAAACCACACAACATTAGATACTTCACTATTTCATCCTGGAATATCCAAGGCCTGAGGTCATCTGCCTTTGGCCTAAAGAGCAGGAATCTGGACTTCACCAAAGAAATCAGAAATACAGACATTGTCATCCTACAAGAAACATGGTATAGAGGAGACGGACTCACTGGTTGCCCTCTAGGTTACAGAGAGCTGGTAGTCCCATCCACCAAACTACCAGGTGTGAAACAGGGAAGGGACTCAGGGGGTATGCTAATTTGGTATAGAGCAGACCTAACTCACTCTATTAAATTAATCAAAACAGGAACATTTTACATTTGGTTAGAAATTCAAAAGGAAATTATCTCAACAGAGAAAAATTTCCTCCTGTGTGCTACCTATATCCCTCCACTAGAATCCCCATACTTTAATGAAGACAGCTTCTCCATCCTGGAGGGGGAAATCAATCATTTCCAGACATGTACTAGTCTGTGGCGACCTAAATGCCAGAACTGGACAAGAACCTGACACCCTCAGCACACAGGGGGACAAACACCTACCTGGAGGTGACAGCATTCCCTCCCCCATATGCCCCCCTAGGCACAACTACGACAACATAACCAACAAAAATGGGTCACGACTCCTGCAGCTCTGTCGCACACTGGGTATGTACATAGTCAATGGTAGGCTTTGAGGGGACTCCTGTGGTAGGTACACCTATAGCTCATCTCTTGGCAGTAGTACTGTAGACTATTGTATCACTGACCTCAACCCAGAGTCTCTCAGAGCGTTCACAGTCAGCCCACTGACACCCCTATCAGACCACAGCAAAATCACAGTCTACTTGAACAGAGCAATACTCAATCATGAGGCATCAAAGCCAAAGGAACTGAATAATATTAAGAAATGCTATAGATGGAAGGAAAGTAGTGTTGAAACCTACCAAAAAACAATTAGGCAACAACAAATTCAATCCATTCTAGACAACTTCCTGGACAAAACGTTCCACTGTAATAGTGAAGGTGTAAACTTGGCAGTAGAAAACCTAAACAGTATATTTGACCTCTCAGCTTCCCTATCCAATACAAATTCCATCTAGACACCGTTGCCCTAGAGCACACAAAACACTTTACATAGCTCGGCCTAAACATCAGCGCCACAGGCAACTTCCACAAAGCTGTGAAAGATCTGAGAGACAAGGCAAGAAGGGCCTTCTATGCCATCAAAAGGAACATAACATTTGACATACCAATAAGGATCTGGCAAAAAATACTTGAATCAGTTATAGAACCCATTGCCCTTTATGGTTGAGAGGTCTGAGGTTCGCTCACCAACCAAGAATTCACAAAATGGGACAAACACCAAATTGAGACTCTGCATGCAGAATTCTGCAAAAATATCCTCAGTGTACAACAAAAAACACTAAATAATGCATACAGAGCAGAATTAGGCCAATACCCGCTAATTATCAAAATCCAGAAAAGAGCCGTTAAATTCTATAACCACTTAAAAGGAAGCGATTCCCAAACCTTCCATAACAAAGCCATCACCTACAGAGAGATGAACTTGGAGAAGAGTCCCCTAAGTAAGCTGGTCCTGGGGCTCTGTTCACAAACACAAACAGACCCCACAGAGCCCCAGGACAACAACAACAACAACACGATTAGACCCAACCAAATCATGAGAAAACAAAAAGAGAATTACTTGACACATTGGAAAGAACAAACAAAAAACAGAGCAAACTGGAATGCTATTTGGCCCTAAACAGAGAGTACACAGTGGCAGAATACCTGACCACTGTGACTGACCCAAACTTAAGGGAAGCTTTGACTATGTACAGACTCAGTGAGCATAGCCTTGCTATTGAGAAAGGCCACCGTAGGCAGACCTGGCTATCAAGAGAAGACAGGCTATGTGCACACTGCCCACAAAATGAGGTGGAAACTGAGCTGCACTTCCTAACCTCCTGCCAAATGTATGACCATATTAGAGACACATATTTCTCTCAGATTACAGCGATCCACAAATAATTCGAAAACAAACCCAATTTTGATAAACTCCCTTATCTACTGTGTGAAAAACCACAGTGTGCCATCACAGCTGCAAGATTTGTGACCTGTTGCCACAAGAAAAGGGCAACCAGTGAAGAACAAACACCATTGTAAATACAACCTATATTTATGTTTATTTATTTTCCCTTTTGTACTTTAACTATTTGCACATCATTACAACACTGTATATAGACATAATATGACACTTGAAATGTCTTTATTCTTTTGGAACTTTTGTGAGTGTAATGTTGACTGTACATTTTTCATTGTTTATTTCACTTTTGTTTACTATCTCCTTCCCATGCCAATAAAACACCTTAAATTGAATTGAATTGAGAGAGAGAGAGAGAGAGAGAGAGAGAGAGAGAGAGAGAGAGAGAGAGAGAGAGAGAGAGAGAGAGAGAGAGAGAGAGAGAGAGAGAGAGAGAGAGCTTGGAGGAACTCAGTAGTCCATGGGGGGGCAATGCAAATAGTCTGGGTAGCCATTTGATTAGATGTTCAGGAGTCATGTGGCTTGGGGGTAGAAGCTGTTTAGAAGCCTATTGGACCAGTTAAGCATTATAGACAGACAGTAAAAACATTGTTCAACATATGACATTAAAATGACACGTCTCTACATGTCATAATTTCTTTGGTGGGAATACAATGGTGCAAAGCTTAATAAATATAAACACACAGTTTTCCATGTTTCATGTTGTTAATCTGCATGTCCCACTCATATATTTCCACCCTGTTAGGCTAAATCATAGAGAAAATGTACACAATTTAAAAATGTTAAAATATGTTTGATAGAGAAGGTAAAATCCTGTCCAAGTGTTCACCATTATGCTAGCTCAATCTTGCTCACTCACAGAGCTATGGCTAATTTAGGCTCCACATTTCCACCCTGTTAGGTTCCACCCTGTTAGGATTAAGCACCTAACAGGTTGGAAATCTAAAACAATATTAAGTGCTTGAGCTTGACCGATCTGTTTTTCTGAAAGTCAAACGTGTTCTTTTTCTGATAGAATGCTAACAAAAAAATGGTTTTATACTTTTCCCCCCAAAAGTTCTGAGGTCCAAAAGGCATTGTCGTGTATGAAGATTATGACTATTCTAGAGGGACAAAGGAAAGATGTTTATCTTAGTTCAAATGTAGCAGTTGTAGGGTGACGCCCCAGGGGGGATAGGTGATTGGACGAAAGAGGGAGCAACCCATTTTCTGCCATTGTTTATAAGTATGAGCTAGACAAAGAGGGGGCAGAAGCATTCAGATTATTTTGGGACGGTGCTTCTCCAGACACCACGGGTCTGTAAACTTATGCTGTAAACTTGTGATACGAATAAAAACTTCTAATCAAGGTGCAGCCTAAGCGGACTCTTTGTTTGACAGCAATAACCACCAACAGCCGACGCGACACGACAAAATGGAGGCTCCGCTGAGATTGGCCTGCAACTTCCCTTTGTTTCATTCATAAGCAGCGAGGTGACTACCGCTCAAGCCGGCTAAAAAAAGGTGAGATTCCTCACAAATTATTGGGCATTAGTTGTTTGGCTGGCTTGTGAATGTGCGCTGGTGAAGGTGTACCATGTAAATTACTTGGGATTGTGTTGATGTGGTGCTATTGCGGTCGACTAGGAGTCTGTAATAATTATTCTAAAATGTGGTTGCATTGGTAAACGGTAAATAATAGGAAGTCTAGAACAATTGATTGGTAGTGAATAAAGGCAGGAATACGTATACATTAGGGCATTGTGGATCTGGAAAGACCTCGAAACGAGGCCATCATATAGGATGGGCCATAAATCCTGATTATGCATTCGGTGTTTCAGGTTAGTTCTGGGAACTATGAGGTGGACGGTTATATTGTAAGTTATTCTCATCTTGTAGCCGACGGGGTATCTGCTTGGGGTAACCGCTCATATAATATCCATATCTCACAGCAGCATAAAGTTAGCAGGGGATAAATGTATTTAGGCACAATGCAGGGTTTCTTGTTACATTTTGCACGCCACATGATAAATGCTAATGCTAATGCTAAATGCTGGTTCAGGCCACATTGTACATAAAGGCTAAGGCTAAATGCTAAATGCTAATTGTGTTGCGCGCTACATGCTAACGGGTGTCCTTAGAGGTCCCATTGCGATGGAATAACCCTCTTAAATGTGTTTGTGTGTGTAGAATTTCAGAGTTCTACGCAAATGTGAGCTCTGTTAAGTGTAATTGTTCGATTATAAGGTATAAAATAGTGAGGTTGTAGCGGAATGCTAGCGTTCTATTGTCTGGGAATCGTATAGTTAAATGTATTTGCACATGCGTTTAATTTTATGACACTACACTACAAAACGTGGGAGTTGGAGTTTATGGCACGAGATTATGAGACGTTGGGTTCCGGTACTAAACTACAACATGTTGTTTACTAAAACTACAACACAGGGATTGTGGGTAAAGTGTCATATTTCTGTTAGACTGGGCTGCAGGGGGAGACAGAGAAACACACAGAAAAAGGGGAGATTTTAACACAAATCTTCTAGGTTTAAAGCGGCTGTTGTTTGAAAATGAAACTATTTGTTGAGATGTAGTGAATTTATAAATTAGATATATGTTGACGGATTAAAATAAATAAAAAGGTTATTGAGCTATTTAGTCCTGAGTGAATGTGTATAACTCAGTGTATAAACTTTAAAGGCTTGTCTGTCCCGTTTTGTTCCCTTGTCATATGAGAGGCGATAGGACGAGAGGAGTGTCAGAGGAGAAAGAGAGGAGGGGCTGGCGTGCATCACGTGACAAGGTGTGACGCAGGCAGAGGATCAGTCAAAATCAGGCCAGTGCTTTTTTGTTTACAAATCTTCCCCTACAGGATATTTGATGTTATGACAATTTCTCAGACGCTTGGCAACAGACTGATCATTTGAATAAAATTTGCATTTTGGAGTCTCTGTGCATCACTGGGCTGGATTAGGGGTTCGGTTGGATATCAAGTACTGACATTATTCTGTGCAATCAAGATACTTGGGTGCATATTAAACAATGGAATTTATGAGTATTGTAGGGGTGTAGGATTGGAAGTCTTTGGTTTTTGGGATTGCTGTGAAGTTGACTACTTGTATTTACTGTCCGGATGGGTTGTGGTAAGATAGCCACTAATTGATAAATTGGTAAGATAGGAAATAGAAATAAAAAATTGGTTTTAATTATTCATAATTTCTAATTGATTTTTTTAATTGATTTTTTTATTTTAATTGGGGGGAAAATTTGAATATAATTTCTAATTGAATTTTTTAATATTCATATTTTTATTGATTGATTTGGGGGGGGGGGGGAAGAAAAAAAACAAATATTTTTTTTTTTTTTTTTTTTTTTTGGGTTGTTTAGGTTATATTAATAATTAAAGGGGGGAAGCCATAGGCTATATAGTCTAAAATAAAATAATTCACAATAAAGGAATATAAAAGAGTAGTTACAATGGGGAGAAAGGACAGCAAGGCTATGAAAGTCATTACACCGGTTGATATAGTTGAAAATAGTAATCCTTTAGTTAAGGGTATTGCGAGGTTATCCGGCAAATGGAACAAACGTTGGCCTGACATTGAACAACCATGGCCAGTGGAAGGGACTCTTAACCCTGACGTCATCAACATCATGAAAGTGCTTCTGTCAATTTACAAGGCAGATCAAAAGAAGGGAAAACAAAAGGAACGACGTAAAGAAAAGAGACAAAGGATTCAGCGAAAAGACCCCCACCTTATGAGAAGGAAGTAGATCCTCAGCTTCCTCAGCTTATCCTCAGCTTCCAGTGATCCTCCAGCAGGGTGATTGTTGCATCAGAGATGAAGATGAACGAATAATAGAGAGAGGACAAGCAGAAACGACCATAAAAATGCATCCAAGCTCCAAAAGTAAAAATAAAACGAGATGTCTGGAAACTAAGGGTGGAATGAGGTTAAGTAGGATGAAACTGGATGAGGACGATGATGATCAGAGTGATTTAGAGGGGATCATGGGTGGATATGATCCTGTGATCAAACGGAGGTTGGCCAGAACGGAGAGAAGGGGTGAGGAAGGTTTGAAGAAGAAGGATACAATATATTCGAGTTCTGATGAAAGCAAAGATGAAGAAAGCGATAAATAGGAGACTAAAGGTGCTGTGTATTCAAAAGGAGTTTATCCTACAAAGACTGGCACAGGAGAAATAGAAGGAGATATACACCGATGCTTATCAGACCTGGAGAACGCGAGGACTTTAGAAGACGTACTGGAGCTAGAGGAACAACTCAAGACGCTGAGGATACAGAAGGAGAAACAGCGGAAAAAAGAATCCAAAGAAGTTGAGACAAAATATGCATTAAGGCCAAGGAAAGAGACCACGAGTAAAATGATACCAGTTATCATTCGAGGTCAAAACTTAGAATATAAGCCGTTGCAAAATACCGATATGTCAAATATACTTGAGAAGCTGCCTATTCTTCAAAATGGGGCCTATCCTTGGATTTCGAAATTGGAAGAAATTACGGTGGGAACACAGTCAGCCATAGGAGACGTTAAGAGACTTTTGGCTAATCTCATTGGGATTCCAGATATGGAAGAAGTCTTTCAGAGAGCTGGACTCATTAGATATGTAGGGACTGCAGTGAACGATCCTGAATTGTTGGCTGCAAGTAGGAATCGTCTGTGGAGAGCATTGAAAGATACATTTCCAACAAATGTGCATCCTGATAATATTCTGATTGACCCACTAGGACAACAAGAAAATCCGAGAGCCTATGTGTCAAGAGTTCATCAAGTGTGGAGAAATATTACTGGAAATGATCCAGATGTGAGTCAAATTGAGCAGTCAATTTTGAGAGCTAAACTGCAAATGGGACTGCCCTCACCAGTAAGGAGCAAACTGGCAGAAGTGGTTGGACTTGCATGACAAGGAAGCATGACAAAAGGTGTCTATACAGATCATATAGCTCATCAAGTGGATCTGTACAGGAAAAAGGAACTCAACCAGAAAGAACAGGACGAAGAAACTCTCAGAAAGCTCAATCAGATACAACTTGGGGAGAATAAGAAGGAGAAGAAACAAGCTTTGGTTATGCAGAATCAGTGTGCACCAAATCAACAATCACTGCCACAGCTTCAACCAGAACAGGTCCAACCGCAATTGTACCAGCCACCAATGGCGGCACCAGTTGTTTCATATCCACAGCCAATTTCTGGACAGACACAGAATTGGAGAGGAAGAGGACGAGAAGGATTAGAAAGGGGTGGAAGATTTAAGCCATACTTCCCGCAGTCTCCAGAGGTGTGTTATAATTGTGGACAGGTTGGTCACTATGGCCGTGAGTGCAATTGGTCAGGAGGAAACATCAGAGGGAATTTCAGAGGAAGATACAGGGGCCAGTCAAGATCATCTGGAGGACCGGTGAACCCCTACAGGGGTCCGGAGCAAGGATTCTAGAGGTGCCTAGATGATCCGAAAGGGGGGTGTCAGCTGGTAGCATCAGGACCGGAAAAAGATCCAACAATTGAGGTGAAAATAAACAACCGACCATTGGAAGTGATGGCGGATAGCGGAGCTGCGTTCACCTGTGTTCGGCCTGAAGATGCTACACATCTCCCTATGTCCAATCAACTCATTAGGACAATCGGATTTGAGGGAGTAAAACAGCTGATTCCTCTTACGGAACCAATTGAGCTCTGCTATAAAGATCAGAAAATTACAATACCCATACTGGTATCAGAACATACACCTGTTGCATTATTGGGAAGAGATGCATTGTGTAAGTTGAACTGTACAATAAGATGTACACCAGACGGCTGTCTGGTAGAAATGCCAAAGGAAAAGCTTTACCAAGTGTTGATGATGACAGATATGGATTCGTCTTCAGTATTCTGGATTGGAAATCTCAGTGAAGATTTTATGAAGCAAGCTAAGATATGGGAGAGATTTATTGTTGCAAATATGCCGGATGCTAGGCTTCCGGAATATCCATTCCATTGTACGCTCAAGTATTTCAAGAAGGCTGCCCAACCACACTCAGAGGAATGGTTGAGTCATCAACCGAAGAATGTTCAACTTAGCTCAAGTTGCATTATTTTAGGACCACAAGGAGCAGCTATGAAGATAAACACAGACGACTATCTGAATAAAGAATTTGAGATTGAGAAGAGTGTGCCACATGTTACCTTTTTGGTTTCGGAAGGCTATGAGCAGAAGCAAATAGGAGAAATTATGACAGAAGCAGAGAAACTTAGTTTCAGACCAATGAAAGAGAATTTGGCGATCTGGAGAAGTGAAGATCAACGATTTCTTAAAATAATGATTTCGGCTCAAGGACAAGGAGAGCCACAGGCTGTAGGAATGACACATTAATCTATTTGCAATATGAAGATGGATTCAGACTCTATGAAAGAGGAGATGTTGCAACAAGTTCCAGAAGGGTTGTGGTCTCAACATAGTACCGATATTGGACTTGTGAAATCAGCCCAACCTGTGAAAGTTGAACTTCGACCAGGAGCCAGACCTCCATGGAAAAATCAGTATCCATTGAAAGATGAAGCAATCCAAGGGATTGAACCACAAATTGAAGGACTTTCGAAAGCAGGGGTTTTAAGGACAATAAAAAACCCTCGGAGTAACACGCCTTTGTGGCCTGTAGAAAAACCAGATGGAACTTATCGCGTGGTTCATGATTTGAGAGCAGTAAATGAGGTAGTGACTGACTTTCCAGCAGAAGTGCCAGACCCTCATACCTTGTTAGCCCAAGTTCCTCCTGATGCGACTCATTTTACAGTACTAGACTTATGTGGAGCATTTTTTTGTGTTCCACTTAGTGTAGAGAGTCAGAATTTATTTGGGTTCACATATAAGGGACAATTCTATGAGTACAGTAGAATGCCACAGGGGTACCGGCATTCTCCTCATATCTTCAATAAAGTACTGAAGGAGGATTTGGTAGGGATAGATCAGATATTGCAGAGCACTGTCATTCAGTACGTGGATGATATAATGGTTTGCTCACAAAATAAGGAAACATGTCATAGAGACTCAATTAAATTACTACAGGTAATAAAAGGGGCATAAGGTTCCACAGAAAAAGCTGCAATATTGCCAGGAGAAGGTTGTGTATTTAGGGCAAAACATAACGCATGGCCACAGAAATATTTCGGACAGGCAAGTGGAAACTATTCGTAAGGCTCCAAAGCCTAGAACGGTCAGAGAGATGATGACATTTCTGGGTATTGCTGGTTATTCCTCAGCTTGGGTAGAGGGTTATACTAGTTTGATGGCACCTTTGAGAGCTATGGTTAGGGGTACTGAGAGTGGTCAACTCCATAGCAATCTTTCCTGGACACAGGAAGGCCATGTGGCATTTGAAACGATCAAACAGAGGTTGCAGGAGGCACCTGCACTTACACTACCAGATTACTCAAATAACTTTTTGCTATATGTGTCTACTTCTACTGGAGGTAGATATGCGTGTGCGGTTCTTTGTCAACCGACAGGCACGGGGACGAATCCTCAGCCTATTTCCTACTACTCTACTGCTTAGTCAGAGGTAGAACTAGGGTTACCACTGTGCTACAGAGCAATGGTGGGAGTATACTCAATGTATGACAAAGCATCATCGGTCACGATGGGCTACCCAGTAACAATTCTTACCCATCATAGTCTCAGAAATCTTCTGAACTATGGGAAATATACATTGACTATGCCTAGGCTCAGAGACTATCATAGGCTCTTAGAGCAGGAAGATGTCACCCTAGTGAGGTGTGATACAGTAAATCCAGCCGAGAGTTTACCAACTTCAGAGGATGGTGAGCCACATGATTGTGTCCAAGAAGCAGAGAGATATTCGAGGCTTAGATCAGATTTACAAGCCTTTCCATTACGTGAGGCAGACCTGGAGTATTGGACTGATGGGTCTTGCTATCGGGTGGGAGATAAATTATGTGCTGGTTATGCAGTAGTTAGAGGCAGAGGAACGGGATTTGTTGTGGAAAAGGCTGAAGTAATACCACAGCCTGCGTCTGCACAACTTGCTGAACTTGTGGGGCTAACAGAAGCATGTTTGTTAGCAGAAGGAAAGTGAGTAACGATATACACTGATTCAGCATATGCACATAGTGTATGTCATTTGTTTGGGGCAGTATGGAAAGGTCGAGGGTTTAAGAAAACGGATGGTTCTCCGATACAACATCATGCGCAAATAATGAAACTGTTGCATGCTATGATGAAGCCTAAAGAGATAGCGATAGCTAAGTGTGCAGCTCACAAGACAGATATGTCAAGAGTGACACAAAGGAACAAAGCTGCTGATGAAGCTGCAAAAGCCTTCGCAGGAGCGGATAAATTGGGAAAAGTTTTTCTGGTCACTCATGGAGTGGACTTGGAAGACAAAATTACGCTTCAGGATGTAATTTTGATGCAAGAAGCTGCTTCTATGATCGACAAACAGCTATGGCTAGACCGAGGAGCGGTCAAAGATGCTACTGGTCTGTGGAGAAACCATGAGGGGTTGATAGTAGCGCCTCTAGACCTCTTAGGTCTGATGATTCAGGAAGCACATGGGTTAGCTCATGTTGCGAGGGGGGAGGTTAACAGAAAGATCACAAAGGAATATGGTTTTTGGGCTCCATATTTGTTTGAACAAATTGATTATATGATAGGAAGGTGCACTATCTGTCTTAAAAATAATGTTCGAAGAGGGATAACTGTTCATCCGGGTTACATTCCTACATCAAGGGGTCCTATGCGTGAGTTGGTTATTGACTTTGTTGATATGATAAAACCAGTTGATGGGAAAAGATACATGTTGGTAGTTGTAGATAGATTTTCACGATGGACGGAAGCTTGTCCAACCAAGCGTAAGGATGCTCAGTCGGTTGCCAAGTTCTTGTGTAAAGAAGTCATAAGCAGGTGGGGATTACCCGATCGAATATCCTCAGACAATGGAAGGGAATTTGTGGATAAATCAGTTAAATTGATGTTGCAAAAATTGGGAATTAAGCAGCGTCTTGGAGCAGTTTATCACCCACAAAGTCAAGGGATGTGTGAAAGAATGAACGGTGTCTTGAAAAATCGTATTGTGAAAATTTGTCAACATACAGGTCTAAACTGGATAGCGGTGCTTCCTTTAGCACTAATGGTGTGTCGCTCAAGTGAGTTACGTGATCTACGTATGACACCCCATGAGTTGGTAACAGGAAGAAGGATGCCTACGCCTTGTTTGCGAACAAGCGGAAAGGGTCCAAGCTTGGCTCTGTTGGAAGATGAAATGAGAGCGTACGTTACATATATGGCCAATTTTCATAAAAAGTTGTCCACATATGTTTCTGACAGGCAAAGACAAGAAGAGGTGCAGAAGGCGCTTGAGGAGGATAAGAGGAATACAGTACAACCGGGAGACAAAGTATTCGTAAAGGTATTCAGAAGGAAGTGGTATAACGAACGTCGTGAAGGACCATTTGAAGTGGTTCGTAGTACTGGAACAGCTGTCCAGGTTAAGGGGTCTCCTACGTGGTATCATTTGTCACATTGTGTTAAAGCGCCTACAGAAGAGGTGCCACGCGCAGAGAGAGAGGATGGAGATAGGGGAGAACAGGAAGAGGGAGAGATTGTCAATGTTGGGGATAACGTTGATAATGTTTACACTTCTGATGATGCCAGAGATGACTATGCAGGGGATGGAAAGGAAAAGGGATTTGGGGAAATTGATTTCCAATACGTCCCAGAAGCAACAGGGAATATTTCAGTGGAATGTGAAGCAGCAGAGACCACCAAGGGCAACTCTGTTACAGGAGAAGCTAGTGATTCAGTTAGACAAAGTAGGCCTAGACCAGTTAGGAGAAAAGTCAGACCAAAACGTTACGAAAATTAGGGATGAAGTAACAACAATAACATCAACACTTCAGTCTGTTATAACAACAGTGGGAAGCAATTTAACTCTTTCAACATTGACAGTTATTAAAGCCATAAATATATCGCATTCGATTACAAGGGAACCAATAGCTCCAGCACCAATTTTAGAAGAAAAGACTGTTATTAAGGTTAGGAGGGGTGAGACAGCTCATCTTCCGTGTAGCTGTGAGAGATGGAGTGGGGGAGGGGACGTTCCTCCCACATGGAGAGATAATTATGGAGAAGAAGTATTGTTATCAGGACCAGATGTAGAAGCGGTGGCCCCTAGTCAAAGGAAGTATATTTTGTACAACAATATGGAGGGGAAGAGGGTTATGAGTGATTGTTCACTTATTTTGCATAATGTTACAGAGAAAGATCAGGGAGAATATATGTGTACTTATCTGGTGCAAGCATTAAAATTTGTTCCGGTTAAGAATTATTGGTTAAAAGGCTATGTAATTCGTAAAGTAACGCTTACAATGGAAGAGTTGAGGTCTGTTGTAGCCTCCACGGTCACCAAAGGAGTTCAGGATAAGTTTATTACAGTAGTCACTCCAACGATAAATAATACACAGAGTATATCGGTAACTTTCCCACTAGAAGTAATTAAGGGTGTTAATTCATCAACTAAATTAACTACTTTAATGGTGACTTTGGAAGGAATTAATGGTACGACGGCAATAACAAATGTAGGAAGTATGACACCGACACGACAACAACTTTTCTGAAATTAAAGGATGTAGCAGGAATGACTCAGCAAATAGTGGTAGAGAACAATATAGGTTCATCTGAAATAGTACAAGATAATATCATGGAGGTACAGGATGAGGTCTTTGAGTTCAACATAACATCAGAAGATACATCTGATCAATACCGCTCGTTAGGGAAAAGAGAAGCTAAATGGAAAGCATATGGATTTGATTCGTCTGTTTTGAAGATTAAAGATGAATGGGCAGGGAGAAATCTTTGGTTCCAGCAGTTAACTAATTCTGTAAGATCAGTGAGGAATCTTGAGGGTCCATGTCTGTTGAGAATTCCAGCACCAGAGACGTGGGGTTCCATTTTAGAGACGGTCGCTCAACCGCTATCAAGTGTGTGTCAGTCTTATGCGTTGTCGTGGCTGTTGTATCAGCAACGAGCATTGACAGATAAAGTAATGTCGTTGTCAAAACATTTGTTTAAGCCTAGGTTTAGGTGTTCTTGGTTAAATTAATTACCCTATGTGAATTTGTTGGATGGTAAGGAAAGTCAGGTAACAGCGAACCCTGAAGCATTGGAGGTGAAAGCAGTGAGGGCTAAAAGTTGTTTTTGTTCTAATAAAACATATGATGTAAAGGGTATGTTCATGGGAATATCAGATTGTGATGATTATATGATGACTTTGGATAAGCATGAACATAAGGTTAGAGAGGACAAATATAATGTAACTTTTTATGTACCAGATAGTAAGAAGAGCAGGACTTTGATGGTGAAAGATCAACTTTTGCCTGGCAATGTGACTATTGGGAATTTTAGAGATATATGGTGGGTTTGTGGTGATAAAGCATATATATTCTTACCCTATGGATGGACAGGATGTTGTTACATGTCAACGTTGAAGCTTCCATATGAGGCTTTTACCATTAAAAGAGGGGTAGCACCGAACACAGATCAATCTGAAACTAGAGTTGAAAATAAGGTGAAAAGAGACATGGCTACATTTCATAGTCTTGAGGCCTACCATTGGAGAATAAGTCTGGGAGAGAAGTGGGGACTCAGTCTTTTTCCATGGTATGGTGTAACATTTTTGGCAGATCATATTGATAATATTACATATACTTTGCAGGGGTTTGCGAATGAAACAATAAGAGGGTTTAACCTTCTGTCAAATACTCAAAGAAGTCACAGACTGACGCTGTTGAAACATGACATGGCTCTGGACTATATTTTAGCAAAACAAGGTGGCTTATGTTTGGCTATGAATCTAACGGGGGATGATTGTTATACTTTGATCCCAGATAGTTCCGATAATATCATGAGTGTTATAGATGCGTTGAAGAATATAAGGGATGCATTTGGTAGATCTGAAGGAGCTGGATGGTCAGCGAAGTCTTGGTTGCAAGATCAGTTAGGCCCAGTAGGGGCAGTGATGGTTCAGATTTTAGTTGCAGCTCTGATAGCGTTGTGTGTGATGTTTTGCTTTTGTACTTTGTTACTAACCTTTGCGAAAGCTATGATATTAAGATGGGTGGGAGTTGTGATGCCTGGAGACAACACTCAGATGCCGTCGTTGACTGTTCCTGATCTGGATGAAGATGGACAAGGGGGTCTGGATGGAGTATTAATGGATAAATATCCTTTTTGATTATTTGATCATTTTTCCAAAAAAAATTCAATATTAGTGTGATTTTTAGTATGATTTTATGAATCAAAGGGGGGAATAGGATAATGTGATTCATACATCATTTATATATCATTTTTATATTCTTAGTTGATATCATTTATATATCATTTTTTATATTCTTAGTTGATATTGATGTTTAATTTGAAAGTGTTGTTTTGCAAAAGATACTGTTTGGTCTTTTCTTTTCTTCCAGAAGCATTTGGGGGAATATGTGGAGATTGAAATACTCAAACAAGGACAATATGAAGGGACAATATGAAAGGACAATGACTGGAGGAGATGAAACAAGGAGGGTGTGGAAAGATTCCGATTCCATCATCAACAATACATTGGAAGTCGAGACTACAGGGGAGATGAAGTGTGGTGGACTACATTCCAGTGTCTGCAATGAAATATAGACATATTTGCATGTGTAATACATAATTTGTGTCATATTCTTAGGTATTAATTTTTGTAGAATGATATTTGATGTTATTGAATACATGTGGGGAACTTAGATGTTTTTGTTTATTTCGTTGATGCTTAGGGACAGGGAGTCTAGGCAGGGAGAGGTCCACTGTAGGATCCGATGGGTTGACCAGCCTTAGAGTGGACATTTTTTTGGATAGTATTTTGTTGGCAGGGGCTTACATGTGTATTTAATTGCATCATAGTTTCGAATGCATTGATAGGGATTTATGAGTTTATCTGGAGTATCTAGGTGGTTGCCTGGGGCAGAGGAACCGTGAGAGAATTTTACTGTCTTGATTGATGGATGGATATCTGGAAAGATGGCTGCCGGACAGTTTTTCGCTCTCACACTCCATAAACATTTGTTCATATTTCATAGAAAGGTATTTACACTCTAGAGAAAAATGTTTTTTTGGTTTAATGTTAAAGATACTCAATAAGATAAATTGTTACTTGTCATAATCCTATTCTGTTTGTTTTCGAGACTTTTAGTTAGTCTCGAAGGGGGGATATGTCGTGTATGAAGATTATGACTATTCTAGAGGGACAAAGGAAAGATGTTTATCTTAGTTCAAATGTAGCAGTTGTAGGGTGACGCCCCAGGGGGGATAGGTGATTGGACGAAAGAGGGAGCAACCCATTTTCTGCCATTGTTTATAAGTATGAGCTAGACAAAGAGGGGGCAGAAGCATTCAGATTATTTTGGGACGGTGCTTCTCCAGACACCGCGGGTCTGTAAACTTATGCTGTAAACTTGTGATACGAATAAAAACTTCTAATCAAGGTGCAGCCTAAGCGGACTCTTTGTTTGACAGCAATAACCACCAACAGCCGACGCGACACGACAGCATCACATAACAGGAATGACCCAGCCGACAAAGGCCAGACAACTACACAAGTATCACATGAAAGTGATGTGAGGATCAATCCTTAAGGGCACAGTTAGAAGTTAGCATCATTGGCACTTTTCTGTTGATCTGCTGTTTGATATTTTGCCCACATCTTTTTCAAGAAACACCAGTACAGTACTGTATGTACAAGTCCATACAAATAGGCCTGTAAAATGGAGGGACCTGTCAATATTGCTGGACGATTGCCTACTTTGTGTGATTAGTCCGACTCCCTTGGTACAGGCGCTAACACTTAGCCCGCGCTGTGCATGGCCTCTATGGCAGAGTGGTACTCTGAACGGTTCCATTTGCATCTGAATTGGCTTGTCTCTGCTGGCGCTCTCCTAACAGCACCTCTCACACATGGAAATGAAGCCAGTGATCAGATTAATTCTTTTGTCGTCTCAAAGAGCCTGTGGAGGCATGACTCAGGGTAAAATGGGGCAATGGGCAGGGGGTCGGAATGTAAAGATGTTCACATGACTACATTTAAGATAAGAAGTTTTCCGTCTTTAATGAAACCTGAATATCACAGATCACACTACACTCTTGCCATTCTGTGTCACCATAGTAAAACCAACTGACAGTACCTATAGTCCAGAATATAATGATACAAGAGGTCACCCATACCATACTTCTGTTCTCTAATTAATGAGTCACTTTAAATCTTAATGATCGCAGATTTTCATTTATTTTATTTTTTACGATCAGTTTGTATTGACCGCTACAGATGTAGGATCTTAATTTGAAGAAAAACTCTGTGGCGTATTTGAGGTTTAAAAAGGCTTCTGAAGTTTGCAATTTCCATTTTGAAATTGCATACTTGATTTTCCCTTATGTATCAGAAAAATGTCAATTAATTATAATCCACATAATAATTCACATTTCCTTTTGCTGCAGGATTTTTTTTTCCTGTTGTATCAAACTGCCTCAAATGTAAGAGCCTACATGTGTATGTGAGCAGTGTAGGGGTCAATTCCATTTCAATTCCAATCAATTCAGTAGGTACAATGACATTCCAACTTCAATTCCAATTCTCTTCCAATGCTCTTTAATTTGGATTTGGAATTTGGTTGACTTCAAATAAATAAAATACAAATGGTCACATGCTGATTGAAGTGGATTTAACAGGTGACATTAATAAGGGATCATAGCTCTCACCTGGATTCACCTGGTCAGTCTATGTCATGGAAAGAGCAGGTGTTCCTAGTGTTTTGGACACTCAGTGTATAGGGAGTAGAAAATAACATGGCTATGTGTGCGTGTGTGCGTGTGTGTGTCAGTACTTGCAGTACTTGTAGATTGGTTATTTCTGAATTGTAATGGAATTGAAAAAAATACCTGTATGTGAGTGTAATAAAAACTTCAACTTGAGCAAAAGACACTCAGAGTATTTCATGTCATAGTCTTAAAGTCTCAAGATTACACTTGCTTGGATTGTACTGATTTGTGAAAGGTCTATTTTCCAGTGAATAGGAAAAACTACAGCTTGTTCCTCTTAAAAAACCTGCAGTCATTCTGAGAAACGCAACAGAAAAACTTCTTACGCTCTTTCATAGCATAGCTAATGGGGATCCTAATCAAATACTTAAATACTAAATAGGGAGATATAGGCCGTTGTGAATAGGCAGTATTCAAGAGCTCATCACTTTATGTCTTCATCTCCAGCATTGAGGGGGTTCTACTATAACATTGGGGGTTCTACTAAGCTAACATATGGACTTGTTTTAAGATCGTCATACCATGGATCATTTAGCTATTTGATTTTTAATTTTAGGACCCCTTTAGGTATTCCAAAAAATATTTGCAAATTATTTGATAAAATATTGAATATGGCCTATACTACTATAGCCCAAAGAAACACATTGAATAATACATTCATAGATGGCAAAAAATACAGTAAAAAATAAATCATAAAGAATAAGGTTTTAAAGTGTCTGTCCTCTATTTATGAGATACTGTATAAGAAAGATCAGGATTCTTTTTCGTTCTTATCATTTTCATGAGAAGACAGATTTTCGGTATGTCTCATGGTCTGACAAACACAGCTGTAGCTCGGCCACCTTCCACCGCAGATGTGGAAAGCCGACATTGGTGGATTGAGACGCAGCCTTAAGACGCAGCCATGCGGTGGATTGAGACGGATTATGAAGAGGATTCTTTTATTATGTTACTTAGATTGACGGACAGGGGTGTCAATAAACTCTTAAGGGTTAATATAGATCACATGGAGAATTCAATAAATCAGATTTTCAATATGAATAAAGGCTTGCTAAAGTGGCAAAATTCACTATTTTGACGTCCCTCTGTCAACCCTGTATCACTTGTAGAAAGATTTCAACCCACTTAATCCAAACATGTCTTCAAGTTTTCACCATCATTGTAAAGCCCAAGTTATTTTGTTGCTTTGACAAAGTCATTTCTGAAGATTATTATTTATTTACGTCTGTCCCTCATTATAAGGTTAACCCTGTTATGTGAAGAAACACTGAACATCTAATAGTGAAATCATAGTGTAAAAGCAAGTGAGCTGGTTCTACTATTTTTGACCATTTGCTGGTGTTTTGTGGTGGGAAACTGAGTGGGTCGAGCATAACATGTCAACCCTGCTACCCATCGATAGACAGGCTAGAAATGTTTTAACAATTTCATTGTTTTTATGACCCTTGCGTTCAATTGCCCCTCCCTGTTGCACACAACAACCTTCCATTCCCCCTGTCACGAGGGGATTAATGGCTGATTTAAGATGACATCGTCAACCCTGTTACAGTCAACTCTGTTACTTTATTTGGCACTTAATAAGCACTTACTATAGATCTTCTTTTATTTTTACTTCTGAGATGGGAAAATGTGTTTTTTATTAAGGTAAACATGTGCTCTTTATGACAGAATGTTAAAATGAGGTGAACTCATCGTCAAAAGAGACATTTTGAGATTAATCCCACTGCAACTGTTGTGAGTGACAGGGATGTATGGTGCACTGCAATGGTTGTTTAGTGGACAGAGGATGGCGTATTGTGTTCTTTTGGGCTTACTTCGCACTTCCTGTATATTTAGTTTGCATGCAAACCCCACAGAGACCTTGAGATTGACAGAATTGCCCAAGTCAAGGTCTCTATCCGTTTGCACAAAGCTTTCCGTTACTTTGACACCTACCCAATTGACAAGAGAAGCAAAACGAGAGTAGGAGACTTTCTTTATACCCTCTCATGATGAAAAGAATGGGCTACATCTGAGGTGGGTGTTCTGCCTGACTGGAGCTCCTCGAGCACACGGCACATCGCTTCCCGTACAGGCTGACAAGTGGAGGGAGGCAGAGGGGAGGGAGGCAGGCAGAGAGGGTTGTGATCTGTCAGATGGTAGCTAGCCAGCTAGCTAGAGAAGAAAGAGCTATTACTCCAAAGAGCTACTGCCTGCAGAAGGGCCGGGGAAGAAGCCAAGATCAGCCCATCGTTGTCCCGTTCACCAGCAAAAAGCAGAGCTACCCTTCAGGTCTTCAAAGGGAAAAAGTTGAACTTACTCTATGAGCTGCACCACGGTTCCACAGTCAGAATCCCTAAAGCCGAGTGAAATATACACTACTGGTCAAAAGTTTTAGAACACCTACTCATTCAAGGGTTTTTCTTTATTTTTACATTTTAGAATAATAGTGAAGACATCAAAACTATGAAATAACACATATGGAATCATGTAGTAACCAAAAAAGTGTTAAACACATCAAAATGTATTTTATATTTGAGATTCTTCAAATAGCCACTCTTTGCCTTGATGACAGCTTTGCACACTCTTGGCATTCTCTCAACCAGATTGACCTGGAATGCTTTTCCAACAGTCTTGAAGGAGTTCCCACATATGCTGAGCACTTGTTGGCTGCTTTTCCTTCACTCTGCGGTCCGATTCATCACAAACCATCTCAATTTGGATGAGGTCGGGGGATTGTGGAGGCCAGGTCATCTGATGCAGCACTCCAACACTCTCCTTCTTGGTAAAATAGCCTGTACACAGCCTGGAGGTGTGTTGGGTCATTGTCCTGTTGAAAAACAAATGATAGTCCCACTAAGCCCAAACCAGATGGGATGGCGTATCGCTGCAGAATGCTGTGGTAGCCATGCTGGTAAAATAAATCACAGACAGTGTCACCAGCAAAGCACCCCCAGACCATAACACCTCCTCCTCCATGCTTTATGGTGGGAAATACACATGTGGAGATCATTCGTTTACCCACACCGCGTCTCACAAAGACACAGCGGTTGCAAACAAAAATCTAAAATCTGGACTCTGGGTCTTCCATTCCTGTGGCGGTCCTCATGAGAGCCAGTTTCATAGCACTTGATGGTTTTTGTGACTGCACCTTGTCACAACACAACTGATTGCCTCAAATGCATGAAGAAGGAAAGAAATTCCACAAATTAACTTTTAAGAAGGCACACCTGTTAATTGAAATGCATTCCAGGTGACTACCACATGAAGCTGGTTGAGAGAATGCCAAGAGTGTGCAAAGCTGTCATCAAAGCAAAGGGTGGCTATTTGAAGAATCTCAAATATAACATATATTTTGATTTGTTGAACACTTTTTTGGTTACAACATGATTCCATGTGTGTTATTTTATAGTTTTGATGTCTTCACTATTATTCTACAATGTAGTGTGGTGTCGAGACAACGATGCTGATATGCTGTGATGACAAGAAATCCGCTGACACTGTCTTGATTATAATGGTTTATTACATCAAAGATAACAGTATCAATTTACAGACTCCTGCAGACATCTGGAGAACACCTGACCCAATCTCTAATATGTTATTTCTCCCCGTCCTTTGTTCCAACCATGGTATTTATAATATATAACATAATATGGGTGGTTTTTTATAGACCAATCCCTGGCCTTTACACATCCGAATCTCCTTTGTCTTAGGGGGCCCCTATAGTAATTTTTTCCAGATGTTTCTGCAAGCAGAGCCAAATTATGGAGTGTTCAGATACTACATATTTCCCCGCTTCGAGACTAATTAAGTCTCGAAAACAAAAGAATAGGATTATGACAAATCTTGTGTAACTTTAACAATAAAACAAAATTTCTGTAGTGTGAACCAATTTTTATGAAGTGTAAATGTCACGATCGTCGTAGAGAGTAGACCAATGCGCAGCGTTAGTTGCAAACATACTTCACTTTATTATCTTTAGTGATAATATAACAACAAAACAATAAACGAAACGTGCAGTCCTACAGTTAACACGGAAACAAACCAAACGGAAACAAGATCCCACAAACACTAAGGGAAACAGACTGTTTAAATATGGCTCCCAATCAGAGACAACCAGCAACAGCTGACACTCGTTGCCTCTGATTGGGAGCCACTCTGGCCAACATAGAAATACCACAACTAGAACTCCCACACAGAACATAAACACATAGAATTTACACACCCTGGCTCAACATATAGAGTCCCCAGAGACAGGGTGTGACAGTAAACAAATCGTTATGGAGTGTAAGAGCGAAAAACCTGTCTGGCAGCTTTCTTTCCAAATATCCATCAATCAATCAAGACAGTAAAATTCTCTCATGTCCCCTCTGCCCCAGGCGACCACCTAAGTACTCCAGATCAATTTATAAATCTTTATCAATGCATTTTAAACTATGATGCAATTGAATACACATGAAAGCCTCAGAAAACAAAATAGAATCAAAAATGTCCACATTCAGGCTGGTCGACCCATCGGACCCTCCTGTGGATTCTCTCTGTCCCTGCCTAGACCCAATATCCCTAAGCTTCAACGAAATAAACAAAAACATCTGAGGTCCCCACATGCATCCAACAACAGAAAACATCATTCTTCAAAAATTAATACAGAAAGAATATGACACAAATTATGTATTACACATGCAAATATGTCTATATATATATCATTGCAGACACTGGAATGTAGTCCACTACACTGCATCTCCTCAGCAGTGTCGACTTTTAATGCAACGTTGATGATGGAATCTGAACATTTCCACACCTTCCTTGTTCCACTTCCTCCAGTCCATTCATATTGTCCATGTTTGAGTGTTTGAATCCCCTCTACACATTCCCCCATATGCTTCTGGAAGAAAAGAAAACACCAACCAGTATCTTTTGCAAAACAACACATGCAAATTAAAACATCAATATCAACAATTATATAAAAATGATATATAAAATGATATATAAAATGAATCACATTCCATTTCCCCCCTTTGATTCATAAGAAAATACTAAATATCACAATAATATAATTATCCCACAATCAGATATTCAAAATTTCCTAGAGTTTTTTCAACCCTAGTTTTCATATCTTTTTAGTCTGACTTTTTCCCCAATTTTTTCAAAAAACATTTCACTGATTTATCCACAAAACTCTTTCCCACTAATTTGAGGATATTTGATCGGGAAGTCCCCACCTGCTTATGACTTCTTTACACAAGAACTTTGCAACCGACTGAGCATCTTTTAGCTTAGTTGGACATCTTATGCACCTCTTGGTGTAGGAATGTAACCAAGAAAAACAGTCACACCCCTGCAAACATTATTTTCAGACAGATTGTGCACCTGCCTATGACATAGTCAACCTGTTAAAGCAAATGTGGTTCCCAAAAACCATACACCTTTGTGATCTTTCCCCTAACCTCCCCCCTTGCAACATTAGCTAACCCATGTGCGTCCTAAATCATCAGACCTAATAGGTCTAGAGGCGCTACTATCAACCCCTCATGGTTTCTCCAAAGACAACAAAGGCATGTTGCTCTGAGGAATTTTTATTGTCCTCAAAACACCTGCTTTCGAAAGTCCTTCAATTTGTGGTTCAATCCCTTGGATTGCTTCATCTTTCAATGGATATTGATTCTTCCAAGGAGGTCTTGCTCCTGGTCGAAATTCAACTTTCACCTCAATTGGGCTGATTTCACAAGTCCAATATCGGTACTGTGTTGAGACCACAAACATTCTGGAACTTGTGCAACAACTCCTCTTTCATAGGGTCTAAATCCATCTTCGCACTGCAAATAAATTCATGTGTCATCCGTACAGCTTGTGGCTGTCCTTGTCCTTGAGCCGAAATCATGATGTTGAGAAATCGCTGATCTTCACTCCTCCAAATCCCCAAATTCTCTTTCATCGGTACAAAAACAGCTTTCTCTGCTTCTGTCATCATTTCTCCTATTTGTTTCTGCTCATAGCCTTCAGAAACCAACAAGGTCACGTGGCACACTCTTCTCAATCTCAAATTCTTTATCCAGATAATCGTCTGTGTTTATCTTCATAGCTGCTCCTTGTGGTCCTAAAATTATGCAACATGAGCTGAGTTGAACTTTCTTTGGTTGATGACTCAACCATTCCTCTGAGTTCGATTGGGCAGCATTCTTGAAATACTTGAGCGTACAATGAAATGGATATTCCGGAAGCCTCGCATCTGGCATATTTGCCACAATGAATTTCTCCCATATCTTAGCCTGCTTCAAAAAATCTTCACTGAGATTTCCAATCCAGAATACTGAAGAAGAATCCATCTCTGTCGTCATCAACAATTGGTAAACCTTTTCCTTTGGCACTTCTACCAGACAGCTGTCTGGTGTACATTTTATTGTACAGTTCAATTTACACAATGCATATCTTCCCAACAATGCAATAGGTGTATGTTCTGATACCAGTATGGGTATTATAATTTTCTGATTTTCATAGCAGAGCTCAATTGGTTCCGTAAGAGGAATCAGCTGTTTCACTCCCTCAAATCCGATTGTCCTAATTAGTTGATTGGACATAGGGAGATGTGTAGCATCTTCAGGCCGAACACAGGTAAAAGCAGCTCCGCTATCCGCCATCACTTCCAATGGTCGGTTGTTTACTTTCACCTCAATTGTTGGATCTTTTTCCGGTCCTGATGCTACCAGCTGACACCCCCCTTTCGGATCTTCTAGGCACCCCTAGAATCCTTGCTCCGGGCCCCTATAAGGGTTCACCGGTCCTCCAGATGATCTTGACTGGGCCCTGTATCTTCCTCTGAAATTCCCTCTGGTGTTTCCTCCTGGCCCATTACACTCACGAGCAAAGTGACCAACCTGTCCACAATTATAACACACTTCTGAAGATTGCTGGAAGTATGGCTTAAATCTTCCTCCTCTTCCTCTTCATAAGCCTTCTCGTCCTCTTCCTCTCCAATTCTGTGTCTGTCCAGAAACTGGCTGTGGATATGAAACATCTGGTACCGCTATTGGTTGCTGGTACAATTGCGGTTGGAACTGGTTCGGTTGAAGCTGTGACAGTGATTGTGGATTTGGTGCACACTGATTCTGCATAACCAAAGCTTGTTTATTCTCCTTCTTATTCTCCACCAGTTGTATTTGATTGAGTTTTCTGAGAGTTTCTTGGTCCTGTTCTTTCTGGTTGTGTTCCTTTTTCCTATACAGATCCACTTGATGGGCTATATGATCTGTATAGACACCTTTTGTCATGCTTCCAAGTCCAACCACCTCTGCCAGTTTGCTCCTTACTGGTGAGGGCAGGCCCTTCTGCAGTTTAGCTCTCAAAATTGACTGCTCAATTTGACTCACATCTGGATCATTTCCGGTAATATTTCTCCACACTTGATGAACTCTTGACACATAGGCTCTCGGATTTTCTTGTTGTCCTAGTGGGTCAATCAGAATGTTGTCAGGATGCACATTTGTTGGAAACGTATCTTTCAGTGCTCTCCACAGCCGATTCCTACTTGCAGCCAACAATTCAGGATCATTCACCGCAGTCCCCACATATCGATGAAGTCCAGCTCTCTGAAAAAATTCTTCCATACCTGGAATCCCAAGGAGATTAGCCAAAAGTATCTTAATGTCTCCTATAGCAGACTGTGTTCCCACCGTAATTTCTTCCAATTTTGAAATCCAAGGATATGCTCCATCTTGAAGAGTAGGCAGCTTCTCAAGTATATCTGACATATCGGTATTCTGCAAAGGCTTATACTCCAGGTTCTGTCCTCGAATTATCACTGGCATCATCTTCTTACTTGTGCTCCCTTCATTGTAGCATAAAATCCTTTTGAACCTGAAGCACCTTTAATCTCCAAATCTTCATCGCTGTCTCCATCTTCACTTTCATCAGAGATCGAATCTCTTGTATTCTTCTTCTTCCAACTTCCATCACCCCTTCTTTCCGCTCTGGCCAACCTCCGTCTGATCACAGGGTCATATCCACCCATGATCTCTTCTGAATCACTCTGATCATCATCATCATCATCTTCAAGTTCCATCCTCCTGAACCTCACTCCACCCTTAGTTTCCAGACATCTCGTTTTCTTCTTACTTTTGGAGTTTGGATTAATCTTTATGGTCGTTTCTGCTTGTCCTCTCTCTATTATTCGTTCATCTTCATCTCTGATGCAATAATCACCCTCCTGAATGATCACTGGAAGCTGAGGATAGACGTCCTTAAACTATACTTCTTCCTCGTAAGGTGGGGTCTTTTTGCTGAATCCGTATGTAAGAAAGGTGTATTGACTTCTGCCATTAGTTTTTCTGTTACCTTCGCCTCTTTTGCCATTTTCTCAATACCTCTGTCTCTTTTATCTTTTGTATCTTTTATCAGTTTTTTTCCTTCATTTTCAAACAGCTTAAGAACACCAAGCTCTCTTTGTCTCTTTTCTTTACGTTGTTCCCCTTTTTCCCCTTCTTTTGATCTGCCTTATATGATGCCACAAGCACTTTCATTATCTTGATGACGTCTGGGTTAAGAGTCCCTTCCACTGGCCATGGTTGTTCAATGTCAGGCCAATGTTTATTCCATTTTCCAGATAACCTTGCAATACCATTAACTAGAGGATTACTATTTTGTACTACATCAACAGGAGTAATTACTTTCATAGTTTTGATGTCCTTTTTCCCCATTTCCCCAACTCTTTTATATTCCTTTATTGTGAATTATTTTATTATTATTATTATTTTAAACCAATTAATTTGTAAACCAAAAAATACTTTAGACTATGTAGCTTATGTTTCCCTCCTCCTCCTATTTTTCTTCTTCTTCAAATTAATAAATAAATTAATAAATTAATTAATGTATCAATATATTTATTTATTTTTATTAATTAATTAATTAATTAATTAATTTTTATTTTATTTTATTTTACCAAATTATTGATTAGTGGCAATCTTACCACATCCGATCAGGAAAAGTAAAGGAAAGTAGTCAACTTCAGAGTAATCCAAAAAAGAAAGACCTGTAATCCAGCAACACTACAGCACTCACAAACCAATTGCTTAATAATCACATAATTACCTTAATTTTACAGAATAATGTCAGTGCTGGATTTCCAACACAACTCTAATCAAACCAACCCATGCACAATAAACTCCAATGTGCAATTCTTAATTACATCAATTGATCAGTCTGTTGCCAAGTCCCTGTTAAATTGTCACAACATGAAATATGCTAGGCACACACAATATCCTGTATGGGAAAGTAAGTTTGTGAACAGAGCAGTACTGGCCTTGATTGGACTGGATCCGGGGCAGCACACACTGTCGCGTGACGCACTGGTCAGCACCTTCTCTCTCTCTCTCTGTCTCCTCCTTCTCGTGTCTCACATCACAGAAGAACAAAGGAAACAGTCAACAATTTAGCATTTTATGCATACCTATGTTCACATTCACGCTAAGAAATAAGCAAACAGCTTAACTCAGGAATATTATAAATAGCCCAATAACATTTTATTTTATTTATTTATTTATTTATTTATTTATTTAATTATTATTATTATTATTATTTATTTTATTATCCGTCAACATATCTCTCATTTATAAATTCAATAGATCTCAATCAAATAGTTTCATAGTTAAGCAACAGCCACTTATCAAACAGAATACGTTATTTGTGCGTATTCAAAGTCTCCCCCTTTCTTCTCTGTCTGTAGCACTAATTCTGGTGTCACAGCAGCTCAGTGCAGGCAGGGGAGTGGCATATTTGCTCTACGTAACTCTAAACTCATAAATTCCCACGCATGCGCAGCTCATTCACCAGTGCGATTTCAGAGTGAGAAGAGCTCCCAAGTAGCTCTCTCCAAGCTAAACAACAGAAAGCAGACAGACCAGCTGTCCCTCCGTTATTTCCAACACAGACAAACAGTAACACTTAACAAAACTCACAAACCAACACAGAACATAGAACACAAATCCTACTTCGAAGTTTCTTAACTTCACTTATCCTAATCTGCAGATTTATAGTTATTTTCTTATCCATTACAAAACATCTCTATACAATCATAATCTCCTCCCTGGGTGCTCATAGTCTTTTAACTATTATTAAACGTTCTCTTTTATAGAGACTCATACAAGGTTTTAACCTTAACGTCCTCCCAGGGGGCTCATCGTTTTTTAACAATTATTAAACGTTCTCTTTTATAGAGACTCATAAGATTTTAACCTTAACTAACATATTTCCTTACAAAAAACTAAAACCCCTGTTCTCAACCAAAACATATATATGTATATATCTCTAACATAAATCTTATCATAACATGAGTCAACACACAGCTGAAACACAACAGAGACCTCCCCATGTACACACATGCATAGGCTCTCTTTCACACACACAAATGAAAAGAATGCATCCATTCATACGGTCCTCTAAAGCATGCTACCGTCACTCCTTATTTCTCATTGTTCCTTCCTAAATTTCTGCTATCTCGAGTTGCAGATATTCAATGAGAGGTTACTTCGAACACATACCTCATCAACTATATGTCGAGAGGTAACTTACAATGGAATGTATCTACCACAAACTCCAGTTACCAGAACTGACCTTAAAAATCAACCTAGTGAGTTTTCAGGATTTTCGGCCCATCCTAATGATCGCCTCGTTTGAGGGCATCTTTAAATCAGCGACGTCCTAGTCGTATACTTTTTCCTTATTTCCTGGCCTTATTCCTTCATGCTATTCCTTTTCCCTTTAATTTTATTCAAGCCAAATATCCCTGTGCCCAGTGTTATCAATTCCATTAGACACTCCCCCCCTGTTTGCGTTGTTTTCAACGCAAACAAATTTAGAAATTTAGAACGGATTCTTATCCCACAGCAAATAACAGCAAAGCGCACACACAAGTTTTTAAACGGTACATCCGCTCAACGCACACACACACAAGCACACAAACTGACCAGTGCCCAAAGTGGTGAGAAAACTCACCCTTATCTGCCGGACTCTGGAGCGAGAGTCAGCTCGGAGCCCATGATGCAAAGGTCCTCGTCGCCATTCTGTGGTGTTGCGACAACGATGCTGATATGCTGTGATGACAAGAAATCTGCTGACACTGTCCTTGATTATAATGGTTTATTACATCAAAGATAACAGTATCAATTTACAGACTCCTGCAGACATCTGGAGAACAACTGACCCAATCTCTAATATGTTATTTCTCCCCGTCCTTTGTTCCAACCATGGTATTTATAATATATAACATAATATGGGTGGTTTTTTATGGACCAATCCCTGGCCTTTACACATCCGAATCTCCTCTGTCTTAGGGGGCCCCTATAGTAATGTTTTCCAGATGTTTCCGCAAGCAGAGCCAAATTCTGGAATGTTCAGATACTACAGTAGAAAATAGAAAAAATTAAGAAAACCCCTTGAATGAGTAGGTGTTCTAAAACTTTTGAGTGGGTCATTTTGTTGCAGGAATCTCATTGTATACCTTCTTGCTCTTTTCCTCCCAAAACAAAATCAGTCTGCCTTCTTTGGGATGTTCAGTATAGCCATTTTGATTTTGAGAATCTCTAGGAGATTTTCATAAGAAATGGTAGGAAACTGTAGAGTTTTTCAAAACATCTTCGATCCACTATTTGCCCAGTGCTTCAGTGGTGGGCATGCAAGGATGTACAGTGCCTTCAGAAAGTATTCACACCCCCTGACATTTTCCACATTTTGTTGTGTTATAGCCTAAATTTAAAATGGATAAAATGTTGTGTCACTGGCCTACACACAATACCCCATAATGTCAAAGTGGAGTTATGTTTTTCGAAACTGAAAAGCTGAAATGTCTTGAGTCAATAAGTATTCAACACCCTTTGTTATTGCAAGCCTAAATAACTTCACGAGTAACAATTTGCTTAACAAGTGTCGTAGAAATATTTGACTAAAAATAGTCAACTCAAAAATATCTCTCAAGAGACCGGAGCTTGTGAATCCAAGAATTAGACTTTATTGCATAATAAAGCCGAGCTTGCTCCATGGAACATCTGTCTCTCTTTTGCTTAGAGATCTCTTATACAACACACAAATGCACAGTCATGTATACATAGCTTACAAAGCTACTCCCCTTAAGATCACTGATTAACATCTTTAACTGCCACGCCACTATTATCTTTCAAAGTCCAACAACACATGTTGTTTACTCCAAAAAGACCATGGGCACTTTTGCCTCTTCCCCTTATCTCATTATGTTGGTGGCATGGCACAAACACTTTTTGAAAATAAAATACATACATTCATCAAAGCATGTTTACACATTGTATTGACTATATTCCTTATTTAAACATGCATCTGGACTTATAATAATAATATAATAATATAATATGCCATTTAGCAGACGCTTTTATCCAAAGCGACTTACAGTCATGCGTGCATACATTTTTTTTTTGTGTGTATGGGTGGTCCCGGGGATCGAACCCACTACCTTGGCGTTACAAGCGCCGTGCTCTACCAGCTGAGCTACAGAGGACCACCCATTATAAAATGTCAATCATGTTTATTCTAGTTTACCTTTGGCATCTCCCTACATTTTGCCTTAATGATACATAAAATATTCCTATACAAGTCACATAATAAGTTGCATGGACTCACTCTGAGTGCAATAATAGTGTTTAACATGTTTTTTGAACGAGTACCTCATCTCTGTACCTCACACATACAATTATCTGTAAGGTCCCTCAGTCGAACAGTGAATTTCGAACACAGATTCAACCACAAAGACCAGAGGGGTTTTCTAGTTCCTCGCAAAGAAGAGCACCTATTGGTAGATAAAAAAGCATGGTGAAGTTATTAATTATTAATTGTATCAATACACAATGTCACTACAAAGATACAGGCGTCCTTTCTAACTCTGTTGCCGCACAGGAAGGAAATTGCTCAGGGATTTCACCATGAGGCCAATGGTGACTTTAAAACACTTAAAAAGTTTAATGGCTGTGATAGGAGAAAACTGAGGATGAATCAACAACATTGTAGTTATTCCACAATACTAACCTAATTGACAGAGTAAAAGAAGGAAGCTGTACAGCATAAAAATGTCCAAAACATGCATCCTTTTTGCAACAAGGCACTAAAGTAATACTGCAAAAAATGTGGCAAAGCAATGAACTTTTTATCCTGAATACAAAGTGTTATGTATGGGGCAAATCAAATACAACACATTACGGAGTACAACTCTCCATGTTTTCAAGCATAGTGGTGGCTGCATCATTTTATGGGTATTCTTGTAATCGTTAAGGCCTGGGGAGTTTTTAAGGATAGAAAAGAAACGGAATGGAGCTAAGCACAGGCAAAATCCTAGAAAAGAAACCTGGTTCAGTCTACTTTCCACCAGATGCTGGGAGATGAATTCACCTTTCATCAGGACAATAATCTAAAATACAAGGCCAAATCTACACTGGAGTTGATTACCAAGAAGACAGTGAATGTTCCTTAGTGGCCGATTTACAGTTTTGACTTAAATCTACTTGAAAATCTATGGCGAGACCTGAAAATGGTTATCTAGTAATGACAAACAATCATTATGGGATATTGTGTGCAGATGGGTGAGGAAGAAAATGCATTTAATCAACATTGAATTCAGGCTGTAACACAATTTTTTTTGAAGGGGTATGAAAACTTTCTGAAGACACTGTACATGTGACAAACATTTTCAATTTGGTCCATTAGGTAAACAATGGGCGGAGTAGTAAACTTACAGTCTGAAACCACCCACAACTACAGTATAGAGGACTATTAATCATTATGAGAAAACAAGGAGAGAGGGACAGAGCTGGAGGTAGAAGGAGAGAGGGGACAGAGCTGGAGGTAGAAGGAGAGGGGGGACAGAGCTGGAGGTAGAAGGAGAGAGAGGACAGAGCTGGAGGTAGAAGGAGAGTGGGGACAGAGCAGGAGGTAGAAGGAGAGAGGGGACAGAGCAGGAGGTAGAAGGAGAGCAAGCACAGAGCTGGAGGTTGAAGGAGAGAGAGGACAGAGCTGGAGGTAGAAGGAGAGAGAGGACAGAGCTGGAGGTAAAAGGAGCGAGAGGACAGAGTTGGAGGTAGCAGGAGAGAGTGAGGACAGAGCTGGATGTAGAAGGAGAGATAGGACACAGCTGGAGGTAGAAGGAGAGAGGGGACAGAGCTGGAGGTAGAAGGAGAGAGAGGACAGAGCAGGAGGTAGAAGGAGAGAGGACAGAGCTGGAGGTAGAAGAAGAGAGGGGACAGAGCAGGAGGTAGAAGGCGAGAGGACAGAGTTGGAGGTAGCAGGAGAGAGTGAGGACAGAGCTGGATGTAGAAGGAGAGATAGGACACAGCTGGAGGTAGAAGGAGAGAGGGGACAGAGCTGGAGGTAGAAGGAGAGAGGGGACAGAGCAGGAGGTAGAAGGAGAGAGGACAGAGCTGGAGGTAGAAGAAGAGAGGGGACAGAGCAGGAGGTAGAAGGAGAGAGGACAGAGCTGGAGGTAGAAGGAGAGATAGGACAGAGCTGGAGGTAGAAGGAGAGAGGGGACAGAGCTGGAGGTAGAAGGAAAGAGAGGACAGAGCTGGAGGTAGAAGGAGAGATAGGACAGAGCTGGAGGTAGAAGGAGAGAGGGGACAGAGCTGGAGGTAGAAGGAAAGAGAGGACAGAGCTGGAGGTAGAAGGAGAGAGGACAGAGCTGCTACTGCAGCACTGCCAAAACCCCTCTTGGACTTGGGCGATTCTTGAGAAGCTGAGGCAATCTATGGGAGGTGGTGGGAAGCTGCAAGTCATACAAACTACGACGGTGCTTCTATGGGTTTATATCTGCGTGACTGATGAAAGCAGTGGATTTCAGATTGCCTTCCAAATTATCTGATATACTGCAGCAGTATGGCACAGGATAGCATTACTGCATCACAGTATATCTGACTCAGGTTTGATGTGGACAAACCTTATCTGGTGAGGTATTAGTGCGCTCTAGACCTTCTGTATGTTTGTGTGTTTCAGAGGTGAACTCATATCTGAAATCCTTCACTGACCATGAGAGGTATATTCAGAGGAAGTGAGTTTCTGCAGTCTATCTATATTGACCTTTAGCATTTTCCCTCTGCCTACTTTATCTGCAGTAAAACTTTGTTACATTAATTCAGGATGACACCATCAGGTGCCTTCCTTTCGAAATTACCCAAAATAAATCTGAAGAGTCTTTTTATACCAGAAAAGAAAAATGGATTTCATGGCCGACTAGTCAAGTGAATTAAGAATTCTAATTTACATGGCTCCTATTTAATTCATAAAGCTCAAATTCGTTTAATTCAGCAAATATCGCAAGCTAAATGCATTGTAATAGCCCCATAACTCAATAGTGAGATACAATTGCTCTCAAGAGTACATAGACAGTTTCTTCTGGATTTCAGATTCACCTCTCTCTCCATGTCTAGTTTTCCCAGAGGATTTCACAAAAATGCAGTTACCTACAGGCAAACAAATCCATCATAGTAGCAGTTCTTTCAGCCTCATTTTGAATCATTAAATCATGCATATTTAACTGTATCATGCGTTATTCATTATTTTACCTCTGTTTCTAGTCAACCCAACGTGCTGTATGAATAGATCTTAAGTTCAAGCTATTAGCATACCACTGTGCAAAGTGTTCCTTTTTTCTCTGACTTTTCAGAGCTAAGGTGAGCAGAAAACATCTTTTTTTTAAAAAGAGGTATGAAAGCTATTCAGTGCATACCACGTCTTGATCACAATAGTATTTAGAAAACAATTATATTTCTCTGATGACAATACATTGTAATGTTGGACTAGCACTCAAAATGAGAGTCCTGCTGGCAAAGTGAGAGGAGTAAGAAAAAAAGGGATGTTTTTTGCATACAGACCTGGGTCAAGTACATTTTAAATACTTTACTTGAGGTGCACTTTGTTCAGCAAGAGTTAACACTTTGGGACACTAACGTTGATTCCATTATGTTGGGCACTCTAAAACAAGTGCACCTCAAGTCTTTGAAAGCATTTGACATAGCCTACCTGTATTTGACCCAGGTCTGCTGTCAACGCCTTCAGACTCATAAGGTCATACAAAACTGGGAAGAAATTGCAAAGTACTGTACTTCTGATTACCAAAAATGAAGAGACAGCCTACAGGCAGGAGGTGAGGGCCATGGCGGAGTGGTGGCAGGAAAATAACCTCTCCCTCAACGTCAAAAAAATGAAGGAGCTGATCGAGACAGCAGAGGGAGCTCGCCCCCATCCACATAGATGGGACCACAGTGGAGAAGTTCCTCGGCGTACACATCACTGACAATCTGAAATGGTCCACTCACACAGACAGTGTGGTGAAGAAGAGTCCTGCGGTTGCGCCTCTTCAACCTCAGGAGGCAGAAGAAATTAGGCTTGGCCCCTAAGACCTTCACAAACTTTTACAGATGCACAATTGAGAGCATCCTGTCGGGCTGTATCGCCGCCAGGTACAGCAACTCCACCACCCGCAACCGCAGGACTCTCCAGAGGGTGGTGCGGTCTGCCCAACGCATCACCGGGGGCAAACTACCTGCCCTCCAGGACACCTACAGCACCCAATGTCACAAGAAGGCCAAACAGATCATCAAGGACATCAACCATCCGAGCCACGGGCTGTTCACCCCGCTATCATCCAGAAGGCGAGGTCAGTACAGGTGCATCAAAGCTGGGACCGAGAGACTGAAAAACTGCTTCTATCTCAAGGCCATCAGACTTTTAAATAGCCATCACTAGCCACCTACCACCCGGTTACTCAACCCTACACCTTAGAGGCTGCTGCCCTATGTACATAGCCATGGAATCACTGATCACTTTAATAATGTTTACAAAGGAAAACGCTGCACACTGCTGCTCATGCTCCCAGGTGATATTTATTTATAACAACGTTTCCACCCTTAGGTCTTCATCAGGCATCCATATCCCAGGTGGGGGTGGAAGGTCCTACAGTGGGGAAAAAAATATTTAGTCAGCCACCAATTGTGCAAGTTCTCCCACTTAAAAAGATGAGAGAGGCCTGTAATTTTCATCATAGGTACACGTCAACTATGACAGACAAAATTAGAAAGAAAAAAAACGGAAAATCACATTGTAGGATTTTTTATGAATTTATTTGCAAATTATGGTGGAAAATAAGTATTTGGTCAATAACAAAAGTTTCTCAATACTTTGTTATATACCCTTTGTTGGCAATGACACAGGTCAAACGTTTTCTGTAAGTCTTCACAAGGTTTTCACACACTGTTGCTGGTATTTTGGCCCATTCCTCCATGCAGATCTCCTCTAGAGCAGTGATGTTTTGGGGCTGTCGCTGGGCAACACAGACTTTCAACTCCCTCCAAATATTTTCTATGGGGTTGAGATCTGGAGACTGGCTAGGCCACTCCAGGACCTTGAAATGCTTCTTACGAAGCCACTCCTTCGTTGTCCGGGCGGTGTGTTTTGGATCATTGTCATGCTGAAAGACCCAGCCACGTTTCATCTTCAATGCCCTTGCTGATGGAAGGAGGTTTTCACTCAAAATCTCACGATACATGGCCCCATTCATTCTTTCCTTTACACGGATCAGTCGTCCTGGTCCCTTTGCAGAAAAACAGCCCCAAAGCATGATGTTTCCACCCCCATGCTTCACAGTAGGTATGGTGTTCTTTGGATGTAACTCAGCATTCTTTGTCCTCCAAACACGACGAGTTGAGTTTTTACCAAAAAGTTATATTTTGGTTTCATCTGACCATATGACATTCTCCCAATCCTCTTCTGGATCATCCAAATGCACTCTAGCAAACTTCAGACGGGCCTGGACATGTACTGGCTTAAGCAGGGGGACACGTCTGCACTGCAGGATTTGAGTCCCTGGCGGCGTAGTGTGTTACTGATGGTAGGCTTTGTTACTTTGGTCCCAGCTCTCTGCAGGTCATTCACTAGGTCCCCCTGTGTGGTTCTGGGATTTTTGCTCACCGTTCTTGTGATCATTTTGACCCCACAGGGTGAGATCTTGCGTGGAGCCCCAGATCGAGGGAGATTATCAGTGGTCTTGTATGTCTTCGATTTCCTAATAATTGCTCCCACAGTTGATTTCTTCAAACCAAGCTGCTTACCTATTGCAGATTCAGTCTTCCCAGCCTGGTGCAGGTCTACAATTTTGTTTATGGTGTCCTTTGACAGCTCTTTGGTCTTGGCCATAGTGGAGTTTGGAGTGTGACTGTTTGAGGTTGTGGACAGGTGTCTTTTATACTGATAACAAGTTCAAACAGGTGCCATTAATACAGGTAATGAGTGGAGGACAGAGGAGCCTCTTAAAGAAGAAGTTACAGGTCTGTGAGAGCCAGAAATCTTGCTTGTTTGTAGGTGACCAAATACTTATTTTCCACCATTATTTGCAAATAAATTCATAAAAAATCCTACAATGTGATTTTCTGGAAAAAAAATTCTCAATTTGTCTGTCATAGTTTACGTGTACCTATGATGAAAATTACAGGCCTCTCTCATCTTTTTAAGTGGGAGAACTTGCACAATTGGTGGCTGACTAAACACTTTTTTCCCCCACTGTATATATAGGGGCAATACTCAGTGACATAACTTCCTGAAACAGGAGGTAAAAATGTATAACATAGGTTCACAATATTAACATTCAATGTATCAAAATATATGATAATATACAAGGAATGCAATCAATATTTACAGTAATATACATACAATATTCACACAATGATCAATTAGGATTCTTTGTATAAAGAATTCCGATGGACGATGACATCGAATAGGCCGTCATCACTACCACCGCCCACCCTGCTTCCCCGCAAGAAATGCAGGAGAGGATTAGGTTGGAAAACGCCAACACCCGAAGTCCCCGCCACATACATGGAGCAAGACACGGTAATTAACTTGTCCAACAGGTCTATATCTGACACATGTTCATCTGCCCTAGGTAAGGGACTATCATTTGTCCCAACATCACAGGCCAATGACTTTGATACAGTTATAGACTTTCAAAAGTTTTTCCGCAGTTTGAGACTGACTGAGTTTTTTGGTAATGGGTTTGCTCCCTATACTCCTGCCAATGTTCATCTATTGAACGATATTAGTAACCAGACAGGTAATGTGCTAATGTTTTTCCCATTGATAAGCTGAATGACAATGAACCTGAGTCTCGCTCTGAGGACATGACAAGGGAAAATACATATTTTAAGAGGAAAAGCATTTTTACCACCTAAAAGAAATCCCTCTCTTGAAACATATTGCCGCCTAGTTGAGAAAGATGTACATAATCTCCTGGCTAAGAAAAAAGAATACAAGGTATTCTACAATATGTCCAAAGCAGAGAAATAATCTCTTATGGAACTTAAAAATGACTCCAGTATTATTATAAAACCTGCCGACAAAGGGGGTGCAATAGTGATACTAAATGCAGCAGACTACGTAAGGGAAATTCTGAGTCAACTTAGTGATGATGAATTTGACAAAAGACTCCCTAAGGACCCTACTAATCAATTAAAGTCTCTGATCCATGATAAATTGTCAAAATGTTTGAATGAAGGGGAAATTACAAAGACAGAATATGAGTATATGAAAGTTGACTGCCCAACCACACCTGTCATATACGCTCTCCCCAAAATTCACAAGAGCATGACACCACCTATACCAGGCAGGCCCATTGTGAGTAGTAACGGATCTCTGACAGAAAAGATCTCTACCTTTGTAGACTATTTTGTGAAACCCTGGGCGACCTCCCTCCCCACATATACCAGAGACTCTATTGATTTTATTAATCTGTGGACCATATGCCTGAGAATTCTGTGTACTTTTGATATTACATTTACATTTTTACATTTTAGTCATTTAGCAGATACTCTTATCCAGAGCGACTTACAGTTTAGTGAGTGCATACATTTTTCATAATGGCCCCCCGTGGGAAACGAACCCACAACCCTGGCATTGCAAGCGCCATGCTCTACCAACTGAGCTACAGGGGACCCTTACCCCCATCAGGGTGGCCTAGAGGCCCTCAAGTTCTCCCTCAATGAACGTCCCCCTAATGCTTCCCAGCACCAATTGTATTATGGACCTGGCTGAACTGGTATTAACCTCCAACTATTTTCTCTTCAGAGGAGACTTTTTCCTCCAGACCAAAGGAACAACGATGGTGAGCCCTATGGCTCCTAATTATGCTAACCTATATCTAGGAATGTTTGAAAAACATGTGGTGCTGAATCCAGACCTTAACCCTTTTCTCTCCAATATTCTCCTAATTCTGAGATATTTGGATGACATTTTCATGATCTATACAGGGACCCAGGAAGAACTTTTGGAATTCCATGCTTATCTAAGCTCTATGAATGAACACCTTCATTTCACCATTAACTATGACCTATCACAAATCAGTTTTCTTGATGTGATGGTTATTAAGGACAAAACCTCCCTCTCTAAATATCTCTATAGGAAACCTACGGACAGGAATACCCTCCTTAGAGGTGACAGCTTTCATCCACGTCCACTTATTAACCTCTTAAGGATCGGACCCTTTTTTTCAAATTTTTGCCTAAAATGACATACCCAAATCTAACTGCCTGTAGCTCAGGACTTGAAGCAAGGATATGCTTGTTCTTGATACCATTTGAAAGGAAACACTTTGAAGTGTGTGGAAATGTGAAATTAATGTAGGAGAATATAACACATTAAATCTGGTAAAAGATAATACAAACCAAAAAACATGTGTTTTCTATTTGTTTTTTTTGTTCCAACATCTTTGAAATGCAAGAGAAAGGCCACAACATAATTTTGTAGTTCAGGCGCAATTTAGAGTTTGGCCACTAGGTGGCAGCAGTGTGTGTACAAAGTTTCAGATTGTTCCAGTGAAGCATTGCAACACTGGACTATTTTGTATCAAGTCTGTCCAAATGTGCCGAATTGGTCAATTGATACATTTCCAAGTACATAACTATAGACAACATACAAAAATGATATGGTAATACAAAAGGTAAGTTTACACACTCCCAGGAATGTCATACATGATGGATCATTAGCTTATACACTAATCTAGATGGCCGGGCAGGGTGGGTGTGGAGCCAGAGACAGCAAGGGTTCAAACTGTAGAACCCAGTTCCTACATTTGAATATAAAAATGGATTTAATCAAACAAAACTATGCTACATTTTATCTCTGGGACCCTCAGGATGACAAATCAGAGCAAGATTTGTACATTATTTACCTTCAGAGGTGAATGTATCAAACCAGTTGCCGTGATAAGTTTTTTGTTGTTGTGCAATAGCATGGTATTTTGTTACTGTAATTGCTACTGTAAATTGGACAGTGCAGTTAGATTAACAAGAATTTAAGCTTTCTGCCCATATAAGACATGTCTATGTCCTGGAAAGTTTGCTGTTACTTACAACAGTCATGCTAATCACATTAGCGCACATTAGCTCAACAGTCCCGTATACGGGACATCGATCCAGTAGAGGTTAAATGTCTCCCTATAAGTCAATTCAGTCGCATCAGAAGAATATGCAGCTCGGACGCTTCTTATAAGAAACAGACCATGGACCTCACACAGAGGTTTAAGGAAAGGGGGTACAAAGACAATTGGGTAAAACATGAAGGACTAACACAGCTGGAAAGCCTTCAACCAAAAGTTAAAGAAAACGCAGAACATGTCCTCTCATGCTTTACCCAATACTCACCATTGGGGAAGTCATTTAAAGATATTATCAGGACCCACAATTGAAACCCATTTTTAAATATCCCCCACGTATGGTCTTTAAAAGACCCCCAAACGTGAGAGACATTGTGGTTAAATCTGATTACCCACCAGAGAAAAGGGAAACTTTCTTGGACAAGGTTCGGGAGGGTAATTATAAATGTGGCCAATGTGCTCAATGCAGCTTCACGTACAAATGCAACTCATTTACCCACCCCCGCACAGGACAAAGACTTAAGATCAAAGGCCTGATTACCTGCATGTCCACCAATGTTGTTAACATGTTTAAATGTCCTTGTGGTCTGTCTTACATAGGGAAAACCTGCAGAAGCCTTAAGACACGGATCTGTGAGCACCACAGCAATATACGGACAGGTGAGACAAAAAAATTGGTTGCTGTACATTTTTTACAAGCTGGACATCCTATTAGTTCTCTGAGATACATTGGAATAGAAATGGTTAAGATGTCACGCAGGGGAGGGGACATTGAGAGGAAACTTCGTCAAAGGGAATCTTTCTGGATCCACAGGCTCAACACACTGTCTCCTCTTGGCCTTAACGAGGAGTTTGACTTGAAACCGTTTTTATAGTTTCATTATGTCCAAATTGTGGGTAAAAAAATCCTAATTGAACATTGTGTGAATATTGTATGTATATTACTGTAAATATTGATTGCATTCCTTGTATATGATCATATATTTTGAAACATTGAATGTTAATATTGTGAACCTATTTTTTACCTCCTGTTTCAGGAAGTGATGTCACTGAGTACTGCCCCTATATAAATATAGGACCTTCCACCCCCACCTGGGATATGGATGCCTGATGAAGACCTAAGGGTGGAAACGTTGTTATAAATAAATATCACCTGGGAGCATGAGCAGCAGTGTGCAGTGTTTTTATTTTCCATGAATTCACCTACAACTCCATCACCTGCGGAAAGTACCTGGATGTGCCTCTGTTCTTCAGCTTCTGTATATAGTGTTTTACTCATATCATATGTATATACTATACTCTAGTCAATGCCACTCCGACATTGCTCATCCTAATATTTATATATTTCTTAATTCCGTTATTTTACATTTAGATTTGTGTGTATTGTTGTGAATTGTTAGATACTACTGCACTGTTGGAGCTAGGAACACAAGCATTTCGCTACACCCACAATAACATCTGCTAAATATGTGCACGTGACCAATATAATTTGATTAGATTTGATTAGCAAAATGAGCAGGGTAGGGCATCAGCAAGTTTCAGTATCTCATGTCAGTGCACTAGAGAGAGAAAGTGAGTGAGTGACAGGATGGAGAGTGAAAGTAGGGGTTGGGAAACCCCCTCTGGGAGTAAGGTCAGGGAGAGCTCAGGGTTCAACAGGAAGTCAAGGTTCAAAAGGAGAAACAAAATACAGTAATCAGCACCCTGCAGTACATGAACTGTGAAATCCTCTTAAGCATCCACATTGTCATCACAAGACACTTAAAGTGTGACATGTACCTTTTAATACCATGTTCACTAGGCTAAAACCTTTAATCAGACATAATCCATTGTGTAAACCGTGGTGTCACGGTTTCAATATACAGTCGCTACTGAAAGTCTACACACCCCTTGTAAAGACTGTGCAAGGGGTGTGTAGACTAACTAGGCACTGTAGCCTATAGTGCAATATGTAAAGACGTATTCTGTCTGCATGTCCTTGTCTCAGGAGGGTGAATGGAGAGAGGAGATTAGGGTAAGTAATCAGGGATATGTGTATTGGTTTATAGTGTTTGACTCTGTAATGTGAAGTTTTGCTTGTTTCTCACTATTTTCTCATAATCTCCATAAATGTATTCTCTGTCTGGTAATTAAAACGGGTTCTCTGGTGGTGGAATAAAATTGAAAAGAAAGGGAGATCAAATTTGGGTATTTCCCTAGACAGCCGCGATTCAAGAAGTAGTGATTCATATGCAACAAAGAACCCAAACTGTGTACAGTGGCTTGCGAAAGTATTCACCCCCCTTGGCATTTTTCCTATTTTGTTGCCTTACAACCTGGAATTAAAATGGATTTTTGGGGGTTTGTATCATTTGATTTACACAACATGCCTACCACTTTGAAGATGCAGAATATTTTTTATTGTGAAACAAACAAAAAAACGGAAAACCTGAGCGTGCATAACTATTCACCTCCCCCAAAGTCAATACTTTGTAGAGCCACCTTTTGCAGCAATTACAGCTGCAAGTCTCTTGGGGTATGTCTCTATAAGCTTGGCACATCTAGCCTCTGGGATTTTTGACCATTCTTCAAGGCAAAACAGCTCCTTCAAGTTGGATGGGTTCCGCTGGTGTACAGTAATCTTTAAGTCATACCACAGCTTCTCAATTGGATTGAGGTCTGGGCTTTGACTAGGCCATTCCAAGACATTTAAGTGTTTCCCCTTAAACCACTCGAGTGTTGCTTTAGCAGTATGCTTAGGGTCATTGTCCTGCTGGAAGGTGAACCTCCGTCCCAGTCTCAAATCTCTGGAAGACTGAAACAGGTTCCCCTCAAGAATTTCCCTGTATTTAGTGCCATCCATCATTCCTTCAATTCTGATCAGTTTCCCAGTTCCTGCCGATGAAAAACATCCCCACAGCATGATGCTGCCACCACCTGTCACGCCCTGACATAGAGATCTCTAGTTGGTTTGGTCAGGGTGTGAATATCTAGTATGTGAATATCTATGTGAAAATTCTAGAATGTGTATTTCTATGTTGGCCGGGTGTGGTTCCCAATCAGAGGCAGCTGTCAATCGTTGTCTCTGATTGGGGATCATACTTAGGTAGCCATTTTGCCTACCTATGTTGTGGGATCTTGTTTCAGTTTGGCTTGTTGGATGTTTAGCCTTTTGAACTTCACGTACTTTGCTTTTGTTGTTTTGTTGGTGTTTAATATAATAAACGACTATGTACGCATACCACGCTGCACCTTGGTCCAATCCTTTACTCAACGAACGTGACACCACCATGCTTCACTGGGATGGTGTTCTCTGGGTGATGCGAGGTGTTGGGCTTGCGCCAGACATTGCGTTTTCCTTGATGGCCAAAAAGCTCAATTTTAGTCTTATCTGACCAGAGTACCTTCTTCCATATGTTTGGGGAGTCTCCCACATGCCTTTTGGCGAACACCAAATGTGTTTGCTTATTTTTTTCTTTAAGCAATGGCTTTTCTCTGGCCATTCTTCCGTAAATCCCAGCTCTGTGGAGTGTACGGCTTAAAGTGGTCCTATGGACGGATACTCCAATCTCCGCTTTGGAGCTTTGCAGCTTCTTCAGGGTTATCTTTGGTCTCTTTGTTGCCGCTATGATTAATACCCTCCTTGCCTGTTCCGTTAGTTTTGGTGGGCGGCCCTCTCTTGGCAGGTTTGTTGTGGTGCCATATTCTTTCCATTTTTTAATAATGGATTTAATGGTGTTCCGTGGGATGTTCAAAGTTTCAGATATTTATTTATAACCCAACCCTGATCTGTATTTCTCAACAACTTTGTCCCTGACCTGTTTGGAGAGCTCCTTGGTCTTTATGGTGCCGCTTGCACGGTGGTGCCCCTTGCTTAGTGGTGTTGCAGACTCTGGGGCCTTTCAGAACAGGTGTATATATATTGAGATCATGTGACAGATCATGTGACACTTAGATTGCAGACAGGTGGACTTCATTTAACTAATTATGTGACTTCCGAAGGTATTTGGTTGCACGAGATCTTATTTAGGGGCTCCATAGCAAAGGGGTGAAGACATATGCACGCACCACTTTTCTGTTATAAATGTCTTAGAATTGTTTGAAACAAGTAATTTTTTTCATTTCACTTCACCAAATTTGACTATTTTGTGTATGTCCATTACATGAAATCCAAATAAAAATACATTTAAATTACAGGTTGAAATGCAACAAAATAGGAAAAACGCCAAGGGTGATGAATACTTTTGTAAGGCACTGTACCTTGTGTTATCTGGAGACGAGCAACTTCTTTGTAGTTTACTGATGTATTTGTTGATGTTGATAATGAATGGCTCGATCTCTTTGTGCCTAATGCTGTCATATACAGTGCATTCGGAATGTTTTCGGACCCCTTCAGTTTTTCCACATTGTGTTACGTTACAGCCTTATTCTAAAATTGATTTAATTCATTTTTTTCCTCATCAATCTACACACAATACCCCATAATGACAAAGCGGAAACAGGTTTTTAGAAATTTTTGCAAAAAAAAACTGAAATACCTTATTTACATAAGTATTCAGACCCTTTGCTATGAGACTCCAAATTGAGCTCAGGTGCATCCTGTTTCCATTGATCATCAAATCAAATCAAATCCCATTGTATTGGCCACATGCGCCGAATACAACAGGTGTAGACATTACAATGAAATGCTTACTTACAGCCCTTAACCAACAATGCATTTATTTTTAATAAAAAAGTAAAATAAAACAACAACAAAAAAGTGTTGAGAAAAAAAGAGCAGAAGTAAAATAAAATAACAGTAGGGAGGCTATATATACAAGGGGGTACCGGTGCAGAGTCAATGTGCGGGGGCACCAGCTAGTTGAGGTAGTTGAGGTAATATGTACATGTGGGTAGAGTTAAAGTGACTATGCATAAATAATTAACAGAGTAGCAGCAGCGTAAAAAGATGGGGTGGAGGTGGGGGTGTGGGGGCAGTGCAAATAGTCCGGGTAGCCATGATTAGCTGTTCAGGAGTCTTATGGCTTGGGGGTAGAATCTATTTAGAAGTCTTTTGGACCTAGACTTGGCACTCCGGTACCGCTTGCCATGCGGTAGCAAAGAGAACAGTCTATGACTAGGGTGGCTGGAGTCTTTGACAATTTTAAGGGCCTTCCTCTGACACCGCCTGGTATAGAGGTCCTGGATGGCAGGAAGCTTGGCCCCAGTGATGTACTGGGCCGTACGCACTAACCTCTGTAGTGCCTTGCGGTCGGAGGCCGAGCAGTTGCCATACCAGGCGGTGATGCAACCAGTCAGGATGCTCTCGATGGTGCAGCTGTATAATTTTTTGAGGATCTGAGGACCCATGCCAAATCTTTTCAGTCTCCTGAGGGGGAATAGGCTTTGTCGTGCCCTCTTCACGACTGTCTTGGTGTGTTTGGACCATGATAGTTCGTTGGTGATGTGGACACCAAGGAACTTGAAGCTCTCAACCTGTTCCACTACAGCCCCGTCGATGAGAATGGGTGCGTGCTCAGTCCTCTTTTTTTTCCTGTAATCCACAATCATCTCCTTTGTCTTGGTCACGTTGAGGGAGAGGTTGTTATCCTGGCACCACACGGCCAGGTCTCTGACCTCCTCCCTATAGGCTGTCTCATCGTTGTCGGTGATCAGGCCTACCACTGTTGTGTCGTCGGCAAACCTAATGACGGTGTTGGAATCATGCCTGGCCATGCAGTCATGGGTGAACAGGGAGTACAGAAGGGGACTGAGCACGCACCCCTGAGGGGCCCCCGTGTTGAGGATCAGTGTGGCAGATGTGTTGTTACCTACCCGTACCACCTGGGGGCGGCCCATCAGGAAGTCCAGGATCCAGTTGCAGAGGGAGGTGTTTAGTCCCAGGATCCTTAGCTTAGTGATGAGCTTTGAGGGCACTATGGTGTTGAATGCTGAGCTGTAGTCAATGAATAGCATTCTCACGTAGGTGTTCCTCTTGTCCAGATGGGAAAGGGCAGTGTGGAGTGCAATAGAGATTGCATCATCTGTGGATCTGTTGGGGCGGTATGCAAATTGGAGTGGGTCTAGGGTTTCTGGGATAATGGTGTTGATGTGAGCCATGACCAGACTTTCAAAGAACTTCATGGCTACAGACGTCAGTGCTACGGGTCGGTAGAAATTTAGGCAGGTTATCTTAGTGTCCTTGGGCACGGGGACTATGGTGGTCTGCTTGAAACATTGGTATTACAGACTCAGTCAGGGACTGAGTCTGTTTAAAATGTCAGTGAAGACACTTGCCAGTTGGTCAGCACATGCTCGGAGTACACATACTGGTAATCCGTCTGGCCCTGCGGCCTTGTGAATGTTGACCTGCTTAAAAGTCTTACTCACATTGGCTACACACAGCGTGATCACATAGTCATCCGGAACAGCTGGTGCTCTCATGCATGCTTCAGTGTTGCTTGCCTCGAAGCGAGCATAGAAGTGGTTTAGCTCGTCTGGAAGTCTTGTGTCAATGGGCAGCTCGCGGCTGTGCTTCCCTTTGTAGTCTGTAATAGTTTTCAAGCCTTGCCACATCCGACGAGCATCAGAGCCGGTGTAGTACGATTCAATCTTAGTCCTGTACTGACTCTTTGCCTGTTTGATGGTTCATCAGAGGGCATAGCGGGATTTCTTATAAGCGTCCGGGTTAGAGTCCCGCTCCTTGAACGCGGCAGCTCTACCCTTTAGCTCAGTGCGGACGTTGCCTGTAATCCATGGCTTCTGGTTGGGGTATGTACGTACGGTCACTGTGGGGACGACGTCATCGATGCACTTATTGATGAAGCCAGTGACTGATGTGATGTACTCCTCAATGCTGTCTGAAGAATCCCGGAACATGTTCCAGTCTGTGCTAGCAAAACAGTCCTGTAGCCTAGCATCTGCGTCATCTGACCAATTTTTTATTAACCAAGTCACTGGTGCTCCCTGCTTTAGTTTTTGCTTATAAGCAGGAATCAGGAGGATAGAGTTATGGTCAGATTTGCCAAATGGAGGGCGAGGGAGAGCTTTGTATGCATCTTTGTGTGTGGAGTAAAGGTGGTCTAGAGTTTTTTTTCCCTCTGGTTGCACATTTAACATGCTGGTAGAAATTAGGTAGAACTGATTTAAGTTTCCCTGCATTAAAGTCCCTGGCCACTAGGAGCGCTGCCTCTGGATGAGCGTTTTCCTGTTCACTTATGGCCTTATACAGCTCATTCAGTGCAATCTTAATGCCAGCATTGGTTTGTGGTGGTAAATAGACAGCTATGAAAAATATAGATGAAATCTCTCTTGGTAAATAGTGTGGTCTACAGCTTATCATTTGATACTCTACCTCAGGCGAGCAAAACCTCGAGACTTCCTTAGTATTTGATTTTGTGCACCAGCTGTTGTTTACAAATATACACAGACCACCACCCCTTGTCTTATCAGAGTCAGCCGTTCTATCCTGCCGATGTAGCGTATAGCCCGCTAGCTGTATGTTGTCCATGTCGTCGTTCAGCCACGACTCGGTGAAACATAATATATTACAGTTTTTAATGTCCCGTTGGTATGATAACCGTAATCTTAGGTCATCTAATTTATTCTCAAATGATTGAACATTGGCTAATAGGATTGATGGAAGAGGCAGTTTACTCGCTCGCCTTACAAGGCACCCCGACCTACGTCCACGATATCTCCGTCTCTTTCTCATGCGAATGACGGGGATTTGGGCCTTGTCGGGTGTCTGTAGGATATCCTTTGCGTCCGACTTGTTGAAGAAAAAATCTTAGTCCAATACGAGGTGAGTAATCGCTGTCCTGATATCCAGAAGCTCTTTTTGGTTATAAGAGACGATGGCAGAAACATTATGTACAGAATAAATTACAAATAACGCTGAAAAACACACATAATAGTACAATTGGTTAGAGGGCAGTAAAACGGCAACCATCTTCTCCGGCGCCATTCATCCTTGAGATGTTTCTACAACTTGATTGGAGTCCACCTGTGGTAAATTCAATTGATTGGACATGATCTGGAAAGGACACACCTGTCTGTATAAGGTCCCACAGTTGACAGTGCATGTCAGAGTAAAAACCAAGCCAGGGGATGGAAGGAATTGTCAATAGAACTCCGAGACAGGATTGTGTCAAGGCACAGATCTGGGGAAGGGTACCAAAAATGTCTGCGTCATTGAAGATCCCCAAGAACACAGTGGCCTCCATCATTCTTAAATGGAAGAAGTTTGGATCCACCTAGACTCTTCCTAGAGCTGGCCGCCCAGCCAAACTGAGCAATTGGGGGAGAAGGGCCTTTGTCAGGGAGGTGACCAAGAACCTCATGGTCACCCTGGCAGAGCTCCAGAGTTCCTCTGTGGAGATTGGAGAACCTTCCAGAAGGACAACCATCTCTGCAGCACTCCACCAATCAGGCCTTTATGGCAGAGTGGCCAGACGGAAGACACTCTTCAGTCAAAGGCACGACAGCCCGGTTTGAGTTTGCCAAAAGGCACATAAAGGACTCTCAGGCCATCAGAAACAAGATTCTCTGGTCTGATGAAACCAAGATTGAACTCTTTGGCCTGAATGCCAAGCGTCACGTCTGGAGGAAACCTGGCACCATCCCTACGGTGAAGCATGGTGGCAGCATCATGCTGTGGGGATGTTTTTCAGCGGCAGGGACTGTGAGACTAGTCAGGATCAAGGGACAGATGAACGGAGCAAAGTCCAGAGAGATCATTGATGAAAACCTGCTCCAGAGCGCTCAGGACCTCAGACTGGGGCGAAGGTTCACCTTCCAACAGGAAAATGACCCTAAGCACACAGCCAAGACAAGTCTCTGAATGTCCTTGAGTGGCCCAGCCAGAGCCCGGACTTGAACCTGATCGAACATCTCTGGAAAGACCTGAAAATAGCTTTGCAGCTATGCTCCCCATCCAAATCTGAGAGAGCTTGAGAGGATCTACAGAGAAGAATGGGAGAAACTCCCCAAATACAGTAATAATAATAATATGCCATTTAGCAGACACTTTAATCCAAAGCGATTTACAGTCATGTGTGCATACATTTTTACGTATGGGTGGTCCCGGGGATCGAACCCACTACCCTGGCGTTACAAGCGCCATGCTCTACCAATTGAGCTACAGAGGACCACAGGTGTGCCAATCTTGTAGCATCATACCCAAGAATACTCAAGGCTGTAATCGTTGCCAAAGGTGCTTCAACAAAGTACTGAGTAAAGGATCTGAATACTTATGTAAATGTGATATTTCAGAAAATATATTTATATACATTTGCAAAATTTTATAAAAAACAGTTTTTGCTTTGTCATTGTGGGGTATTGTGTGTAGATTGATGAAGGAAAAAACTAACAATTTAATCCGTTTTAGAATAAGGCTGTAACGTAACAAAATGTGGAAAAGGTGAAGGGGTCTGAATACTTTCTGAATGCACTGTACATGCTATTGAAACACAGTGTGTGGAACTGAGCTATAACATAGCCTTTGAATGCATATACTGTAGGTCTGACAAGGATGGACTAATTGTTAAATCACATGGATATGTCACTTTAATGATCTGTCAATCGTATCTGTCTGATATGATAATGGTCATGTCAGGAAGATGCTAATAACTACAAAACAATATCTTACAAAATGCTGATTAATCTGTTTTAGCTAGATTTTCTAAATGCCAATTAACCATCTTTCGTCATGCTTCACTAATTGATTGCCAAAATACTGCTTCTGTAATTCATTGCCTGCAAGACGCCATGTTTAGAATGCTGAACAAGGAAATGCATTTTACCAATGTATAGGGATATTTATGATCCATTATTTGCATGTTCTTACATTTAAACCCTGCAGTAAGGAGGTGTATGGAGGAAACCCTGCAGTAAGGAAAGGTAGGGAGGAAACCCTGCAGTAAGGTAGGGAGGAAACCCTGCAGTAAGGTAGGGAGGAAACCCTGCAGTAAGGAAAGGTAGGGAGGAAACCCTGCAGTAAGGTAGGGAGGAAACCCTGCAGTAAGGAAAGGTAGGGAGGAAACCCTGCAGTAAGGTAGGGAGGAAACCCTGCAGTAAGGAAAGGTAGGGAGGAAACCCTGCAGAAAGGTAGGGAGGAAACCCTGCAGTAAGGAAAGGTAGGGAGGAAACCCTGCAGTAAGGTAGGGAGGAAACCCTACAGTAAGGAAAGGTAGGGAGGAAACCCTGCAGTAAGGTAGGGAGGAAACCCTGCAGTAAGGAAAGGTAGGGAGGAAACTCTGCAGTAAGGTAGGGAGGAAACCCTGCAGTAAGGAAAGGTAGGGAGGAAACCCTGCAGAAAGGTAGGGAGGAAACCCTGCAGTAAGGAAAGGTAGGGAGGAAACCCTGCAGTAAGGAAAGGTAGGGAGGAAACCCTGCAGTAAGGAAAGGTAGGGAGGAAACCCTGCAGTAAGGAAAGGTAGGGAGGAAACCCTGCAGTAAGGAAAGGTAGGGAGGAAACCCTGCAGTAAGGAAGGGATGAAACCCTGCAGAAAGGAAGGGAGGAAGTAGGGTATATAGAAAACAGAAGAGTCCCAAGAGAGGACTGCATTTGACCGAGGGTCATGGGTATACTGGGCACAAAAAGGATGAATCAACGTTGTTTCATCGTCATTTGTCAACGTATTGTGACCAGGAATCTATGTGGAAAATATACATTGTGTAAGAAGAAAGTAATCAACTAAACTGTTGTTTTGAAGGTGACATTTCAAGCACAGGATTATGTCATCATGGTAAACAGTTTTCAACATTGACAAACATTGTATAAAATACGTTGAATTTGTACCTTTGAAACAACTTCAGATCTTCAGTGTAATATCCACTATAAGAAAAACACAATAGGCTGGGCAGCACCTCCTACTGGAAAGTTGATCTATCTACAGCCATCCCTTTGGTCTCCCATCCAGAGTTTTAACCAAGCCCTGCTTTGATATTTGTCACCGACTATTACCAATGTGCTATCGTAAGAAAACTTGTTGAGAAATCCCCACCGACTATTATCAATGTGCAAACGTGAGATTTTATTTTGACAAATCCCCACAACCACTTAATAGATTCACTGTTGCTATCAAAGTCATTCCAAAGGCTAGGTTTAACAGAGCAAATGAAAGGTAAGAATACTTCATCAATCATATATCATCAATGATGCTATTTAGGTCTATATGGCATTTGGGAAGTCATCAACAGCTGTTGTTTCAATTAAACCCAGAATTCAACAATAAAATTGACAATAACATAGGCTAGGGTTTCAAGATCTGGTTGATTTCAAATGGAATCTACAAGTTAGTAAAAAAATATGTTGGACTCACATCTCCATCTCAACCAAAAATCTAAGTTAAAGATTAGGACTAAATCAATTTAAAGTGCATTTATAGTTTGATTTGATTTAGTCCAATTAATTAACTTATATTTTTGGCTAAAATGGAGACATGGATTCTACATATCAATTACTAATTTGTAGAAAAACTGGAGTTACAGCCAGACTCAGTGGCACAGTGTCACGCCCTGGCTCTGGGACTCTGTTATGTTGAGCCAGGGTGTGTAGTTTCTATGTGTTTGTGTTCTGTGTTTAAGTTCTAGTTCATGTGTAGCTATGTTGGCCGGGGTGGTTCTCAATCAGAGGCAACGTGAATCAGCTGTTGCTTGTTGTCTCTGATTGGGGACCATACTTAGGCAGCCGTTTGGCAGTAGTGTATTGTGGGATCTAGTTCCGTGTATGGTTAGTGTTTGTAACCAAGGACGTCACGTTATCGTTTTGTTGTTTTGTTCTCTAATAAATAAGTATGTTCACTCATCACACTGCGCATTGGTCCACTTCCTCCAGCGATCGTGACAGAAGATCCCACCATAACTGGACCAAGCAGCGTGCCCAGGAGCAGACAGCCTGGACGTGGGAGCAGATATTGGACGGGCAGGGGTCCTGGACTTGGGAGGAAATCCAGGCCGGGATGGATCGCCGTCCGTGGGAGGAGACGGTGGAGGCGCGCCGGAAAGAGGAGCAGCGGCGCCAACCGGACCGTTGTCGGACCGGCGAGAGGCACCCCCAATACATTTTTAGGGGGGGGGCACATGGCATGGACGACGGGGCTGCTGGAGGCAGATAAGGGGCGAGTTCGTGGACGAGGAGAGAAGGCCACCGGGTTACGGGAGCCATTGGTGAGAAGAGGGAAGGAAGATGTAGAGGCACGGCGAGAGGTACTGAGGTGTGTTGCCAGTCCGGTCCGGCCCGTTCCTGATCCCCGTGTAAGGCCAGTGGTGTGTGTTCCCAGTACGGTCCGGCCTGTTCCTGTCCCTCGCACCAAGCCTACGGAGCGCGTCGCCAGCCCGGCCCGGCCTGTTCCTGCCCCTCGCACCAAGCCTACGGTGCGCGTCGCCAGCCCGGCCCGGCCTGTTCCTGCTCCCCGCACCAAGCCAATGGTGCGCGTCGCCAGTACGGTCCGGCCTGATCCTGTCCCTCGCACCAAGCCTACGGTGCGCGTCGCCAGCCCGGCCCGGCCTGTTCCTGCCCCTCGCACCAAGCCTACGGTGCGCGTCGCCAGCCCGGCCCGGCCTGTTCCTGCTCCCCGCACCAAGCCAATGGTGCGCGTCGCCAGCCCGGCCCGGCCTGTTCCTGCTCCCCGCACCAAGCCAATGGTGCGCGTCGCCAGCCCGGCCCGGCCTGTTCCTGCTCCCCGCACCAAGCCTATGGTGCGCGTCGCCAGCCCGGCCCGGCCTGTTCCTGCTCCCCGCACCAAGCCAATGGTGCGCGTCGCCAGCACGGCCCGGCCTGTTCCTGCTCCCCGCACCAAGCCAATGGTGCGCGTCGCCAGCCCGGCCCGGCCTGTTCCTGCTCCCCGCACCAAGCCTATGGTGCGCGTCGCCAGCCCGGCCCGGCCTGTTCCTGCCCCTCGCACCAAGCCTATGGTGCGCATCGTCAGCCCGGTCCGGCCCGTTCCTGCTCCCCGCACTAAGCCAGGGGTGCGCGTCGTCAGCCCGGTCCGGCCCATTCCTGCTCCCCGCACCAAGCCTGTGGTGCGCATCGTCAGCCCGGTCCGGCCCGTTCCTGCTCCCCGCACCAAGCCAGGGGTGCGCATCATCAGCCCGGTCCGGCCTGTTCCTGCTCCCTGCACCAAGCCAGTGGTGCGCTTCGTCAGCCTGGTTCGGCCCGTCCCTGCTCCCCGCACCAAGCCAATGGTGCGCGTCGTCAGCCCGGTCCGGCCCATTCCTGCTTCCCGCACCAAGCCTGTGGTGCGCGTCGTCAGTCCGGCACAGCCCGTGCCCGTTTCACCGGTGCCTGGTCAGGTACCGGTCAGCTGCTCCACACCGGAGCCTAAGCAATCCGCTCCACCGATGTCCAGTCCAGCTCCAGCCAGCGGGACCAGACCAGGGGCACTACGGGGGGATTTTTAGAGGGTGGTGGTCACGCCCGGAGCCGGATCCGCCTCCGAGGAGGAATGCCCACCCGGCCCTCCCCTGTTCGGTTCATGTTTGGCGCGGTCGCAGTCCGCGCCTTTGGGGGGGGGGGGGTACTGTCACGCCCTGGCTCTGGGACTCTGTTATGTTGAGCCAGGGTGTGTAGTTTCTATGTGTTTGTGTTCTGTGTTTAAGTTCTAGTTCATGTGTAGCTATGTTGGCCGGGGTGGTTCTCAATCAGAGGCAACGTGAATCAGCTGTTGCTTGTTGTCTCTGATTGGGGACCATACTTAGGCAGCCGTTTGGCAGTAGTGTATTGTGGGATCTTGTTCCGTGTATGGTTAGTGTTTGTAACCAAGGACGTCACGTTATCGTTTTGTTGTTTTGTTCTCTAATAAATAAGTATGTTCACTCAACACGCTGCGCATTGGTCCACTTCATCCAGCGATCGTGACACACAGATTGAACTATCCAAGGATTCCTCTATTTCTAATGTTGATATTTGGTTGTGTTGTTAACCAAACACAATTAAATATTATTTTTGTAAGACAGTAAATAGCCTAATGTTAAGGCTATTTTACAAACTAATGTAACAGTATTAAAAAAAGTATATATATATTTTTTTTTATTGAATATTAAAACATACAGTCTACCTGCAGTGAAGCCGCTCAACATTTATATTACATTCAATCATCTAACAGACTCCCATCCAGAGTGACTCACAGAAGCATCCAGGGTCAACACCCTGCCGAAGGGCACGCGACAGGTCTCCCACCAAGTCAAAACTGGGACCCGAACCAGCGACCTATCGGCCACCGGCCCAAGCGCCCAACCACCAGGCCACTAACCCTCCACGTTCCCCCCACAGTTCCCGAAGAGCTGCCCCTCAATCATCCAAGACCCCGCCTCCGTCACCCCCCTCAGTGTCATTCAAACATATTTTTTTGTTTGGTTTATTTGGACTTTATTTGGACTTTTATTTTGACCGTCATTCTATCCCCCGCCCAGCAACTCCACTCCCACGTGTCTCCAGTTCCACATCCCAACCCTCAGCTTCCCTCAGCCCATCCCACCTATCTCTGCTGGCCACCCTCTTTGGATTTCTACACGCCAGATATCTTTCAACTATGCTGTGATGTTTAACATACCATTTGAATATATCTAATCGAATGGAATCCACAGATTGCGAGTTAAATACTTTTACTAAGAGTATTAGTATATTAGTAATTGACTGACCAGGTCTCTCCAGATCTCGCAACAATGCTATTTCTAGGGTCAATTTTAGATTAATGTTATGCTTTTTCAGCCATTCCTGAACCTGGTACCAGAAACAGGATACCTGAGGGCAATACCAGAACAAATGGTATATTGATTCTGTATCCTCACAACAAAATCTGTAGAGCTGCAATGATTGTATGCCCCAAATATTCAACATTTTGTTGGTGGCAATAATTCTAAACAATAATTTTAGCTGAAAAGCACGAAGTCTTGAATCTTGCACCATCTTGAACCCTGTGCCTTGGAATCGGTACATCAAAAATCTCTTCCCAGCTATATTGCAATCTGTATGGCACAGCTGTCAACATCCTGGTCCTCAAATGAAACTGGTATACTTTCCTATTTATGCTAATGTTATTCCTCTGCCAGTTTTGATCCTTTATATTGGGCAGACAGACCAGTTCCCTACCTCCTCCCGCTGCCACCTGTCTCCTCCATTTTTGGGGCAATGCTGTAATCAATTGGTTGTAATCTTGGGTTGAGCAGACCTTCCCATACAATTCCAAAAACTCCATAAAAGACATAACCCTACCATTCCAATTAACAATATCATTTAAAAACAGAATACCCTTTTCAAACATATTTTCCGTAAATACAGGTATTTTATCAACCAGCACATTTGAGTTCAACCATAATATTTGTTGTAATATTTGTTCTATCTTTCCAGGGGGATGATATTGGAATTGTATTCAGCTCTGCTATGCCTGTTTGAAAAAGAGAGATACTTTGAAAAAGGTTTTATTTTCAATTAATCGAAAATGAGACATGGCAATCTGCACAAAGGCAAAAAGGCCATTTTTAAACAATGGATGAGCTTTTCTTAGTAATCTACTTGAGAACCATTTAAAACTTTTGTATAAGTGAAGCATTTAGAGAGCGGTTTAGTGCTTTTATATTAAATAATCTCAACCCACCCAGTTCATATTCATTATATAGATAGTCACGCTTTATCTTGTCTGGTTTAGCATCCCAGCTAAAGCGAAATATTTTTTGCTCATATGATTTCAAAAACAAATCATCAGGAGTAGGCAGCGCCATAAGTAAGTGAGTAAACTGAGATATGACTAAGGAGTTAATCAGCGTAATTTTTTCCATAAATAGACAGGTATTTACCTCTCCATGGTTGGAGGATCTTGTCTATTTTTACTAGTTTTCTATTGAAATTCATTGTTGAGAGCTCATTTATATATTTTGTGATTTTTTTTATTTTTATTTTATTTCACCTTTATTTAACCAGGTAAGAATACTAAGTACAGTATGTCTATTTCACCGTCAGCCCATTTTATAGGTAAACTGCAGGGTAATGTAAAAGTTAAATTTTTTTAAGATCCAATACGTAATATGGTACACTTATCATAATTAGGTTTTAGTCCACAGAGTCCAGAAAATGTATCTAGATCTTCAATGAGACAATGCAGTGATCTAGCTTGCGCCATACATGGACACCTTTGTTTTTAAGCCTTGGATTTCTAATACTCTAATGTTGTTATTTGATATGATTTTAATAGCTAACATTTTGATGGCCATAACGAATACATATGGTGACAGCGGACACCCTCATTTAACTCCTCTTGACAATTCAAAACTCTCTGAGAAGTAGCCACTATTTACTATTTTACACCTGGTATTTATTCTACTTTAAAATGAGTAACACATCCATGGCCACATGTTGAGGTTACTGTAAAAATAAACGTCTTCTTATGTAATCATAGAAAGCGTGCATGTTCAAGATAACATGCAAAGGTCACAGGTCTGTGGAGAGCTTCACAATTGCTATAATAATCTGGGCAGAATATCAAATGGAATCGACACTTGCACCATGTATTTAAATAATCTCAATTGCAATGCAGGTCATTTGGTTGTGCGATTACACTGAACAAAAAGATAAACACAACATGTAAAGTGTTGGTCCCATGTTTCATGGACTGAAATAAAAGATCCCAGAAATTTTCCATATGCACAAAAAGCTTATTTCTATTAAATGTTGTGCACAAATTTGTTTACATTTTAGTGAGCATTTCTTCTTTGCCAATATAATCCATTCACCTGACAGGTGTGGCATATCAGGAAGCTGACTAATTTAAAAAGCATCATTATTACACAGGTGCACCTTATGGTGGGGACAATAAAAGGCCACTCTGAAATGTGCCGTTTTGTCACACTACACAATGCCACAGATGCCTCAAGTTTTGAGAGCATGCAATTGGCATGCTGACTGCAGGAATGTCTACCAGAGATTAAGCATAGTGATCACTGATAACACATTAATCTGTTCTATAAATACAAAATATCTTGTACATTGTATTCCCATTCGAACTTTCTTGTGCTTTGAAATCGTTGAAAGCATAGTGATATCACATTTAGGTGACAACTAAACCAAAAATCAGACTTTTTTCTTTTTTTTCATTGGAATTTGGTTGTGCTTTTAGATGGTTTATCGCATAGTGATAACACATTGGGAATTCAACACATTTTTGACTGTCTTTTTGAGTGGGTGAAAATAGGTTGTAATCTCATTGATCAACGTATCAACCAAATATTAACCAATTCTCCACACTGAAATGATGTGGTGTGCCCAGCGGGATGTGTGTTGAAAAAGTGTTACAGGCATTCTGGTGGGGCAGGGTTATTGGGGGAAATACACTGAGTGTACAAAACATTATGAATGCCTGTAACACTGCTCTTTCCATGACATAGACTGACCAGGTGAATCCAGGTGAAAGCTATGATCCCTAATGGAAGTCACCTGTTAAATCCACTTCAATTGTAGATGAAGGGGAGGAGACAGCTTAAAGAAGGATTTTTAAGCCTTGAGACAATTGAGACATGGATTGTATATGTGTGCCATTCAGAGGGTGAATGGGTAAGACAAAACATGTAAGTGCCTTTGAACAGGGTATGGTAGTAGGTGCCAGGCGCATTGGTTTGTGTCAAGAACTGCAACGTTGCTGGGTTTTTCAGAATCAACAGTTTCAATGGTCCACCACCCAAAGGACATCCAGCTAACTTGAAACAACTGTGGGAAGCATTGGAGACAACATGGGCCAGCATCCCTGTGGAATGCTTTCGACACCTTGTAGAGTCCATGCCCCAATTAATTGAGGTTGTTCTGAGGGCAAAATGGGGTGCAACTCAATATTAGGAAGGAGTTATTCATGTTTTGTATACTCAGTGTATAAGCTTGCTAGCTCCATTGTATTGTAACTCACCAGTGTATAGATCATAGTCTCGTAAAATAACATGTTTATTCTGATGCAAATTATATTTCTAACCACAGCAAAAACAAACTTACGTTGAGACATCGTAAAAATAAGTTATATTCTATTCTCTTTGCAGTGTGGACTTTTCTTGGTGAGGAGACTTCAGGGCAGTGGAGGCTGCTGAGAGGAGGACGGCTCATAATAATTGCTGGAATAGAGTGAATGGAATGGCATGAAACACATACATTTAGAAACCATGTGTTTGATGTATTTGATACCATTCCACCAATTCCGCTCCAGCCATTACCACAACCCTGTCCTCCCCAATTAAGGTGCCACCAACCTCCTGTGCTTCAGGGAGATCAAGAATCTTGTTACCATGGCAAACAGCACAGAGTCATCTGACGGCTTTGTCGTACTGAATGTTAATTTATTAATCGCCAACTTTCTTTATCACACAATCAAATGTCATTCTGTCACTACCCATTTTGCCATCGCAATATTATTCCCTTTAGTTTTTCTCTATCCATTCACAATGCCAATCGATATAGGACATGTTTTGATTGATTATTGCCAATTGTCGCTAGCAAGAAAATAAATAACCACTCAGGTTTTGTCTTCCTTTTGCTATTCAGTCAGGTATCATATTAGGCTCCTACTCATGCCTAGCCAGATGGCTCACTCCCTCTGTAGCGCTCCAGCCATCCAACTGGCCCACATCTGGCAACCCGTAAAAGTGGCAGCACATCTACACCACATCTGGCAACCCGCAAGGGTGGCAGCACATATGCTCCTCCACTCTGCAAACATCCGCTCCAGTGGCAGCATGCATGAGGGATATTTTCCTATTGATGACTGCCTGGCTAGGAGACATCTCTGCACCCATTGCTGTGCCTGTGCTGTGAATTGTGGTCCCATGTTCCAGCACAAAGGAGGCTTTCTTGATTAGTTAACACAGTGCTGGGTGTGTTGCTCAATGCCCAGACAGAGATGAGCAATGGCCGACACCTGCACCTCTCTCAAGCCATTATCCCAGTTATCTCTATTTATCAATGATTTAAATACTGTTATAAGAATCTAGCGTTATCAAAAGGCGTACTGTTTAAGTTAACCCTTATTTAACCAGTAAGTCCCATTGAGGTCAGAAGAACTCTTTCCCAAGGGATACGTGTTAATGCCAGTATTGAATTGTCAGGGACCCACTGCAACCTGAAGCAATGTTTGTTGATATCTACATAAATAAATAATAGATGGAATAATCTGACCCATTCACCGCCATGTAATTTATTTTTTGTGTCAGGTAAACAAAGAGCAGACGGATGGAATGTGGTTGGCTGTAGTAGAATGCTTGGCTTCTTTATCTCTTGCAGCATCGCTCCAGTGTATCTCAGAGGCAGGAGAAGATGGCTGTGTATGCATCCCACTGTCATTGATGTGTGTTCAGTCGCCTAGCGCGGCCCTGTGTCATGCTCGGCTGATCACAGCAGCCTCAGCATGACAACAGGGACCAAAGGGGACAAGGTGTGACGCTGCCACCATCTTATCACACACTCAGGGCTCTGGCTGCTATCTGTCACATCCTTCCAGCATCACAGTGAGTGTTTCTGATGACTTTGACACAGGGAAAGCCAGTTAAGGTGACAATGGGTGCACCCTGTTGACTATCATTCTCTTTAGCAGGTTACACACTACACACACAAACACAGACTCCCAATTTTGACACAACTGAGGATGTTATATTGCTGAAATTGATCAATCAATATGATCATCGATTTAATTAACTAGGACATTGAATATCCCTTTGAGTATGGTGAAGTTATTAATTACCTGATGGTCAAATGCTGACCCTTCTACCTCCCGAAGGAGTTTTCAGCTGTTATCGTGACTGTTGTATACAGTCGTGGTAAAACGTTTTGAGAATGACACAAGTATTGGTCTTCACAAAGTTCGCTGCTTCAGTATTATGAGATATTTTTGTCAGATGTTACTATGGTATACTGAAGTATAATTACAAGCATTCCATGAGTGTCAAAGGCTTTTATTGACAATTACATTAAGTTTATGCAGAGAGTCAATATTTGCAGTGTTGACCCTTCTTTTTCAAGACCTCTGCAATCTGCCCTGGCATGCTGTCAATCAGAATTTGTGGGGTTTTGTTTGTCCACCCACCTCTTGAGGATCGACCATAAATTCTCAATGAGATTAAGGTCTGGGGAGTTTCCTGGCCATGGACCAAAAATGTCGATATTTTGTTCCCCGAGCCACTTAGTTATCACTTTTGCCTTACGGCAAGGTGCTCCATCATGCTGGAAAAGGCATTGGTTGTCACCAAACTGTTCTTGGATGGTTGGGAGAAGTTGCTCTCGGACGATGTCATGGTACCAGTCTTCTTTACTGCCCTTCTTGACACCAGGCCATCCTCCAAAAGTATTCGCCTCACTGTGCGTGCAGATGCACTCACACATGCCTGCTGCCATTCCTGAGCAAGCTCTGCACTGGTGGTGCCCCGATCCCGCAGCTGAATCAACTTTAGGAGACGGTCCTGGTACTTGATGGACTTTCTTGGGTGCCCTGATGCCTTCTTCACAACAATTGAACCTCTCTCCTTGAAGTTCTTGATGATCCAATAAATGGTTGATTTAGGTGCAATCTTACTAGCAGCAATATCCTTGCCTGTGAAGCCCTTTTTGTGCAAAGCAATGATGACGGCACGTGTTTCCTTGCATGTAACCATGGTTAACAGAGGAAGAACAATGATTTCAAGCACCACCCTCCTTTTAAAGCTTCCAGTCTGTTATTCTAACCCAATCACCATGACAGAGTGATCTCCAGCCTTGTCCTCGTCAACACTCTCACCTGTGTTAACGAGAGAATCACTGACATGATTGCAGCTGGTCCTTTTGTGGCAGGGCTGAAATGCAATGGAAATGTTTTTTCATGGCAAAGAGGGACTTTGCAATTAATTGCAATTCATCTGATCGCTCTTCATGACATTCTGGAGTATATGCAAATTGCCATCATCAAAACTGAGGCAGCAGACTTTGTAAAAATTAGTATTTGTGTCATTCTCAAAACTTTTGACAACGACTGTACATTCCATCTCAGGACAAGAAAAATAACTGGCACTTGACAAACTGCATGACGCCATAAACAAGCAGGAAAACTCACATTCGGAGGCTGCTTTTCTGGTTGCCAGCGATTTAAATTTTGCGTCATTAAGACACGTGATGCCCAACTTCCATTAACATGTTGCCTTCACCACTAGGGGCGATAAAGTCCTGGACCACTGTTATTCTACACACAAGCAAGAATACAAGGCCCTCCCTCGTCCACCATTTGGCAAATCAGATCACGAGTCCGTACTCCTGCTTCCTGTTTACAGGCATAAGCTCAAACAGGAAGTACCAGTGACTCGCTCCGTTGAGAAACCGTCACCAGAATCAGAGATTATGCTACAGGATTGCTTTGCTAGCGCTGATTTAGAATATGTTTCGAGACGCCGCGATAACATTGATGTGCTAACCACCTCCGTCACAGGCTTCATTAGGAAATGCATCGGCGACGTTGTCCCCACAGTGAAGGTTTGCTGTTTCCCCAATCAAAAGCCCTGGATTAACACTGAGCTTGGCGCTAAACTAAAGGACAGGGATACCACACATAGGGCTATCATAGACAACCCTGAGGCTACGGCTGAGGACAGGAACAAGTACAAGAAGTCCTGCTATGACCTCCACAGAGCCATCAAACAAGCAAAACAACAATATAGGAATAAGGTGGAATCATATTTCACAGGCTCCGACGCCCGCCGCGTGTGGCAGTGGCTACAGTCCATTACGGATTACAATGGAAGACCCAGCCATGATCTGCCCAATGATGCCTCTCTTCCAGATGAACTCAATGCATTCTATGCAAGCATCGACAATAACAACATCGTAACGGCTGTGAGAGCCGCCAACGACCCTGAGGCCAACGTGAGTAAGGTCTTTAATCAGGTCTACACCCACCCGCAAGGGGCCCGACAGTATTCCAGGGCGTGTTCTCAGAGCATGCGCAGAACAGCTGGCAGGCATATTCATGGTCATTTTAAACCTCTCCTTGTCGCAGTCTGTAATCCCCACGTTTTAAGATGGTACACATCAACTCAATCATCCCAGACACCCTAGAACCACTCCAAATTGCATACCGCCCCAACAGATACATAGACGACGCAATCTCAGATGCACTCCACACTGCCCTCACCTACCTAGATAAGAGGAATACAGTGGGGAAGAAAAGTATTTAGTCAGCCACCAATTGTGCAAGTTCTCCCACTTAAAAAGATGAGAGAGGCCTGTAATTTTCATCATAGGTACACGTCAACTATGACAGACAAATTGAGAATATTTTTTCCAGAAAATCACATTGTAGGATTTTTAATGAATTTATTTGCAAATTATGGTGGAAAATAAGTATTTGGTCACCTACAAACAAGCAAGATTTCTGGCTCTCACAGACTTGTAACTTCTTCTTTAAGAGGCTCGTCTGTTCTCCACTCGTTACCTGTATTAATGGCACCTGTTTGAACTTGTTATCAGAATAAAAGACACCTGTCCACAACCTCAAACAATCAAACTCCAAACTCCACTATGGCCAAGACAAAAGAGCTGTCAAAGGACACCAGAAACAAAATTGTAGACCTGCACCAGGCTGGGAAGACTGAATCTGCAATAGGTAAGCAGCTTGGTTTGAAGAAATCAACTGTGGGAGCAATTATTAGGAAATGGAAGACACTGATAATCTCCCTCGATCTGGGGCTCCACGCAAGATCTCACCCCATGGGGTCAAAATGATCACAAGAACGGTGAGCAAAAATCCCAGAACCACACGGGGGGACCTAGTGAATGACCTGCAGAGAGCTGGGACCAAATTAACAAAGCCTACCATCAGTAACACACTACGCCGCCAGGGACTCAAATCCAGCAGTGCTAGACGTGTCCCCCTGCTTAAGCCAGTACATGTCCAGGCCCGTCTGAAGTTTGCTAGAGTGCATTTGGATGATCCAGAAGAGGATTGGGAGAATGTCATATGGTCAGATGAAACCAAAATAGAACACTTTGGTAAAAACTCAACTCGTCGTGTTTGGAGGACAAAGAATGCTGAGTTGCATTCAAAGAACACCATACCTACTGTGAAGCATGGGGGTGGAAACATCATGCTTTGGGGCTGTTTTTCTGCAAAGGGACCAGGACGACTGATCCGTGTAAAGGAAAGAATGAATGGGGCCATGTATCGTGAGATTTTGAGTGAAAACCTCCTTCCATCAGCAAGGGCATTGAAGATGAAACGTGGCTGGGTCTTTCAGCATGACAATGATCCCAAACACACCGCCCGGGCAACGAAGGAGTGGCTTCGTAAGAAGCATTTCAAGGTCCTGGAGTGGCCTAGCCAGTCTCCAGATCTCAACCCCATAGAAAATCTTTGGAGGGAGTTGAAAGTCTGTGTTGCCCAGCGACAGCCCCAAAACATCACTGCTCTAGAGGAGATCTGCATGGAGGAATGGGCCAAAATACCAGCAACAGTGTGTGAAAACCTTGTGAAGACTTACAGAAAACATTTGACCTGTGTCATTGCCAACAAAGGGTATATAACAAAGTATTGAGAAACTTTTGTTATTGACCAAATACTTATTTTCCACCATAATTTGCAAATAAATTCATTAAAAATCCTACAATGTGATTTTCTGGATTTTTTTTTCTCATTTTGTCTGTCACAGTTGACGTGTACCTATGATGAAAATTACAGGCCTCTCTCATCTTTTTAAGTGGGAGAACTTGCACAATTGGTGGCTGACTAAATACTTTTTTTCCCCACTGTACCTATGTGAGAATGCTGTTCATTGACTACAGCTCAGCATTCAATACCATTGTTCCTTTCAAGCTCGTCACCAAGCAGAAGGAAAACCATCTCTGCAGCACTCCACCAATCAGGCCTTTATGGTAGAGTGGCCAGACGGAAGCCACTCCTCAGTAAAGGCACATGACAGCCCGCTTGGAGTTGGCCAAAAGGCACCTAAAGACTCTCAGACCATGAGAAACAAGATTCTCTGGTCTGATGAAACCAAGATTGAACTCTTTGACCTGAATGCCAAGCGTCACGTCTGGAGGAAGCCTGGCACCATCCCTATGGTGAAGCATGCTGTGGGGATGTTTCTCAGCGGCAGGGACTGGGAGACTAGTCAGTATCGAGGGAAAGATGAACGGAGCAAAGTACAGAGAGATCCTTGATGAAAACCTGCTCCAGAGCGCTCAGGACCTCAGTCTGGGGCAAAGGTTCACCTTCCAACAGGACCACGACCCTAAGCACACAGCCAAGACAATACAGGAGTGGCTTCAGACAAGTCTCTGAATGTCCTTGAGTGGCCCTGCCAGAGCCCGGACTTGAACCCGATCGAACATCTCTGGAGAGACCTGAAAATAGCTGTGCAGCAACACTCCCCATCCAACTTGACAGAGCTTGAGAGGATCTGCAGAGAAGAATGGGAGAAACTCCCCAAATACAGATGTGCCATACCCAAGTAGACGTGAGGCTGTAATCGCTGCAAACAGTGTTTCAACAAGTACTGAGTAAAGGGTCTGAATACTTATGTAAATTTAATATTTCCTTTTTTTTATGCATTTGCAAAAATTTCTAAAAACCGTTTTTTTCTTTGTAATTATGGGGTACTGTGTGTAGATTGATGAGTGAAAAAAACAATGTAATCCATTTTAGAATAAGGCTGTAATGTAAAGAAATGTGGAAAAAGTGAAGGGGTCTGAATACTTTCCGAATGCAATGTATCTACCTCTATCATTCAAGTATTCCTGCACATTGTAAATATGGTACTGAAACTGACTGACCTGTTTATACAGTTGAAGTCGGAAGTTTACATACACCTTAGCCAAATACATTTAAACTCAGTTTTTCACAATTCCTGACATTTAATCCTAGTAAACATTTCCTGTCTTAGGTCAGTTAGGAACACCACTTTATTTTAAGAATGTGAAATGTCAGAATAATAGTAGAGAGAATGATTTATTTCAGCTTTTATTTCTGTCATCACATTTCCAGTGGGTCAGAAGTTTACATACACTCAATTAGTATTTGGAAGCATTGCCTTTAAATTGTTTAACTTGGGTCAAACGTTTCGGGTAGCCTTCCACAAGCTTCCCACAATAAGTTGGGTGAATTTTGGCCCATTACTCCTGACAGAGCTGGTGTAACTGAGTCAGGTTTGTAGGCCTCCTTGCTCGCACACGCTTTTTCAGTTCTGCCCACAAATTTCCTATAGATTTGAGGTCAGATCTTTGTGATGGCCACTCCAATACCTTGACTTTGTTGTCCTTAAGCCATTTTGCCACAACTTTGGAAGTATGCTTGGTGTCATTGTCCATTTGGTAGACCCATTTGCGACCAAGCTTTAACTTCCTAACTGATGTCTTGAGATGTTGTTTCAATATATCCACATAATTTTCCTTCGTCATGATGCCATCTATTTTGTGAAGTGCACCAGTCCCTCCTGCAGCAAAGCACCCCCACAGCATGATTCTGCCACCCCAGTGATTCACACTTGGGATGGTGTTCTTCGGCTTGCAAGCAACCCCCTTTTTCCTCCAAACATAACGATGGTCATTATGGCCAAACAGTTCTATTTTTGTTTCATCAAACCAAGGACATTTCTCCAAAAAGTACGATCTTTGTCCATATGTGCAGTTGCAAACCGTAGTCTGGCTTTTTTATGGCGGTTTTGGAGCAGTGGCTTCTTCCTTGCTGAGTGGCCTTTCAGGTTATGTCGATATAGGACTCGTTTTACTGTGGATATAGGTACTTTTGTACCTGTTTCCTCCAGCATCTTCACAAGGTCCTTTGCTGTTGTTCTGGGATTGAGTTGCACTTTTCACACCAAAGTACGTTCATCTCTAGGAGACAGAACGCGTCTCCTTCCTGAGCGGTATGGCAGCTGCATGGTCCCATGGTGTTTATACTTGCGTACTATTGTTTGTACAGATGAACGTGGTACCTTCAGGCGTTTGGAAATTGCTCCCAAGGATGAACCAGACTTGTGGAGGTCTACAATTTGTTTTCTAAGGTCTAGGCTGATTTCTTTTGATTTTCCCATGATGTCAAGCAAAGAGGGCAGTGAGTTTGAAGGTAGGCCTTGAAATCCATCACAGGTACACCTCCAATTGACTCAAATTATGTCAATTAGCCTTTCAGAAGCTTCTAAAGCCATGACATCATTTTCTGGAATTTTCCAAGCTGTTTAAAGGCACAGTCAACTTAGTGTATGTAAACTTCTGACCCACTGGAATTGTGATACAGTGAATTATAAGTGAAATAATATGTCTATAAACAATTGTTGGAAAAATTACTTGTGTCATGCACAAAGTAGATGTCCTAACCAACTTGCCAAAACTATAGTTTGTGTGGTATACAGAAGATAGCCCTATTTGGTAAAAGACCAAGTCCATATTATGGCAAGAACAGGTCAAATAATCAAAGAGAAACAACAGTCCATCATTACTTTAAGACATGAAGGTCAGTCAATACGGAAAATGTCAAGACCTTCAAGTGCAGTCACAAAACCATCAAGAGCTATGATGAAACTGGCTCTCATGAGGACTGCCATAGGAAAGGAAGACCCAGAGTTACCTCTGCTGCAGAGGATAAGTTCATTAGAGTTACCAGCCTCAGAAATTGCAGCCCAAATAAATGCTTCAGAGTTCAATTAACAGACACATCTCAACATCAACTGTTCAGAGGGGACTGTGTGAATCAGGCCTTCATGGTCGAATTGCTGCAAAGAAACCACAACTAAAGGACACCAATAAGAAGAAGAGACTTGCTTGGGCCAAGAAACACGAGCAATGGACATTAGACCGGTGGAAATCTGTCCTTTGGTCTGATGAGTCTAAATTTGAGATGTCTTTGTGAGACGCAGAGTAGGTGAACGGATGATCTCCACATGTGTGGTTCCCACCGTGAAGCATGGAGGACGTGGTTAGAATGTTTCAAGTTATCTAGAAGGGTGAGTGACTGTAACTGTGTATTGTTTTGGCAGAGTGAATGTGCAAATGCTTACCACGTGCAAACACACACACACACAAGACACCCACATTAACCCACCCCTCCAAGACAACTCTTGTTTGGCTTCAGTCATGGCCTCTGCATTTCTTAATGACCAATCTGAAAAAACAAGGTCAAATCAGGAAGTTCAGCCCCTGTTTAAGAGCTAGGGAGAATGCAAAAATTAATTTCAGCTCAAAGCCCTTCTATTCTCCTAGGTCCTCAGCTATTGCATTTTCTAATGATGATTGCATTTTTTATAAAATCATGGTTACGTGAAGTGCCCATCAATAAGTTATGTATGAGCACACACATTGTGTGGGTCTCCCTTAATCTCAAGCAGACAAGATTGGGTGTGGAATTAGTTTAATAAGAGTGACAAAAACTGCTGAATCAATATAAGGGTCATTCATATGAAATTACTTTTCCACAGCTCTTTCAAATAGATATTTGAGAAAGATACTGTATGTTCATATTCGCTGAATGTGTCATTGTGAGCAACAGAACTGAATAAGCTGAACTGTGTTGAACCTGTTTTTTCAAGGGCATTGGTAGTTGGGCTGAAACCATGTTTGAAACACATTTTCGACAAAGGAGATTCTGGCATTTTATATGGTATTTTCGAAGGTATAGACTTTATTTTCAGGTAAAATGTCAAGCGTGTATGCTCTACATAAATAACGACCACATGAATCAACAAACAGTACATGGCTATAATGGAAATGACAACGTTTCAGTAGGTGACATCTCAATGTACTTGGTCAAGGATAGATGCGGTAAAGAGGTCAATGGAACTCGACCAAAACAATGGAATTGCCATGGAAATGCGGAGGGGAAAGGGCCATGGGGGAAAGATCACGAGTCTCCTCATTGCCCCCCTGCAAAATTAGTCTACATTTACGCTATTGTTTATATGTGTATTTCACACTATGTTGAAGTAAAAATCGGAGTATAATGCTTCTATGGATGTCAACCCCTACACATGTTAATGTCATCATTACCAATCAACTGCATTACAGTTAAACAAAACAATTGACTACCATCAACGATTTCTGTATGCTAGCGATGCTAACCAGGTTATACAAACATGATTGAGCATTTAGCAGTCACTTCTTCTAAACCTGAAAAGGGACAACTTTTACATGTTATGCAACGAAAACAGCCAAATATATCCAAATCTGACTTAAGTAAGCACATTGTGGGCCTGTTACAATACATAAATCATGACGGATCTGACGAACATCCACTTTGTTCGATCAGATTTGTTGAATGTGTGCCAGTCTGGTCAATGGAATGGTCTGCGTTCCATTGACTCCTTTACCTCACCTATAGCGAGATGACAATGGTGCTCTTTTCATTTCTTAAAAAGGAGGGTGCGTATTCACTCAAAATAATGAACAAAGCCCTCAAAGTTGTGAAACCTACCATGTTAAGGAACTCATTCAACTCTGCTGCTATATACAGAACACAATAAGAAAAGTCAGAGGTAATCAGTACAGTCCTATGGGTATCTAGGGTCAACAGCAAACAGAATGTGATAAGAAAAAAATATTTAAATGAACTGAAATTGAATTGACCAAATAAAACAAAACATCAAAATATATAAAATGTTTCATTAATAAAATGTCCATAACACAACCAAGGGTCCAACATTAGAATGGAAAAATACTAGATTAACATATTCTTCATTGTGTTTGTGTTAGAATACTATGGTGAAAATGCATAGAATGTGTACTTCGAGGAAACAATTTTGTGTCCTAAGCACAACAGGCCACGTACTTGCCAGGTTTCATAGGTACAACTGATTCATCCAACTATGCTCTGCCTTGTAAGATTTTAAAAGAAATGTGACTCGTATTTTAAGCTTATAGACCAAGGTCTCTCTCTACTGTCTCTCTCTATATATACACTCATACAGCTCAAAGCCCTTCTATTCTCTACAACCACAAAAGCCCACTTCCAACTAAACAAATCCCTCTTACTTTCATTGTAATATTAAATATCCATTTGCTACACATTGCCAAAATGGACTGACAATATGCAAGTACATATACCAGATATTATGACCCCTTTTGGGCCAGGGATATTCTTCAAATTTGAATGTTTTTCTACATACCCACACTGACATTGTGACACAAAGTGGGAAACTTTAATTTATCCCACAAATATTAAAATTGATCAATTTATTAACATTGTCATTGAGACTTGGATTGTTGGACGAAATCACATTCAAACCATTAGCTCTGTTGATGACTCTTTGAGATCAACGGTGACCAAGCAGCACTACATCACAATGGACAACTCAATCTCTCCGTCTCTACTTCAAATGAGACGGGATCTCAGCAAGAGCTTGTTTTAATTAGCCCAGAATGGGCTCCACCTCGGTCCGAGCCCCCAAAAAAGACTCATCTCTCACCATGAAGGAGGGTCAAAGACAAAACGATGTAATCTGCAGCCGCAACGGGAATAATTAGGTTAATTCCTCTTTTGGAGTATGTTTTCCTTCAAGGCACAGGAACAAAAAGAGTGAAAGAGGGTAGATGAAACAAAGGAGGATAGTCTAGACATCTTTTCTCACTCGTTTTTGAAAAACGCCAGTAGATGTGATTATCGAAAAACATCTAGACAATTGAATTAGCGAGACTTGCAATAAAAAAAAAGTATAATATGCATCTAATTTGTCTAATTTTAACAGAAATCCCCTAGAAGATCTTGAAGAGCAACTTGATGTTGACTACATGTGGAACCATCCAGGTGAAAGCCAAGATTTGAACTCGGCTAGTGAACAACGGCAACAAATCGCTCCCTATTTTTTGGAATGAGGTCCCAACGTCCAATATGGTCAATTTTGGTGTTGAGAGTTGCTAAATGTTTTATCGTCACACCCATTAAATTATATATCTGCAACCAAATTCAGTGCAACTTTACCTTAATAATAACAACACAGGACGAGTCTGAACACAGACCGGCCTACGACTCGCCAACCCACGCCACTACATTGCCTTTGACGACATCGGTGATCTCGCAGTTGAGCTTGTTGAGACGACCATCCAGGATGAAGATAGACTCACTGGACGGGGTCATGAGGTACTGTCCGAAAATTCCACTGCCGGTCATCACACGGTTCCTACTACTCCACGGCCAATCGGAAGTCTTGGTGGCCTCCTTCAGGCTCTTGATCATCTTCACATTGCCTGTGCTCAGCTCGACGTAGAGAGAGTCCGTTTGGTGTCCCGAACTACCGAAGACGTTGTACTGGTGGACCTCGGTGAACGATGGCTGGAAGGCCACGTCAGACAGGTGGAGGTTGGTGTGGATGTCGAAAGGCTCCCCAATCTCCCCACGCACCGTGATCTGCTGGATCCTCATCAGGCCATCGTGGTCGTCCACCGTGACCAGGTAGTGACCGTCTGGGGACACATACGGGGTGCCAGTGACGTCCCTGTTGGGTCCAATCACGGAGTCCGTCACACTGTCCACGATGAGTTGGGGCTGAGTGGCGTCTGTGGAATCGGGCCTGCAGTTGACGAAGTAGTAGCCGCCCAGGTGGGAGTAAGCCAGAGACTTGGGGATACAGTTGTACTCGCGCAGGCTGATGTTCTTCACTGACGACGTGGTCTCCAGGTCGATCTTGTGGAGTGCCGGTTCATTTCTGTGGAGGACGATTCCAAATCTAGACAGAGAGAAGACATTTTGAATGTTAGTAAACTTGTTCACAAGTTTTTGTGGCACACAAAACAATTATATGCACTGTAGAGGGTCGACACCAAAAAATTGTAAAAGTTATTTTATGCTTATTAATTAATTAATTAATTAAGTAATGGTGCACATTACACCTACAGCCTTGAATCAATTTGCACATGCATCCTGATTCACACTGCATAGTGGTGCTAGATTAGAAATAATGCAAACCTTCACCAAGACTACAGTTATATTTACAATTGTGGAGGGTAGAATTACATTTAAGATTGTCGAGAGAAGTACTAGGTCTATTGAATAGGTGCACATTTGAATATTGAATAGGTGCACATTTTGTGATGAATATCTTAACAGTGACAGGACCTTCCATTTGCACCACCTCTCCTATTATTATACTCTGAATGGACTAAATAGATTTGACAGAGGGGTGTGTGAATCTTTTAGCTACAATATCTCAGTTCCTCAAAGAAAATACCTTTAGATTGGTTTGAGAAGAGCGCGGTGGATACGGTCTAGACATTTCAGTGGCCATTTTCTTATCGACTCAGATGAGCAATCTGTGCATGCTGAGTTGAAATTGTCTGCCCTATGCTTTACAGTAGTAGATTTCAATGGGCATATTAATCATTAAAAATACTATATTATACATAACAAATCCAGAGAGGAGTGATAATGACACATTAGAATTGTCTCTTTAAAGTCTGGAGGGAGAATGTGCGGGGCCGACAAGGCTCAATTAAATCTGAATGCTGTCTGATTAATTCTGACATGCACTTCAATCTTGGTATCATCCATCTTCTTTTATGCAATTTTAAACGCCCCCGCTGTCTCTTCATGTGGACAGAAATTCGCTGTTAGAGAGTGATGGAGCATATTTTCAGCACTGTGAAGAAAAGCATTGATCCAGAGATTGTATAGTCCATTTGGGAAGCTAGGGCTGGGGACTTTGTCATCAAAGGGACTGATGGTTGACGTGAACTAGGTGCTGCATTGGGTTATAATGAGATAGGAGGGACTGCATGGTCCATTGCCATTTACTTTATCTTTTGATAAATAAATACCCTTTAAAAATTGACTTTGGGAGATTCTAGAATGTTCCAACTTCCAACACAAAATCCCCAGGAATTCTTCCCATGGAGCTTTTTATCCCAACAAGAGCACTGTCGAATAAAAAAAAGCACACCCACAGGGAGCGAAATGAATTCAAAGATAACACATTAAAACAAAAACTATAATTTGATCTATGGGAGAAAGAGGAGAAAGGAAAATAAAATTATGTTGTTGGTTGAATCCTGGTAGAGTACTGTGTCAGTGCAAGCAACTATGAATACAATGAAGTGCTATGAGAACGTATCATTAGTAGGTGTACATTGTGGGACATCCCTAGTCCCTATGATAAATGTCCCTACTCTACAAATGTGTACAATAGGACAGATCAGTGAATTTAGCACATCTACAGTAGTATAAAACAGAGTGCTTGATATATGAAGGTCAATATGACAATTTTGCCTTCAGCTTTATTTTGTCTAAAAATGACTAATCCTGAAGTTTTTTTGAAAAAGTGATCAAGAAAAATGGGCTGGCTTTGCTTGTAAACCAATATCATGTATCAACACATTGAGCAAAATACAAATTTGCAGTTGACTTTTGTTGTTTTGTTTTTAGCTTGCCTCCCATTATGGGTACACTATGCATATTTTTCCAAATACTGTGAAATGATGTGAAAAGTAACTATTGTGTGTTGAGTTATGAGCTGTATACTTTGTTGGACTTTTGCTTGCATACTTCAAAATAGTTTGCTTTTTGGTTCACTGGAACTCCATTCATAAACAGAGGAAAATAAAGTTGTCGCTAATAGGCGAGACAACCAAAAAAAAGGTTTCATATTTATTTGTTGAACCCACCACTCCGCCCAAATTACATGCCAACTAATCTTGTTGCTATTTCCATTAGGCTTACTGTACAATTAATAGCAAATTGACAAAAAACAAGGCAGTGCAAGATGTATACCTGCTAAGGAAGAACATCACATTAAAGAGTTTGCTTACTAGCAGAATGGTGTGAAGTTTAGTCAATTATTTTAATGAATGTGAGCTCCTAAAGAAAGTCGTTTGTTATGCCCTGCAGGGTTTATTGTGGGAATACCTGGATGTTAATAAATATTAGAGAACTGTAGAATATGAAAGGACCTCCCACTGTACCCCTATGTTTATAATGGACAGTAAATCAACTCAATATATAACACATATGCAACATAAACATTGATGAAATGCTCATGTCTACCACCACAAACGTATCATTGCAGTACTGTGACATAATGAATACATCAGCTTGCTATGGTTGACATAAGCATGTAAAAAAATAATATTATGCACTGCTATGAATGGGTTATGTATGGGTTATGAATGTGTCATGTATGGGTTATGAATGTATCATGTATGGGTTATGAATGTGTTATGTATGGGTTATTAATGTCCTTGTCTAACCATCTTCCAATATGAAAATAAAAAATACATTTTAATTCATGTATATTAAATCATCCACATGAACACTGCAAGGTCTACCGACAGACTCTTACTGGCCATTGTCCATTCACAGACAGAAATGTAAAAACATGACATACAATACAGCCAACAAAACGTTCAGCCCTGTCGGCTCACCACCAAGCGAAATAGACATAACAGCACAAAAGATTGGACCGGAATTGAAGTCCAAGACCTCAATAATAGTCGGCAAAAACATTGACTAGAGACTCTATGCGCCCTAAGATCACAATCAAGGGCTCTTGTAAGCCGCGTTATCAGAAGGTTCCAAGGGATAGGGTATTTAAAAAGGCCTTATGCACAACAACATATCCTTGGCATTGATTCGCAGCTCCCCAATGCCCCCGGATGGTTTTGCCTGGCAAATCTAAAAGCCTTCAAAGCCTTTGTATATTGTGATGTTTAATGCCCTGGACTCCTGTTTTGTGCTGTGAGGTGCACTGACTGCATATTGGTTTGGGGGAGTTGTTGGGAACACCCACAATGGATCGATCTTGGCTGAGGCTAAGGGAGTTACTTAGCATGAAAAGCTATCAGTAGGTGTGCTTGATTGAGTTTGATCTGTCCAGAGTGGGCGGGGTTTGTGCTTTCCATTCGACCTAAAGGGTGGGAGTCCGCCTACCTATCACACCTGGGAAGTTCAATCTAGTGCATATAGGGCAATGTGTGTGTGTGCATATGTGAATGTGTGTAAGTTTGGTGTGAGAGTGTCAGTGTAGTGTATTTGAGTGAGTGTGTGTATACAGTACCAGTCAAAAGTTTGGACACACCTACTCATTCAAGGGTTTTTCTTTTTTACATTGTAGAATAATAGTGAAGACATCAAAACTATGAAATAACACATATGGAATCATGTAGTAACCAAAAAAGTGTTAAACAAATCAAAATATATTTTATATGTGAGATTCTTCAAATAGCCACCCTTTGCCTTGATGACAGCTTTGCACACTCTTGGCATTCTCTCAAACAGCTTCACCTGGAATGCTTTTCCAACAGTCTTGAAGGAGTTCCCACATATGCTGAGCACTTGTTGGCTGCTTTTCCTTCACTCTGCCGTCCGACTCATCCCAAACCATCTCAATTGGGTTGAGGTCGGGGGATTGTGGAGGCCAGGTCATCTGATGCAGCACTCCATCACTCTCGTTCTTGATAAAATAGCCCTTACATAGCCTGGAGGTGTGTTGGGTCATTGTCCTGTTGAAAAACAAATGATAGTCCCACTAAGCCCAAAACCAGTTGGGATGGCGTATCGCTACAGAATGCTGTGGTAGCCATGTTGGTTAAGTGTGCCTTGAATTCTAAATAAATCACAGACAGTGTCACCAGCAAAACACCCCACACCATAACACCTCCTCCTCTGTGCTTTACGGTGGGAACTACACATGCAGAGATCTTCCGTTCACCCACACCACGTCTCACAAAGACACGGTGGTTGGAACCAAAATTCTCACATTTGGACTCCAGACCAAAGGACAAATCTCCACCGGTCTAATGTCCATTGCTCGTGTTTCTTGGCCCAAGCAAGTCTCTTCTTATTATTGGTGTCCTTTAGTAGTGGTTTCTTTGCAGCAATTCGACCATGAAGGCCTGATTCACACAGTCCCCTCTGAACAGTTGATGTTGAGATGTGTTTGTTACTTGAACTCTGTGAAGCATTTATTTGGGTTGCAATTTCTGAGGCTGGTAACTCTAAATGAACTTATCCTCTGCAGCAGAGGTAACTCTGGGTCTTCCATTCCTGTGGCGGTCCTCATGAGAGCCAGTTTCATCATACAGCTTGATGGTTTTGTGACTGCACTTCAAGAAACTTTCAAAGTTCTTGATATTTTCCGTATTGACTGACCTTCATGTTTTAAAGTAATGATGGACTGTCATTTCTCTTTGCTTATTTGAGCTGTTCTTGCCGTAATATGGACTTGGTCTTTTACCAAATAGGGCTATCTTCTGTATACCACCCCTACCTTGTCACAACACAACTGATTGCTCAAACGCATTAATAAGGAAAGAAATTCCACAAATTAACTTTTAACAAGGCACACCTGTTAATTGAAATGCATTCCAGGTGACTACCTCTGTAGCTCAGCTGGTAGAGCACGGCACTTGTAACGCAAAGGTAGTGGGTTCAATCCCCGGGACCACCCATACACAAAAATGTATGCACGCATGACTGTAAGTCGCTTTGGATAAAAGCGTCTGCTAAATGGCATATTATTATTATTATTATTATTATTATTATAAGCTGGTTGATAGAATGCCAAGAGTGTGCAAAGCGGTCGTAAAGGCAAAAGGTGTCTATTTGAAGAATCTCAAATATAACAGATATTTAGATTTGTTTGACACTTTTTTGGTTACTACATGATTCCATATGTGTTATTTCATAGTTTTGATGTCTTCACTATAATTCTACAATGTAAACAATTGTAAAAATAAATACCCTTTAATGAGTAGGTGTGTCCAAACTTTTGACTGGTAGTGTACAGTGAGCTCCAAAAGTATTGGGACAGTGACACATTTTTTGTTGTATTGGCTTGAAACTATACAGTGACTATGAGGTTAAAGTGCAGACTGTCAGCGTTAATTGTCATCCATATCTGGTGAACCGTTTAGAAATTACAGCATTTTAGGGGACCAAAAGTATTGGGACAAATTCACTTATATGTGTATGAAAGTAGTCAAAAGTTTAGTATTTGGTCCCATATTTCTAGCACACAATGATTTCATCAAACTTGTGACTATAAATGTGTTGGATGCATTTGCTGTTAGTAAATAATGTATTGTGTCATTTTGGAGTAATTTTATTGTAAATAAGAATAGAATATGTTTCTAAACACTTCTACATTCATGTGGATGCTACCAACATTATGGATTGTCCTGAATTAATCGTGGATAATGATGAGTGAGAAAGTTCCAGACGCACAGATATCATACCCCCAAGACATGCTAGCCTCTCACCATTACAATAACAGGGGAGGTTAGCATTCACTAACGTGTGCCAGTTGTGAATTCCATACTGTTACTAGCTAGATCACTTGGTGTGTGCTGCACAACAGTGAGTGACTCACAAGGCTCCGGTCTCTTGTCGTTGTGTGCTTGTAAACAAACAACATGTGACTGGGGAATACCGGCAAGCTTCATAATGAAAAATTATGTGGCATGTGAAATGAAGAGCGCGATCTGCTTAATCTCCTAACGTATTGCACAAGTTGACTGCTGGTATTTACTTAAAAAGTAGCAAAAAATATTGACATTTATTTTTACAAAAACGTATAATAAATAGTTTCAACGGTATTGAAAAACCATCCCGTGGATATTTCCAAATACCCCGATATACGGTATATAAGGTATGCAGCCCAACCCTAGTTAATGCTGAATTATAAGTAAAAGGAGAGCTCAAGGGAGTCCACTAAGTGAAACCTTTGCAGTAATGGCTTGTGGAGAGACCAGAGCTTTCACATAAAAAAAAGAGGCATTTTAATCTAGCTAGATTCTAGCTAATACTAGAGATGGTCATTATTTATTGTTAGCATGGCGTCATGTATAAGCAATAACTAGCTAATACTGGGGCGGAAAAGGATCAACATAGTTAGGCCATAGGGATGTATCCAAACCTAAATATGTTATGGGCAATTCCACCGTAAGAGAGTGATGCTGAGACTGAGGTATCACTTTAAAATGTATGCCAAACAAAAACTAATGACTGCAAAGTTAAACAAATCAACTCTATGCATAAGGACAACTTTTAACAATTTCCACTGAACATTTTACAAATACACATTTATTTTAAGAACAGTGCAGATGCAAAGTTTGGTAACAGAATGATGGCACCAACAGCACAAACCATCATTCTGTTATCAAACTTTGCATCTGCACTGTTCTTCAAGTATGGTTTACTTTGCAATCATTGGTTTTTGTTTGACATACATTTGAAAGTGAAAAATCTGAGTCTCAGCATCACTCTGTGATGGTGGAATTACCCTTATCTGGAAGTGCACAGATATTAGGCCACGTACTGTAATAAACCACCTCTGAAATACATCAAAAATATACAGCTGGGGTCAAAATTAGGGTTAATAAAACATGTATTTTTGTTTATTTTCATCTGAGAGACTATGATGTTTGGCTTTCTGAACATACATTCTCATTACTGCCGTGTTTTTTAGCAACCCTTTCAGGCAGATCTTGGTGGACCTAATTACAACTAGGGCTAGCGAACGTAACTCTCCGGGAGACTGTTAACATCCTGAAATCCCGGAGTGGCACTTGGTTCCCTCCACCACTCCAACTTGGTAAAGCGCCAGCCTTCTGTATCAAGTTAAGCTTCGGTGGGTCAGCAGCTTGTGACTGAGTCTCGGTGAGTGTCCGGCAAAAGCGCATGGTCCAAATCGATCTGCTCCGCATATTTCGACGCTTTGTTGCTGACAAGTGGTGGTTCAGTGAACGCGCCAAACCCCACTTTTCTGAAGGCAGTGGGGCGCTGGTCTGAGGCGGGAGGTGGTGATGCTCGGGAGTTAAACGACTGTCTTTAGATTCACTCTCAAACACCAACTCTCTCGCACACACACACACATGCACAAACATACACTGACTCTCTCTCACTCACACACGCACCGACACTGACATACCTGATGTGATTAATGATGAGGCTAGCAGCGGGAATGAAGAAATCATCCACCCTATCAAAGCGTCTGCCGACCGGCTGGGTGTGGACTGTATGGTGGGACACACTCCCGCTGGCCTGATTGATCACCTAGCACCACACCAGGAGACAGGTGAGGGAGGGGAAAGGAGGAGAAGATGGGGGAGATATTTAACATGAGCTCCATGAATTATTCACTGTGTTTGCCTCCTGTATCTCCTCTGACACAAACTCACACTGGGAGGAGAAGCCCTGTGTATGTCTTAATTATGCCACAATGCACTAGAGAGACTGGCACCTCCTAACAACCCAGCAGCAGTGCAGGCTAATAACTTGTATTGAGCTGCAAACAGAAAATGCCACCTAGAACTGTGCTATCTGGGAAAGGGCTGTTGACAAAACTTGGATTGACAGTTGAGAATGTGTCCCATTGGAAGAATAGTAATTATAAGAAGGCACATCAATTGTAAGTGTTCTGAAAATGTCACATCACAATGTTTTTACGCCTTCTCACAACAAATAGATGTATTGTCAATAAACAGTGAGTTACACTAAACATTATAGTATTTGACATATATAGGCCCACTTTAGCATCAAGAAGGTATCAAAACCAACACATGACACTCCTCTATGTATTGTAATATCAAACAGTTACCTGCAGAGTGGGGAAGTTCCTCTCCATGTCTCCCCAGCTGAGGACCCACACCTGGTCGTGGGATTTGTCATAGTGCAGCTTCACTGGGTAGGGGTCAGTGCTCACCGTCTGAAAGCACACACAAGAACAAACCTCATATAGATAGCACTGCACTTAACTAGTCTCATCACGCTTTTGCCTTTCTGGAGTGCCAGGTGGACTTTTGGGACTTTTGCATTGGTTTCATCATGCCAGGAGAGCTCAATCAGGCACAGCTTGACACAAGTGCAACTATTTGAAGCCATGACTGCACTTAAGAGCAACTCAGGACAATTCAACACTGTTTTTGAACAGATATACACTTTGACAGTCAGTACAGCGCATTTCAAAACTTTCCTCGCTTGCTAATGCATTGGATTTGACAGGAAGAATCAAGTTTTCCTTTTTAACAAGACAGAGGGGAGGCTCGCCTTTTTTATGTATGAGGTGTTTGGAGGTGGAGCAGCATTTCAAATTGAGCAGTAACAGTGGCAATTGCTCTACAACAACAAAGAAATCGCTTTCAATCCGTGTCCATTCCTTGACACCTGGCTATGATGTGTTCCAGTCGGTTCCGACGGATGAGACATGTCTGTGGCAGCCGAGTGGCTCTCGTGCATTATGTCCACTCAGGTGCAGATTGACATTAGCCAACACACGATGAGAATAGAGAGAAAAACAACAATGCTAGTTTGGTGCAAAAAGCATTAATTGTCATTCTTTCTAGGAAATTTGAGCAGACACAAAAAACTAGCTAAATGGTGAAGTAGTATTTTTGTCCTTCCCGTAATGTCATGTTTTGTCTACTGTAAAATCCTAATGGAGCATTTTAACTGGCTGCTTCATGGTAAAGCGTATGGTATTACAGTGAGAGTAAACACGTCGTGAGGGGATTTATCATACGAGGAGATATGAGAGAGACGTGTTGAGTCCTAGCTAATCTCTGAGGGTATGGTCAGAGGGAACAGGTGTTGTTCTCCTCCCCTCCTGCCTCTGGAGGAGTGTTACTCAATCCATAATCACATGTACCTACTCTCTGTCTGTGATAGTGGCTATGCTATGAATTAGACAGAATAAATCCAGTACAGTGATTTTTTATTGAAATAAATACAACTTTATAAAAGTTTACGTATAATGCATACAATACAGTGGTACCAACTATGATATGTAGGACATTTCTCACCGCACTATTTAAAGAGACACCTAGCCAGTCAATTTAAAGCTACACCTAGTAAGTTAATTTAAAGCTACACCTAGCCAGTCAATTTAAAGTACAACTACATTTTCAAAGTGAATAGAGAAAGTGAGTAACAAATGGAGACACCGCCATTTTTCTTTCCTTGGAAGAGCTGAGCGAGGATCAGGTGGCTAATTAGTATTAGCTCATCTAAAGTAATGAAGCCAAACCTCCAGGTGACCCAATAACAAGCCTGTGGTGGTCACCAGCACAACAACCTGACTACCGGTGGGCCCTGGGGAGTCTTCTGCAGCAGAAATTGGGCACCTTCTGGTCCCCCTGCAGAGTCCTTTTACTCCGAGACACACACCTTTTTAAGACGGAACATAGACAACCTGCTTAAGGCACCCTCCTACTGTAAGAACATTGGATCGTTTTCGTTCATCATAACCATTCCCATCAGGCAAAACTGCAATGTCAGGCTGACATTTTTTGTTGTTGTGACTTCATGGTCAGCAGTGACGTAGAGGTAAAACAATAGGTGGGTAAACGTTGATCACCGTTTAAAGTGAATAAAGTAACACTCCCTATATTTTCAATGCATTTTTCCACAATAGGTGTTTAAACAGCCTTTATGTGGGTTTACCCTACACTACACCAACTATACTAGTTGTAAAAGGACAAAGTTACTTTTAAAAAGGACGTCAATTGAGCACTGGCACCAGCTTTCACTGGTTTTAGAATTTAAAAAAAGACATATTTTGGTCAGGTTAAGGAAAGGACATTCAAACAATGAAACTCAAATCTTTATCACATTAAGTAACTGAGTTCCTGGATGAAGGACAGTGCATTTGTATCAAAATGAATTCTGACTCAACTGAAGCTTTGTGAAAAAGGCTGTGTCCTTCCCCTTGAATAGCTAGAGCTTGTGCTACATTATTGTCAGTTGTTGTGAATAGTGTAACCCTCTCTGACACATCAACTTCATCATTTGTTCAACATTTGCTTTATAAATGGTTCCTGGGTAAAAAAAACAACAGAAAAACACATTTGCATTGAAAGTGTGAAACACATATTCAAGGTCCTTTCGACTCAAGGCTTCCATGGAAATTGACAAATTGGAGTGAGTAGAATAGGTGCAGATATGAAAAAGGCACAATAACACATTTTTATAACAAGACAACATTACAGCCATTGCTTTGTAGCCAATTGTTGTTTCGTTTGACAACTAAGGGACTTCCTAATATGGATGCCGTATTTGGTTGTTATTGTGTTTACTGCATAACACTCCACAACAGAACCTGTCCAAAGAGGAAGGTGATGTTGATTATTACACTTTCGGGGCCGAAATTACCTGGACAGCCTTCTGAGATGTGATGTCGACCACAAGCACCCTGGCCAAGGTTGGCTGTGTAACATAAATAAACGTGTCCTTCACGTTGACCGCCGATGACCACACACACTTCTGCTCGGCCTCCCCCGCTGACTTAGGGCAAACCTCAGCCTGAAAATAAAAAACAAACAAACACACACACCCACAAACAGTTAATACTGTACATGTATCATGCAACATTGATAAAAATCACACATTAAAAAACAAGTTCTTTATCTTCTTTCATCCCCCTGAAGCTAGGACAGCAGAGTCCCCCTGAAGCTAGGACAGCAGAGTCCCCCTGAAGCGCTGGATAAGAGCGTCTGCTAAATTACTAAAATGTAAATTATTTTATCAGCCATCCCCAAGTCCAAGCCTCTCGTCACAACAGCAATACACACACACACGGTTTGCTGTGTTCTGGTATGTTATGCAAGAACCAACATCTCCAATCTCCCTACCGCCTGTGTGCAAGCCACCACTGTCCCTATATCCACCCCCCTCAACCTGGCTAAAATTGGCATGCTGTGCACGTGTGGACTCAGCTGTGCAGGCTCTCTTCTTCTATCCCCTGCTCTGTCCCTGTATCCCCTCCCTGTCCCCTCCCGTGGCCTGTGAGCTCGGCTCAGCCCCAGCGTCTGATCTCTGTTCTGGGCTGTGGGAGGATTTGTTTGAGGCCTCATGGCCCGAATTGGGCCATGGCGTTAGAAGGATGAACTCTGTCTCACGCAGTCGCATCCTACTGTCACAGAGGGGGGTTTCTCTGACAGGTGTCACACATCGCCACACCGCCACGGGCCCAATCCCCTCGCTAAACCCAAGATTTGATGTCCAGCAGAGAGTTTGAATGGCGGAGTTGTGTGTGTGTGTGTGTGTGTGTGTGTGTGTGTGTGTATGTGTGTGTGGCCGTTGGTTTGTGTGTGGGTACTACTGGGCAGAGAGGATGACTTTCAGAACGAGGCGAAGATGGTGTCGTGTTGATTTGCCAATATACCATGCCAATACTACACATACAGTAGGTCTTAGTTCAAGTGCTTATGTTCACGTGGGTGCTCATGTTTATGTAATCAGATGACAAATGTAACTGTTAGACCATTTACTTTCAATCACAGACTTGGCAGTCAACAAGATAAATGAATATCCATTTTCATGGACATGTTTGTGAGCAAAACTATTAAAACCTCGGGGATTTAATCAGATTTCTAATTTCTGCCACTATCAAATCAGAATCCATCTGGAGACCTCTACCCTCCTGTAGACCTCTACCCTCCTGTAGACAACACTGCAGTATGTCGCAACTGAGCATGTGTGAAACTCTAGGCAGCTAAGCAGAAGAAGAACTTGTCAGTTCCACCAACATTGTCCTTGGATCGAATGGAAAGCTTTAGAAGAATAGAAAACATAATTTGAAGCTTGGCAGGCGAACAAGCTGCCTGAGGACAATTTGTGCTTTGTAGATCATATTTGATTTTGTGGTACAAGTAAGACTAGTCCTTAGCCTTGGACACAACAAACACAAACCAACCTAAAAAAACATGTTCTGTAGCGCCCCTTGCTTCCTGCCTCTGGAAATATGCCCGCCTCCCTACTCATTGTACTAGGAATTCCTAACAGCATTGCATCCCCTCTTCATCTGGCACTTTATCACAGTAAGATGCTCATATGCTAGTTAAGAAAATTAATTGTTGGGTCGTTACCATGAACGATCAATCAATGCTCATCTACACTGGGGATGAAGAACGTAAGACGTGAGCGCCATTTCCAGACTGAACTTAAGCCTCTGAGCTAATGTACTCACACAACATTCCCTGTAGACAGTGCATTTGCTGCTGCCATAGAGTTCACCGTGATTGATATTCTAATACAGACACCATCTCTCCGAGGAGCCCGGGCCTGATCGTTGTGCATTCATGGCACGCCATCGCACATAACAGCTGTCCAATCGATGAAAGGGGAAAAGGAGGAAAGCACCCATTTGAGTACATGTGTAAATGTAAGAGGCATCTATCAGCGACCTGCTTTGAATAATACACTGGTTCAAAAGGGATTGCGCAGCAGAGAGTGAGAACCATTTCAACTTCAAATGGCAATTCAACAAGGAGCCTGACGAGATGGAGAGAGAGAGACTTTTGGGAGTGCAAAAGTGCATGATCTTTCAGTTAATCAAATACATGAGCAGAGCGACACGCAGAGACAATTAACTCCCTATTTGTACCACACACCCCCACAGCCCACTGGCCTACCACACACCCCCGCAGCCTCCGCAAGGTGGGCTCCCGAGTGGCGTGGCGGTCTAAGGCACTGCATCTCAGAGCTTGAGGCGTCACTACAGACCCCCTGGTTCGATTCCAGGCTGTATCACAACTGGCCGTGATTGGGAGTCCCATAGGGCGGCGCACAATTGGCCCAGTGTTGTCCGGGTTTGGCCGGTGTAAGCCATCATTGTAAATTAGGATTTGTTCTTAACTGACTTGCCTAGTTAAATAAAGGTTAAATAAAAAAAAGGTGGGGGGGCCTAGAGACCCCCCACTCCCCTCAGCCTTATTGCAAAATGTGTAGAATAGCAGGAGATTAGCTATAAAACAGCACATTTTTCTCTCTGCCCCATGGCAATACATATAGAATTGCTGGATATTAGCTTTAAAACTGCAAATTTTTCTCTCTGCCCCAAGGCAATATATGTAGAATTGCTGGATAAATGTTTATCTTTGCCCCATAGCAAAATGTGTAGAAACTGCGGTACGCCCCTGCCTATTTGTTATGAGATGCAACTACTTCCACTGTATGAAATATTATGTGGCAGGTTAGCAAGATCAAATAAACAAATACAATCAAAGAGTTGATAATTATCAAAGCCTCTGAAGTTGGTCGGTCCTAAGCGAATTATACAAACACTGTTTAGCTAACAGCTAGCAAGAGCTAATTTGTTAAGATAGACTTCTATACCGAGCACAATGCTACATGAAGAAAAAGTGTTTCTGTTAGAAAGCCAAAAGGAATCATACTGTGGGTGATTGGTCCCCAAGCTAATCATGCTAATTAGCGAACAGCTAATCTACTAGCAGTAACCCAACACCTAGCACAATGCTATATGAAATCGAAGTGTTTCTGTTGTGTAAAGCGTCTTACCTGAAGTCCCAGTAGTTTCTCGCTGGGCTTTATGTGTCTCTGGATCTCACATGCCACTGGCTGGATGACTTTGATACCATCCTCGTAAAACACATAGAACATATTGGCAATTCCAAGACCTGGGTGAGAAATACAACCTTGTTACAAGTCAGACACTGGGTTTGTTACAAGGTGAACAACAAACTACTGGATGACGCACAGCACAGTTAAAACCAGTGGTGGAAAAATAACTCAATTGTCATACTTAAGTAAAGATACCTTAATAGAAAATGACTCAAGTGAAAGTCACCCAGTAAAATACTATACTGAACAAAAATATAAATCCAACATGTAAAGTGTTGGTCCCATGTTTCATGAGCTGAAATAAAATATTCCAGAAATGTTCCTTATGCACAAAAAGTTTCTTTCTCTCAAATGGTGTGCATAAATTCGTTTACATCCCTATTAATGAGCATTTCTCCTTTGCCAAGATAATCCAGCCACCTGACAGGTGTGGCATATCAAGAAGCTGATTAAACAGCATGATCATTACACAGGTGCACCTTGTGCTTGGGACAATAAAAGGCCAATAAAATGTGCAGTTTTGTCATATAACACAATGCCACAGATGTCTCAAGTTTTGAGGGAGCATGCAATTGGCATGCTGATTATAGGAATGTCCACCAGAGCTGTTGCCAGAGATTTTCATGTTTATTTCTCTACCATAAGCCACCTCCAACATCGTTTTAGAGAATTTAGCAGTACGTCCAACTGGTCTCACAACCGCAGACCATGTGTAACCACGCCAGCCCAGGACATCCACATCCGGCTTCTTCACCTGCAGGATCGTCTGAGACCAGCCACCCTGATGAAACTGAGGAGTATTTCTGTTTGTAATAAAAACTCATTCTGATTGGCTGGACCTGGCTCCCCAGTGGGTGGGCCCCTACCCAGTCATGTGAAATCCATAGATTAGGGCCTAATTAATTAATTTCAATTGACTGGTTTCCTTATATGAACTGTAACTCAGTAAAATAGTTGAAACTGTCACATGTTGAATTTATATATTTTTTCAGTATACTTGAGTAAAACTCTAAAAGTATTTGGTTTGAAATATACTTAAGTATCAAAAATAAATGTAATTGATAAAATATACTTAAGTATCAAAAGTAAAAGTATAAATCATTTCAAATTCCTTATATTAAGCAAACCAGACGGCACAATTTTCTTGTTTTATTTTATTTACGGATAGCCAGGGGCACACGCCAACACTCGTAATTTACAAACAAAGCATTTGTGTTTAGTGAGTCAGACACAGTAGAGATGACCAGGGATGTTCTCTTGATACGTGTGTGAATTGGAGCATTTTCCTGTCAAAATGTAACAAGTACTTTTGGGTGTCAGGGAAAATGTATGGAGTAAAAAGTACATTATTTTCTTTAGGAATGTAGTGAAGTAAAAGTGGGCAAAAATATAAATAGTAAAGTAAAGTACAGACACATATAAAAACTACTTAAGTAGTACTTTAAAGTATTTTTACTTAAAAAAATAAGTAAGTTAAAACTTAACAGTGGAGGTAATTAGCTAGTTCAATATAACTGGAAAAATGACATATTGTTACAAGCTACCAATTACTTTACACTGGAAGAAGTTGAGCTACAGTAAAGCTACCCGTAAGAGAAATATACTTTAAAAAAAGAGATTTTGAAAAAGTAGTACCTCAAAACTACCTTGTAAAAATAATAATCTGAAGTGTCATATAATACAAAGTTAAGAAACATGACTGTAAGAACTGCATGACAGCTAGAGACTATGTCAGCTTAGCCCAGTGGTCAGGGAGAGAAAATAAATAGGGGGTCGTATTTTTGGGCTTGCAAAAACTTTAGTGGGTAATTCCAGTAGTTAGCTACACCACTAACATGGCAAAAAATAATAATAGTAAAAGTAACTAAGATTTGAATTCAGTTAAACTACCACTAAGCTACTACAAAATGTAGTTAAATTACTAGTTGAATTACATGTAGTGGAACTACCCCCCAACACTGTTCGTTAGACACTGTCATTATAGAAACTCATGTACAGTGTCTATATTAGGACAGCTTGACATGTCCATGGAATTTGTGTCAATCAATGTAATTTAATCTACTTTATAACATGTTATAGTAATACACTGTTCATTAAGCTCAGAGCTCTGAGTCTGAACTCTGCCCTGTGGAACTGGTCCTGGACTTCCTAATGTGCTGCCCCCAGGTAGTGAAGGTAGAAAACAACACCTCCACCACACTGATCCTCAACACAGGGGCCCCACAAGGGTGTGTGCTCAGCCCCCTTCTGTACTACCTGTTCACCCATGACTGCGTGGCCACGCACGCCTCCAACTCAATCATCAAGTTTGCAGATGACACAACAGCAGTGGGCCTGATTACCAACAATGACGAGACTGCCTACAGGGAGGAGGTGAGGGCCCTGGCAGAGTGGTGCCTGGAAAATAACCTCTCTCTCAACGTCAACAAAATGAAGGAGCTGATCGTGGACTTCAGGAGACAGCAGATGGAGCACGCCCCCATCCACATTGACGGGGCCGCAGTGGAGAAGGTGAAAAGCTTCAAGTTCCTCGACATACACATCACTGACAATCTGAAATGATCCACCGACACAGACAGTGTGGTGAGGAAGGCGCAACAGCGCCTCTTCAACCTCAAGAGGCTGAAGAAATTCATCTTGGCCCCTAAGACCCTCCCAAACTTTTACAGATGCACCATTGAGAGCATCCTGTCTGGCTGTATCACCGCCTGGTATGGCAACTGCACCGCCCACAACCACAGGGCTCTCCAGAGGGTGGTGTGGTCTGCCCAACGCATCACCGGGGGCACACTGCCTGCCCTCCAGGACACCTACAGCACCCGATGTCACAGGAAGGCCAAAAAGATCTTCAATGGACATCAACCACCTGAGCCACGGCCTGTTCACCCCGTTATCATCCAGAAGGCGAGGTCAGTACAGGTGCATCAAAGCTGGGACTGAGACACTGAAAACAGCTTCTATCTCAAGGCCAACAGACTGTTAAATAGCCATCACTGGCCTCCATCCAGTACCCTGCCCTGAACTTAGCCCTGAACTTGGCTCAAACGCATTAATAAGGAAAGAAATTCCACAAATTTACGTTCAAGAAAGCACACTTGTTAATTGAAATGCATTCCAGGTGACTACCTCATGAAGCTGGTTTGAGAGAATGCCAAGAGTGTGCAAAGCTGTCATCAAGGCAAAGGGTTTGCAAAAACTCAAAGAATCTCAAATATAAAACATATTTTGATTTGTTTAACACTTTTTTGGTTACTACATGATTCCATATGTGTTATTTCATAGTTTTGATGTCTTCACTATTATTCTACAATGTAGAAAATAGTTTAAAAAATTAAAGAAAAACCCTGGAATGAATAGGTATGTCCAAACGTTTGATTGGTACTGTATATGTATTTGTACTCCAGATAAATATATATATTTATACATTGCTCATCCTAATATTTATACATTTCTTAATTCCATTATTTAACTTTTAGATATGTGTGTATTGTCGTGAATTGTTAGATATTACTGCACTGCTGGAGCTAGGAACACAGGCATTTCGCTACACCCGCAATAACATCTGCTAAATATGTGTATGCGACCAATACAATTTTATTTGATTTGAAATGGTTTAAATACAAACATACCTTCCTCTCTCCACAGAATGTTTGCTACTGAAGGGAAGACAAGAAAATAAAGACCAAGAGTGTGCATTAGTGTGGAATCGATGGTTGTCCCTTTGTGAGCATTCACACACCAACTAAGACAAAACAAAATTAATGTTTTATGAAAAGTGTGTTTTTGACACTTAGTGCAACAGACAACCAATAGAAACCCCCAGTTTGAGAATAGTTTGATACCAAACACTTGAGGGCGAAACACAGTCCAGGTGATATATTGTAAATACATACAAACAAAAAGCATTTTACAACATTTGTTCTTGTTTTGTTGTTAGCCCCACTAAAAAGCCATCCTTAGAAATTAGCAGTTTGTACTGCACAAGCATGTACCACATGCTATGATATTGACATGATATTGAATGAAATAAATGTACACCTCAGGTAATTATCTGTCAAAAAATATATGTTTTACGTGTTAGGGTATTTGGGTATTAGCCATCATTAAAAATCTACATATATCTCAAGCGTAGATATGTTCTAGGGGTCATTAAAGATGATTATTTTGTGAGACTATTTTTGGCTGACTAACACCGCCGTAAATTCTCATTAAATTCACTTGGGGACAACTAATGACATGGAATTGGAAACTGCATAATAACCAAGCGGCTTTAATGCATGATCTGGAATACAACCACACAAAACCCTCAGAGCCTTTTGAGATGAGAGTAATGTGCCTCTTAAAAAGTACAGATGAACACCCAGAGCCTGCGTACTGAGTGAGCTTGGCCTATCAGAGGAAAATTGAAGATTTTGCCATTCAGGGGCAGATGCAAATAACAGCCCCATTTCTTTGTTTTGACTATCCTCATTTTCCCGCTGTATAAGCGCAATGACCTTCTCCTATTGTTCATCCACCCCACAACCCCCTCTGTTTCCATTCCATCTTCCATTTTCCTGACTGTCGGCAAACCAATCTCGGGCCCCAATTCAGTTCTGATTCTAATCTCCCCCTATTCTGATACTGCTCATTCTCTCACCCTCTCTTCTGCTGTGTGGAGAGCGATGGAGAGAATAGAGAGAGAAAAGTACAAAAGAAAATAAGCTTCGGCAATGGCATGACAGACCTGTTAGTCAAGCCTAATCTTTCAAAAGTGCTTCGTCAAGTCCCACTCTGTTGCACTCATGCATACCTTTTGGTCTCATTAAAAATGTACACAAGAGAACTGATGTTGAGGAATGATTAACGTGGGAAGAAAAGGGGAGTGTTAGCGAAACGGTGCTCTGTTCCAGTTTCTGGTGATGTTCAAAAAAGCATCAGATTGGGACTGCTGGGGATAATGGAGGAAGGAGTAAGGTGGTGAGATGAGATCTTGGTGCCCAAGTCTTTTCCAATAACGCAGTGAATAGATGCTATTCATCACAAGGCAGAACGATTGCGCTTGTTCTAAAACATACGAGTGCCCATACATCACATTCGTCATCCATATTAGAAAACAGCTATGTGCCACTTTCAGCGGGCGGCGGGGTTCACAAACCGGGCCTGAATAACTGTTTCCAAATAAAGAGCGCCAGAATTCTGCAGTCGTCAGCCAGACACTACCCACACAACAACACCTTCCCGTCAGCAAGGTTACAACACAAACTCGATTTGTTTACAAGGGCACACGGCTGCGACAATTGGGCACAGTGCCTGTGAATAGGAACATCCTGGCATCGCAGCCATCAGACTTCCTGACTGCATTAACAGGTGAAGCCAGGCAGCCCCAGCTTAGCTAATTAGGCCGGCAGATGCAAATGGAAAAAGGCATCGTGACACAATCGCCCTGGGTGTCTTCCTCTATGTTCTTCTCCCACTGTGATTCATTGAATTTATCAGCCTGTGTTTGGGATTGAGTCGCCTGGCAACATTGGCACATTGCGTCTACTTTGTGTGTCAGTTGTTATGCAAATTGACCTGGCAGCGTTGTATAATCAAGACTGAGGATATGTTTTAATTATGGCTGGCTATAAATACCTTTGTCCAAATACTGCCTGGCTTTATTGACATGATGATGACCCTGTTGCGGTGAGCTGAATGTTCCATGTACAGCTCAGTACTCTATAAGATTTCATATGGATCTATTACTACACATTAAAATGTCTGTTTCATGGTCTGACTGTTATGAATGGATAGAAGTTTATGGAAAGATTGAAATAGAAGTTTATAAAATGCCATACAAAGAATTGAGAGAATGTGATTGTCCACACTAAATATGGACATGTTTTTTTAAAGGGAAAGATGAAAAATCTGTTCAAACACGAAATGGAAAGCTTTGCCCACTAACAACTATGCTGTATCACCACCGACTTCAGTGTACATCAACTTAAGTTTTTCCTGTTCCAATTCCATGAAACGCTGTAAATGGATTGATGTTCAATGTTTTTTTGTTGGTGCAGTTGCTTTTTGCAGCTTAATCCTGTAGATTTAAAGACGCTTCATTACTGGAGGGATAACTTTAGCTGGATTGAGAAACACCCTGGTCATACTATACGGAGTAATGCTCAAATGGAATTCTTCAGCGAGAAGTTGAAACACCCATTGAAAATCTGGTCCCGCATGGAGCTACCCATGTGATTTTACCTCGTCAGGAGAAAAAGCAGGATAAATGTGTTGGATGGTTTCAAATAAGTACTTTCCAGACAGATGTTAAGCCTCCCAGTGATGGAAACTGAATTGTAGCCTCACTGTACATTTTGAATCATATTGAGTGTACAAAAAATTAGGAACATCATCCTAACATTGAGTTGCACCACCTTTTGCCCTCAGAACAGCCTCAATTTGTCAGGGCATGGACTCTACAAGCTGTCGAAAACATTCCACAGGGATACTGGACCATGTTATCTCCAATGCTTCCCACAGTTGTGTGAAGATGGCTGGATGTCGTTTGGGTGGTGGACCATTCTTGATACACATGCGAAACTGTTGAGCGTGAAGAACCCAGCAGCGTTGCAGTTCTTGACACACTCAAACCGGTGCGCCGGGCACCTACTACCATACCCCATTCAAAGGCACTTAAATATTTTGTCTGGCCCATTCACCTGGCACACATTCACAATCCATGTCTCAATTGCCTCAAGGCTTAAAAATCCTTCTTTAACCTGTCTCCTCCCCTTCATCTACACTGATTGAAGTGGATTTAACAGGTGACATCAATAAGGGATCATAGCTTTCACCTGGATTCACCAGGTCAGTCTATGTCATGGAAAGAGAAGGTGTTCTTAATGTTTTGTACACTCAGTGTATATCTCTCTATTATGTGTGGGAATACTTTGGAACAGATTTCCCAAATTAAGATCACCTGGAGCTGATTTGCCAGTATTTTTACAGTCTTTAATGTCCAACAATAAAAAAAAAAGTATTATATACTGTATATCTATTTTTAAGAAAGCTTGGGGGGCCAAATAAAATTTGGCCTGCGGGCCGCCAGTTGGGGAACCCTACCTCTATACCCTAACTCTATACCCTACCCTACATGTTCTTAATAATTTGTACACTCTTAGTGTATTTACGTCTGGGAGAAAAGTGACAGCCTTCACTGAGTTGTCATATTGCCACATGCTGGTCTTATAATACAATCATTGGCAATGTCCTTTGAGGCTGATTTAACTAAGGGCTTGATGATTCATTGAAATTGGCAAGTTAGTGCTGGGCCGTTTTAAAAAACTGTAGCTCTCCCATTCAAAATACCCTATGAAGCCGAAATCACACAGAGAGACGCCGTCAATTGCATAAAAATATGCGCGTGAGAGTAGAGAGCGTCAATTTATATACACTGCGTAGCGTAGTCTACTTAGCATAGGGAAGATCATAACAATTCCTCTAATTTATTTTCTACAAACGACCCAAGTAATTTATCTTCTTATTTTACCAGCATTGCTCTGCGTAGACATGAGAAAAATAGACTTGATTTCTAATTTGATGCGTTATGATGCCGTAGACACAGTTGACTCTGGAGCCCATCTGTTTCTTTCGTTCACATCTGTGCATTCTAATTCCAGCGTGTACACGCTCGTTCATGCGCATACATTTTTTATTTAATTTTTTTTATTTGGGCTTAAGGCTGATTCAACTAAGGGATAATTTGTTGAATTAGGTGTGTTAGTGCTGGGCTATAACAAAAGCCTGCACTCCCTGTGGGTTTCCTGGACCCAAATACTGTTGTAAACGCTTCACAATAATGCACCATACATGCTTGACACAAGCTCAAGGATGCCATACAAAGGCCTTACAAATGCTTCACAATGGAGCACCTGCAGATAGACCCACAGCCAGACAGACCCACAGCCAGACAGACAGACCCACAGACAGGCCGACAGCCAGACAGGCAGACCCGGGACTGTGAACCGTGGCCAACACAGTGTGAAAGCATGATGTGATCAACTGTGATCGGCATTGATTGACACACACGCCTGCACACACACACGTTGACCCACACACACACACACACACATTGACACACACATTAACACACTCACGTTGACACACACCCAAACACACAGTACTCACATGCATAGGCCGTATGCCCATGTCCCTCTCTCTGTGCCTTGGCCGGTGCAAACCTAAAACAACACCAACAAACACCCCTGCCTCACGGACGTCCGACGCTCCAGAAATAATTGCCGGCCATTTTGAAGTGCAGGGCAGATATTCATGCCAGTTTAGCAGAGGTTCCTGTCAGATTAATTGCGCTCCACCACGGGTGACAGTTGACTAAGGACCACTCCGAATATAGTCTGCTCATTTATTCGACGGCGATGAAGTGCACCAACGACGTCAAGAAAAACAATTAACTTTAACGTGGTGGCGAGAAGCAGGTTTTTGACTTTGAACGAGCTCTGGGTGAATCCGCTGAGTGGGGTTCATTCTTCGCTCAGAGTATCATGTCTCTCACCTCATCTGCTGCTTACTATTACTGTGACCACTTCAGCAATCTATCAACACTATGTTGAATAAGGCCGTCAAGATGTCACATTTATTTATATAAACTAGATATCTGATGTATGAACCATTTATGTAGCCGAATGAGCCATTTGCAAGAGTGATAACTCACAAATTGAAAATAGTGGACAGGAGAAAATAAAATATAAGATGTGGAATGACATCACATCTACCTAAAAACAGAATGGATGATATGAAGGAGACCAAGCTCTAACAAATGCTGGTAGACTGCATTGGGGTTGAGGTTGTATCGTTGTATCGTTCCCAGATGGGAGGTCATTGAGAGGCCGACATCCACTGAGGCACAGCAGACAGTTATCTAATGGGAGGGAGGGAGGGAGGGAGGGAGGGAGGGAGGGAGGGAGGGAGGGAATGGGGAGACGACAGATGTCTAGGAATAGCTTGGCTAAGGTTAAAGTCTGCCAGCTTAGGGACACTAGTTACCCTGGTTATATGGAGGGCATTTCACATAGACCATATCACACGCATCAGCTGATCACAAGTGTCTTTCACAAGTGGATGTTAAAATATGGGTATGAGAAAGTAGGCTACAGTATGTATAGCCCACTGTCCAGTGATGGATATTATACATTGAAGTCAGGTTAACAAAACATAGAATGCTAGTTGACATTACCAGGATATTTCAGATTCTCTCTCTCTCTCTCTCTCTCTCTCTCTCTCTCTCTCTCTCTCTCTCTCTCTCTCTCTCTCTCTCTCTCTCTCTCTTCTCTCTCCTCTCTCTCTCTCTCTCTCTCCTCTCTCTCTCTCTCTCTCTCTCTCTCTCTCTCTCTCTCTCTCTCTCTCTCTCTCTCTCTCTCTCTCTCTCTCTCTCTCTCTCTCTCTCTCTCTCTCTCTCTCTCTCTCTCTCTCTCTCTCTCTCTCTCTCTCTCTCTCTCTTTCTCAGATTCTTAAAAGAGAGAGAGTGGAGGGATGCATCCACTTGCGTACAGCCGAGCTTCAGCTTACACACTGACTCAGAGCGCTAGCGTAGCCTCGGGGCTAGAGAGGCAACCCGAGGATACCAAGCTCCTGGATAAGCAGGCAGCCCACTGGGGTAATACGGAGAGACCAGACTAGGTCAAACATGCATTCTGGAGTGCTGCTGGGTAGTTGAACTGTGTGCCCTGTCCATTTAATTATTTGTTTTTCCTTCTAATATAATGGTGGACTATTTCACCATCCACACTGCTATCTCTTTGATGTTGACTATGGGTTGTGGATCCAAAATGGTCACCAACGTGCCGACCCCCTCAGCAATTTCATCATACAATGTGGCTTCAAAGCTTCAAAGGAGGATACTGATTGACTTCTGACCCCAGAGAGTAAGTATGTTCTCTGGGTTGGGGATGATCCAAAATGGTTGCCAGTGTGTGTTTCAACCCGCTGAGCAGTTTCATCATACTCGGTGGCTTCAAAACATCAAAGGAGGCGACTGACTGACTTCTGACCCCAGAGAGTTTGATCCTGTGATGTGTGACGGCGTGTGTGGAGTGTGTCACTGCCGCTGGGACAGCAGCTAAAGCTATTGCATCATCAAAGGGGACATGTGAGTGACTTGAGAGTTAGAGTTGCTGGGTTTGCTTTTTTCGTGCCGTTATTAGGAGAGGAGAGAATTAGTGACAATGTGGTCGCAATCAGGGGTTGAACATTTTGGAAAGGCCAACAATAATGTCAGAGTCAATGAATGGGACTGTATCTGATCTGAGCACGTATTTGTATGATAATTCTACGTTGTCCCTGTACTAATTTCAACTAAAGAAGATTCTGAGCTGAAAATAAACACGACCATTAACATTGCACTAGAAGAGGTACCATTGGTCTCCGTAGCCTTACCACCTAAGCACTATTAACAAGTGACTGGATGAATTATTTAGTGTTTTGAGCTGCGTGTCTCCATTATCCCCAGGAAAGGACACACAGACAGACAGAGGGACAAAGTAGACATCATGACATACGGGTCTTGTGCGCTGAGTCCTCCACAAACAGAGAGGAGATGTCCTCATCCACCCCGGCGTCGTTTTTGGCGATGCAACTGTACGCCCCTGTGTCCTCGAAGTGGACGTTGCTGATGTGCACCTCGCTTCCGTTAGCTGGTTGACAAACAATAACACGAGTGCGTGTGCACGCGCACGCACACACACACACACACACACACACACACACACACACACACACACACACACACACACACACACAGACAGGCACACACACACACACACACAGACAGACAGGCACACACACAGACAGACAGGCACACATACACACACACAGACAGGCACACACACACAGACACACAGACAGACAGACAGACAGACAGACAGGCACACAGACAGACAGACAGACAGACAGACAGACAGACAGACAGACAGACAGACAGACAGACAGACAGACAGACAGACAGGCACACACGCAGACACGCACACACATTGTCAGTAAGTGTGACACAGACAAATAAAATACAGTTTGCAGTTCCTCTCTCAGCGACGCTTGGCAATTTTGATCAAAGTCACCCCTACATAACGGAGTCTAATAGGATATGAGTTGGGATAGTGAGGGGTCTTAACTGAATTGGAAGAAGTAAAAATGGGAGACTTTGCAGAGTTGTCCCATGCAGTGGGAGTCATTGTGTATTGAGATGATCTAGTTGTCGCTAACGCTAGGGTGCCTGCACATCTGGGGAATGATTTAGGTGTGACACCCCTGAGACTGATTCAGGGGTTGAACACTGGATCTGTCATTCATGCAGAAGAAAGCACTAGGAAAATACATGAGGTATATCCAGTATACTAAACCAGGGTTTTGTTCAGTAGGTGGAAATAGTTTTGAAATGGAGTGAAACAGAGAGGTAATAGCTGTCCAATAATTACACAGATCTTCCATTTTGGTTGCAAAACATTTCGCTTCAGTGTGCCCTACTGAACACTACCCAGATGTATGCCAGCATTGCTAGATCTGATATCCCATTTCCCCACCGAGACTAGATGGTACCGACCTTGCAGGGTGAGCTGCTTAGAAAGCTTGGTAGCGATGTCCATGCCATTCTTCAGCCATGCCAGTTGTGGGTTGGGGATGCCCTCAGCATGGCACCGGAGACTGGCCGTCACCCCTGGCTCCCGGGCCTGGCTTTCTGGGTAGACCCGGATGACGGGAGGAACTGCATTGTGGGAAGAAGGAAGAGAATAAAAGAGAGGAGAAGATGAATGCAGGCCCACACACTCCATTGAAAGTGAAAGGGCCGGAGCGAGGCAGCCTTATTGGATGAGAAGTTTTCTTTTAGAGTGTCTGCCAAGTCCATTTAACTTCTCACTCTGCATTAACATACTATCAGTAGGATCAAGTGCATTTCCAGCATACACTGAATGCCATTAAAAACATTGGTGTGCTCAGCGAGAACCGCGTAAACCAAACAAATCTAGATCAATAAGAGAGAGAACCTCGGTGGGGCTGGCCATTGATTTTCTGCAACATTTTGTCAGGCAAGGTTCATCACTAGTTAACACAGCCACAAAGTCATAAACCCTGTCTGTTTCTACAATGTATCTTCTGATTTTAAATCTAACCTTAACCCTAACCCTACACCTAACCCTAACCTTAATCACACTGCTAACCTTATGCCTTATCATAACCTGATTTTTTTTTGTTTTCATGAATTTTTACAACGTAGCCACTTTGTGGCTGTGTTATCTAGTCAAAACCTCAGGCAAGGGGATGGAGGGGAAAGAGCTGAAAGAAGTAACAGATTTCTATAAAACCTGTTTGATACAAATGTGTTTGATAGAAATGCCAGTAATACCATTAAAACTAGAATTCCAAAAGAGCAGTAACACCAAGGCTATAGAGGTGAGTGCTACCCTGGCAGGCTGGCATTGGAAAGAGAAGAGGAGGAGGGCCACTGGCTGCAGAGACTATTTCCTGTTGGCTTGATTGGGGAGAGGAAGCCTTTGGCCAGCCAGGTGAGTGTGAGACTACAGAGTGGTTTGGTGCCATGGCCATCTGCTTCCCAGTAGCATTCTGGTTCCTAGAACCTGGTACGTTCAACCTGCCTCGGCTTGAAGGAATGCCATCCATGAATGCCAAATATGCCAACCGGAATGCAAACCAGAACACCAACCGGAAAGAGCCATGGCAGGTGTAAGGTAAAGGTAGTCAGCTGACAGAGCAAACTAACATTGAAGGTGTAGTTTAAAATATTGTTTGACTCTATATATCAAGCATCATAAAAAGTTACTTTTGTATGTGTATGCTATGCAAGCGAGTATGTAATTTGTTCAAGTATCAGAGGTGACTTGGAATTTTATTGAACGGGGACCTGGGTTCAATTCCCACCGGTTAAACTGATAGCATGTCATTAGGAGACAATTTTGGAGGTCATGCTGTCTTTAGACAGTGAAGGCCTTTAAACTGCACTGTTCCACTCCCAATTGATATTCTACAGTCAGCACACCTTGTATAAAAGGCCCTAAGGTCTTATTAAAATATAAGACCTTAAAATATGTATTTCTCTAATAATTTCTTATGTTTCATGAAAGTAAAACATTTCACAAATGTTTCTCTTTGGTGCTCCTACCCTCCCTCCTAAAATGCCTCAATCTTTCCGCTGTGCATGCATTCGTAAACACACTTCTTGTTCCTGTTCGAATCACCATTTCCTTTAGCTCCAGACAGGCACGAAATGAAAGGAAATATAGTCAGTGAGGTTTTTACACTCAAAACTAGATTCCGACAGGATTGGAGCCGTGTTGTAGCCTGATGTCTTTCTAGGAGAGACAAGAGACATAGTGATAGGAGGATGAGACACAGCAGGGTTGACAGATCCATCAAAAAACTCCCCAGCCGTCAATCACTCAGCAATTCTCCCCTCAGCACTGGTTGGTGGCAAAGAAAGTGTTTGTGTCACACACACATAGGGACACACACATTCACGCATCACAAACAGACACATACACACACACATCTCCCACAAACACACACACACACACACACACACACACAGCCCTTCAGGGGGACAGCCTCGTCGAGTCCTCTATCCTCTCTATGTGTTGCATCTCAAGCATCACCACCAAGGCAATCCCCTTTGTAGGTGTCCTCGAAGTGTTCTGACCCCCACCATGGAGAAAGTTTTTTCTTGGCCCAGACTCATCTCTGAGAAGTGATTACACTTTCAGCAGGCCTGTTCTCACAGCTAGCTCTGGGCCACCCATGGAGGGTTCCAAACACCAGAGAGAGGGAACTAGGCACGGATGCCCCACAGCACTAGAGCCAATGGTGACCACGACTGTGAAAGCCGACTTTATGAAAACGAGGGATTCTTTGTGAATATGTATACAAGTAAGACCATGAACATCCTGGGCATCCCGGGCACAAGAGTAATGTTCATGTGGCTTATTTCACTAATTGGCACCGCAATTGCTCAGTGCTGCTTGATTAACTTGTCTGTAAATCATGTGATACTAATACATATGATAACATATAGAAAGCCTGTAGAGGGAAGATTCTGTTGAGTCATCTGGCTGTAAGCAGTTGTTTTGCATTACTCAAGCCATTATGGATCATAAGAATTTGACCATAATTAAATGCATTGCTTACAGCTAAAGTTTTCACACGTCATATTCTTCTTCCCTATTATATATTATATATGCATTTCTATATTATATACAGCAGTGGTTATCAAAGGATGTATTACCAGAGAAAGGGACGTTGTGATGCATAATTGAGTGAAAGCCCATCAGTGAACACTGATGGCTGTTCGCACAAAAAACGCACTTGTGTCAACATATTTTTTCCCCTCATCCATTTACGAAGTAAATTGCCAGGCAGCATTTCCCTGGGCCAGCCTATTTTTTTTTTTACCAATTAAAGTGAGACATTATCATTAACTATACTGTGAGTGATATGTGCTTTAAGGTGATCGTTAATGGAACTGTCTGTTTGCAACTGAAGGTCGAACGATTGTCGTTGTGTCACAACTTCGCCATATTTTCCTGCGTGCCTAAACTCATGTCTCTAATATGAAAATGGCATCGACAAGACATGGCCTTTCCAATTACAAAGAAACTCAATTCAAACCTACAGTAGCACTTGACAGCAAGGTGTATTTGATTGGCTAAATCTGACTGACTGATAATCCTGAAAGATAGGAAAGCGGTTTGATCACTCTGACAGATTTATCCATCAAAACAACACTCAACAATCTAATGTTGCGTTCCCAGTTCCAAAAAAACCTTGACAGCTCTGTAAGCATTTCATTTCAGCTCGCCTGTCTCTGTACGGATGGTGGCCTGTCAGAGTAGCTGGGTGCACCCTCAGGTGGGATTTAGCGACATTTGGCAGTGAAAATAATTTTGGGTTTGACTCAGTAGCGACAGGAAGTGTGAGAGCGACCATTCTGTTCCCGCCGAGTGGCAGTGGCTGCTTACCGTTCACCTGGAGCGTGTGCGTCTGCGAGAGCTGCTCGTACCCGTCGGCATGGCAGCTGTAGTTCCCCATATGGGTGGTGGTCACCTTGGTGACGTACAATGAGCCATCATCTCCAAAATCCTGCAGAAGAAGAAAGAGGAATGCCACAATGACTGTGTAGGTCAAAAACTCATGGGTTCAAAATGTAATTCACACCATTATGAATGATATTGGGTGCTCGGATCTGAAAATGAAAATGTTATGTGAATGTATGCAATGTGCTTAGGCAATATGGCTGTGGGGGTTGCAGCAGAGAAAATTGATGTGTTATTGGAACTTTTGTAAAGCAGCAAAAGAACTTGGACAAAGAGGACGTGATCAATAAAGGCACACCGTGACACACATTTCCATCTGTTTCAGTCAAAGACAAGCATTTGTTTGCTTGTCAAGAATTATCTTCCAATTATTGTTTTTTTAAATCAGGTGAAAAACTTGCTTTGTCTTTGGTTTGGGCTGAAATTCACCAATAGTAGTTTTAAAACAGAGGCAGGTTAAAACAAGTCTGTCAGTAATTACATTGAAGTGCCATTTTGAGTAATCACTGAAATGAGCAAGATGTGAGGATGTCCCATTTTGTGAACAGGCATGCACCACAAATACAACAGTTTCACTATATTCTCCAGTATAAAAGCACAGGCAACTTTATCTGTGCGGTTACCAAGGTCACAAAGAGCAACTGAAACCAATTTAATGAATGTTGTGTCATGATCAAGCTGGGGCTGAACACAAATAGGCGCTGAGTAAGAAGAACATTTCTAATAAAAATAAATACAAAAATAATGCAGACGTTACACTGAAAGATGCCCAAAAGTTAATGAATCCATACATCAAGTAGTGCAACCATCTAAAAATAACTAAAATTTACTTCCTCATTAGAAGCCTACCAACGTTCACACTTTCCGAGATTATTTTATATTTCTCCATTCAGTTCGTTGATTCAAATCTATTCATTCTAATTTGATCAGGCAGCTTTCACAGCTGAAATCTCAGACAGACCTGAAGAAAGATAGCAAATCTGTTAAGTCTCCTGAGTGGCGCAGTGGTCTAAGGCACTGCATCGCAGTGCTAGCTTTGCCACTAGAGATCCTGGTTCGAATCCAGGCTCTGTCATAGCCGGCCGTGACCGCCACCCTTTGCCTTGATGACAGCTTGGCACACTCTTTGCATCCAAATTGTTTGCATAGTCAACTTACACACAGCTCTGACACACACACTTATGCCACCAGGGGTCTTTTCACAGTCCCCAAATCCAGAACAAATTCAAGAAAGCGTACAGTATTATATAGAGCCATTATTTAATGGAACTCCCTTCCATCTCATATTGCTCAAATTAACAGAAAACCTGGTTTAAAAAAAACAGATAAAGCAACAACTCACGGCACAATGCCTCTCCCCTATTTGACCTAGATATTTTGTGTGTATTGATATGTAGGCTATGTGTGCCATTTTTTTATGTATGTAGTGCTGTATTTGAGCTGTTCTTGTTTATTAATGTTCTGTATTATGTTATGTTTCATGTTCTGTATGGACCCCAGGCAGAGTAGCTGCTGCTTTCACAACAGCTAATGGGGATCCTAATAAAATACCAAATACCTATCCGCCACAGAGTGATGTCAGAATTCATTAGCTTTGTGGGCTTTTAATTGTGGATAACATAGTACACAATTCTGTGATGATTTCAGTTCTGATAAAACCTACCTGTGTCGGAATCTGCTGGGGAGAAAGAACACAATGAAAATATTTGGATGTTAGTTAAAACACAACATCGAAACAGGCAAAAGCACTTCTCAAATGTCGCCTGAGGCAATTTTTCTACAATGTAACACTCTACATCGTACAGCTTAATTGATTCATACATTTTTTGTATCAAACAATGGATATTAAGGATGTACAGAGGACAGAGTTACACAAGTCTTATAGATCAAATCAAATCAAATTTTATTTGTCACACACGTGTTTAGCAGATGTTATTGCGGGTGTAGCGAAATGCTTGTGCTTCTAGCTCCGACAGTGCAGTAATATCTAACAAGTAACATCTAACAATTTCACAGCATATACCCAATACACACAAATCTAACTAAGGAATGGAATTAACAATATATACATACAGTTGAAGTCGGAAGTTTACATACACCTTAGCCAAATACATTTAAACAGTTTTTCACAATTCCTGACATTTAATCCTAGTAAAAATTCCCTCTCTTAGGTCAGTTAGGATCACCACTTTATTTTAAGAATGAGAAATGTCAGAATAATAGTAGAGAGAATGATTTATTTCAGCTTTTTATTTCTTTCATCACATTCCCAGTGGGTCAGAATTAGTATTTGGTAGCATTGCCTTTAAGTTGTTTAACTTGGGTCAAACGTTTCGGGTAGAATTCCACAAGCTTCCCACAATAAGTTGTGTGAATTTTGGACCATTCCTCCTGACAGAGCTGGTGTAACTGAGTCAGGTTTGTAGGCCTCCTTGCTCGCACACGCTTTTTCAGTTCTGCCCACACATTTTCTATAGGATTGAGGTCAGGGCTTTGTGATGGCCACTCTAATACATTTACATTTTAGTCATTTAGCAGACGCTCTTTTCCAGAGCGACTTACAGTTAGTGAGTGCATACATTTTCATACTGTCAATACCTTGACATTGTTGTCCTTAAGCCATTTTGCCACAACTTTGGAAGTATGCTTGGTGTCATTGTCCATTTGGAAGACCCATTTGTGACCAAGCTTTAACTTCCTGACTGATGTCTTGAGATGTTGTTTCAATATATCCACATAATTTTCCTTCCTCATGATGCCATCTATTTTGTGAAGTGCACCAGTCCCTCCTGCAGCAAAGCACCCCCACAGCATGATGCTGCCACACCCATGCTTCACGGTTGGGATGGTGTTCTTCGGCTTACAAGCTACCCCCCTTTTCCTCCAAACATAACGGTGTTCATTATGGCCAAACAGTTATATTTTTGTTTCATCAGACCAGAGGACATTTCACCAAAAAGTACAATATTTGTCCCCATGTGCAGTTGCAAAACGTAGTCTGGCTTTTTTATGGGGGTTTTGGAGCAGTGGCTTCTTCCTTGTTTAGCGGCCTTTCAGATTATGTCAATATAGGACTCGTTTTACTGTGAATATAGATACTTTTGTACCTGTTTCCTCCAGCATCTTCACAAGGTCCTTTGCTGTTGTTCTTGGATTGAGTTGCACTTTTCACACCAAAGTACGTTCATCTCTAGGAGACAGAACGCGTCTCCTTCCTGAGCGTTATGGCAGCTGCGTGGTCCCATGGTGTTTATACTTGCGTACTATTGTTTGTACAGATGAACGTGGTACCTTCAGGCATTTGGAAATTGCTCCCAAGGATGAACCAGACTTGTGGAGGTGTATAATCTTTTTTCTGAGGTCTTGGTTGATTTCTTTGGATTTTCCCAGCAAAGAGGCACTGAGTTTGAAGGTAGGCCTTGAAATACATCCACAGGTGCACCTCCAATTGAAACAAATGATGTCAATTAGCCTATCTGAAGCTTCTAAAGCCATGACATCATTTTCTGGAATTGTCCAAGCTGTTTAAAGGCACAGTCAACTTAGTGTATGAAAACTTCTGACCCACTGGAATTGTGATACAGTGAATTATAAGTGAAATAATCTGTCTGTAAACAATTTTTGGAAAAATTACTTGTGTCATGCACAAAGTAGATGTCCTAACCGACTTGCCAAAACTTTAGTTTGTTAAAAATAAATTTGTGGAGTGGTTGTAAAATGAGTTTTAATGACTCCAACCTAAGTTTATGTAAACTTCCGACTTCAACTGTATATGGACGAGCAATGACAGAGTGGCATGGACTAAGATACAGTTGAATATTATAGAAAACAGTATATACATATGAGATGAGTAATGCAAGATATGTAAACATTATTAAAGTGACTAGTGTTCCATTTGTTAAAGTGGCCAGTGATTTCTATAGGTAGCAGCAGCCTCTAATGTGCTAGTGATGGCTATTTAACAGACTGATGGCCTTGAGATAGAAGCTGTTTTCCAGTCTCTCGGTCCCAGCTTTGATGCACCTGTACTGACCTCGCCTTCAGGGTGACCAGGCAGTGGCTCGGGTGGTTGATGTCCTTGATTATCTTTTTGGCCTTCCTGTGACATTGGGTGCTGTAGGTGTCCTGGAGGGCGGGCAGTTTGACCCCGGTAATGCGTTGGGCAGACCGCACAACCCTTTGGAGAGCCCTGCGGTTGCGGGCGGTGCAGTTGCCGTACCAGGCGGTGACACAGCCCGACAGGATGCTCTGAATTGTACATCTGTAAAAGTTTGTGGGTTTAAGGTGCCAAACCAAATTTATTTAGCCTCCTGAGGTTGAAGAGGCTCTGTTCCACCTTCTTCACCACACTGTCTGCGTGGGTGGACCATTTCAGTTTGTCAGTGATGTGTACGCCAAGGAACTTGAAGCTTTCCACCTTCTCCACTTCGGTCCCGTCGATGTGGATAGGGGGGTGCACCCTCTGCTGTTTCCTGAAGTCCACGATCATCTCCTTTGTTTTGTTGAGTGAGAGGTTATTTTCCTGGCACCACACTCCCAGAGCCCTCACCTCCTCCCTGTAGGCTCCCTGTAGCTCAACATATACATGCAGTGTGCCTATAGAGATTAAGGCCTAGATTCAATCAGATCAAGCGTTAACAGGTAATAGGAGACACCCGCATAGCGGATGTTTTGGCGGTGTCGGAGGTGGAACTGCATTGGAGCCGTCAAATCGGTGAGCAGCTGTTCTTGCGATCATTGTGACTAAGCCGCAGCCGCAGCCGCCCCACTCAGAACGAGAAAGTGTTGGCTATATAGAAATAATGACACTCAAATTAAAAATTATAAAAAATAAATCATTAGGATTTCTATCAGCCTAATCGAGGTGCAGATTACATCTCACACTCTAGTGTTCAAACTTGTAAACAAGGTTGCATGGGATTGACTCCGTGGCAATGTCCGCCAATGGCAATATCCGCTTTAGGTATAATTCCGGGAGCCACTTGTGGATTGGTCAGCTCTAATGCAGTTCCACCTCCAACACCATCAAAATGAGCGCTATGCGGATGTTGGCTGAAGCAGATCTGATTGAATAGAGCCCTAAAATGCTAGCTGCTTTACCCCACTCAGTACACTAGGCCCCTGAACACTGGGAGATAAACTGCAATACCCATGAACCCTTGATCAGGGTGAACCAGGACTCTCAAGATAAGGAAGGACAGCGCCGAGACACACTGTCTCCTCTCTCCTTTATTACAATTCCACATGAATTCCTTAAACCTCTACGCTGGATGGGCCGAGTAGGCAGTCTAGACACCGCACCAGACTCAATGTAGATACTTTCCCAGGCATTCCACACATCTCTGTATTCTTTATCAGGGCCTCTCCTGTTTGAAGTATCCTAATATCAGCTAACAGCTAAAGATGATGAGGCAATGCCCAGCAACTGTCATATTCATGGAATTAGAGTAAACTGCTTTGTCAAAATGAAGATTGGCTCTGTTGAACTCCATAATAAGAGCATCATTCTGTTGACAGATTATTTTTTAATAACACCCATTCTTAATGGGAAGGGGCCTGTTAGATTAGTATAAACCCTACAAATCCATTCACCGAGATACAACTCTAATTAGTGTTGGCAGTTCAGGCCTTGGAATATTAACAGGCACAATTATACAGACACTTTGGTGAAATTGGGTAAATGGTGTTCATAGAGGGGTTGGAGGACACCAGGTGCAGATATATCCACTTGCTTCGCTATGAGAAACTTTGTTGGCACTTAGCCACAAAACTGTAGGGTAAGCCGGTTTTGGGGTTTTGCTGACGTACCATTAGTATTTTCCTTGGTATTTTGCGTTGTCTACTTAGAGCTAAAAAGCTTGGTCCACACACACATTTATGTTTAGGTAGAAAATGACTGTCTGACTGACTAGACTTAGCGACAATCTCTTGAGTGTCTGGTTGTTCTCATAGCTGGTGGGATGTTCATGACAGTACGCCATCTGCGGTAATAATAATCTGCACTGAGCCCAAGGTCGTGGACAAGGGTATTGTTAGACGACAGCAGGAAATCAAATCTGATGCCAACAAACACAGGGATCAAAGTTAAGCTCACACTGAGGAAGCCATGGACAGAAATACAGTTAACCTGAATGGCAATGAAACTGATGCCAACATAACAGGATAAAGGCATAATACTGTACATACATACATACACACATACTGTACATACATACACACTGTACATACATACATACATACAGTACATACATAAGCATATACAGTGCATTCTGAAAGTATTCAGACCCCTTGGACTTTTTCCACATTTTCTGACGTTATAGCCTTATTCTAAAATTGATTAAATCGTTTTTTTTCTTCATCAATCTACACACAATACCCCATAATGACAAAGCTAAAAACTTAAATATCACATTTACATAAGTATTCAGACCATTTACTCAGTACTTTGTTGAAGCACCTTCAGAAGCAATTACAGCCTCGAGTCTTCTTGGGTATGACGCTACAAGCTTGGCACACCTGTATATTGGGAGTTTCTCCCATTCGTCTCTGCAGATCCTCTCAAGCTTTGTGAGGTTGGATGGGGAGTGTCGCTGCACAGCTATTTTCAGGTCTCTCCAGAGATGTTCGATTGGGTTCAAGTCCGGGCTCTGGCTGGGCCACTCAAGGACACTCAGAGACTTGTCCCAAAGCCACTCTTGCGTTGTCTTGGCTGTGTGTTTAGGGTCGTTGTCCTGTTGGAAGGTGAACCTTCACCCCAGTCTGAGGTCCTGAGCGCTCTGGAGCAGGTTTTCATCAAGGATCTCCCATCTCCACAGAGGAACTCTGGAGCTCTGTCAGAGTGACCATCGGGTTCTTGGTCACCTCACTGACCAAGGCCCTTCTCCCCCGATTGCTCAGTTTGGCCGGGCGGCCAGCTCTAGGAAAAGCCTTGGTGGTTCTAAACTTCTTCCATTTAAGAATGATGGAGGCCACTGTGTTCTTGGGGACCTTCAATGCTGCAGAAATGTTTTGGTACCCTTCCCCAGATCTGTGCCTCAACACAATCCTGTCTTGGAGCTCTACGGACAATTCCTTCAACCTCATGGCTTGGTTTTGGCTCTGACATGCACTGTCAACTGTGGGACCTTATATAGACAGGTGTGTGCCTTTCCAAATCATGTCCAATCAATTTAATTTACCACAGGTGGACTCCAATCAAGTTGTAGAAACATCTCAAGGATGAGCAATGGAAAAATGATGCACCTGAGCTCAATTTCGAGTCTCATAGCATTTTTTGCAAACATTTCAAAAAATCTGTTTTCACTTTGTTATTATGGGGTATTATGTGTAAATTAAGGAGGAAAACAATTAATTTAATCCATTTTTGAATAAGACTGTAACGTAACAAAATCTGGAAAGAGGGAAGAGGTCTGAATACTTTCCGAATGCACTGTATTGTGGATGTAGCACACTTCTCATTAAGAGTGAACCTCACACTACTTCTGTACATACAGGATGCACCTGAGCGCAATTTCAAGTCTCATAGCAAAGGGTCTGAATATTTATGTAAATAATGTATTTCTATTTTTTACATATTAAATTTCTAAAAACCTGCTTTGGCATTGTCATTATGGGGTATTGTGTGTAGATTGATGAGGAAAAACATTTACTTCATCCATTTAAGAGAGAGAATGGCGCCGGAGAAGATGGCTGCCGTTTTACAGCCCTTTAACCAATTGTACTATTATGTGTGTTTTTCAGCGATATTTGTAATTTATTTTGTACATAATGTTTCTGCCATCGTCTCTTATAACCAAAAATAGCTTCTGGATATCAGGACAGCGATTATTCACCTCGTATTGGACAAAGATTTTTTCTTCAACGAGGCGGCCGCGAAGGATATCCTACAGACAACCGACAAGGCCCAAATCCCTGTCATTCGCATGAGGAAGAGACGGAGATATCGTGGACGTAGGGGTGCCTTATAAGGATCCAACGGCGAGCGAGTAAACTGCCTCTCCCATCAATCCTATTAGCCAATCTTCAATCATTTGAGAATAAATGGGATGACCTAAGATTACGGTTATCCTACCAACGGGACATTAAAAACTGTAATATATTATGTTTCACCGAGTCGTTGCTGAACGACGACATGGACAACATACAGCTAGCGGGCTATACGCTACATCGGCAGGATAGAACGGCTGACTCCGGTAAGACAAGGGGTGGCGGTCTGTGTATATTTGTAAACAACAGCTGGTGCACAAAATCAAATACTAAGGAAGTCTCGAGGTTTTGCTCGCCTGAGGTAGAGTATCTTATGATAAGCTGTAGACCACACTATTTAGCAAGAGATTTTTCATCTATATTTTTCATAGCTGTCTATTTACCACCACAAACCAATGCTGGCATTAAGATTGCACTGAATGAGCTGTATAAGGCCATAAGTCAACAGGAAAACGCTCATCCAGAGGCAGCGCTCCTAGTGGCCGGGGACTTTAATACAGGGAAACTTACATCTGTTCTACCTAATTTCTTCCAGCATATTAAATGTGCAACCAGAGGAAAAAAATCTAGACCACCTTTACTCCACACACAGAGACGCATACAAAGCTCTCCCTTGCCCTCCATTTGGCAAATCTGACCACAACTCTATCCTCCTGATTCCTGCTTATAAGCAAAAACTAAAGCAGGAAGCACCAGTGACTCGATTAATAAAAAAGTGGTCAGATGACGCAGATGCTAAGCTACAGGACTGTTTTTCTAGCACAGACTGGAACATGTTCCGGGATTCTTCAGATAGCATTGAGGAGTACACCACATCAGTCACTGGCTTCATCAATAAGTGCATCAATGATGTCGTCCCCACAGTGACCGTACGTACATACTCCAACCAGAAGCCATGGATTACAGGAAACATCCGCACTGAGCTAAAGGGTAGAGCTGCCGCTTTCAAGGAGCGGGACTCTAACCGGGACGCTTATAAGAAATCCCGCTATGCCCTCAGACGAACCATCAAACAGGCAAAGAGTCAATACAGGACTAACATCAACACCATTATCCCAGAAACCCTAGACCCACTCCAATTTGCATACCGCCCCAACAGATCCACAGATGATGCAATCTCTACTGCACTCCACACTGCCCTTTCCCACCTGGACAAGAGGAACACCTACGTGAGAATGCTATTCATTGACTACAGCTCAGCATTCAACACCATAGTGCCCTCAAAGCTCATCACTAAGCTACGGATCCTGGGACTAAACAACACCCTCTGCAACTGGATCCTGGACTTCCTGACGGGCCGCCCCAGGTGGTAAGGTCAGGTAACAACACATCTGCCACACTGATCCTCAACACAGGGGCCCCCCTCAGGGGTGCGTGCTCAGTCCCCTCCTGTACTCCCTGTTCACCCATGACTGCATGGCCAGGCACGACTCCAACACCATCATTAAGTTTGCCGACGACACAACAGTGGTAGGCCTGATCACCGACAACGATGAGACAGCCTATAGGGAGGAGGTCAGAGACCTGGCCGTGTAGTGCCAGGATAACAACAACCTCTCCCTCAACGTGACCAAGACAAAGGAGATGATTGTGGACTACAGGAAAAAAAAGAGGACTGAGCATGCCCCCATTCTCATCGACGGGGCTGTAGTGGAACAGGTTGAGAGCTTCAAGTTCCTTGGTGTTCACATCACCAACAAACTATCATGGTCCAAACACACCAAGACAGTCGTGAAGAGGGCACGACAAAGCCTATTCCCCCTCAGGAGACTGAAAAGATTTGACATGGGTCCTCAGATCCTCAAAAAATTATACTGTTCTCTCTGCTACCGCACGGCAAGAGGTACCGGAGTGCCAAGTCTAGGTCCAAAAGGCTTCTCAACAGCTTCTACCCCCAAGCCATAAGACTCCTGAACAGCTAATCATGGCTACCTGGACTATTTGCACTGCCCCCCACCCCCACCCCCCACCCAATCTTTTTACGCTGCTGCTACTCTGTTAATTATTTATGCATAGTCACTTTAACTCTACCCACATGTACATATTACTTCAACTACCTCAACTAGCCGGTGCCCCCGCACATTGACTCTGCACCGGTACCCCCCTGTATATATAGCCTCCCTACTGTTATTTTATTTTACTTCTGCTCTTTTTTTCTCAACACTTTTTTGTTGTTGTTTTTTTTTGCTTTTTTTATTAAAAATAAATGCACTGTTGGTTAAGGGCTGTAAGTAAGCATTTCATTGTAATGTCTGCACCTGTTGTATTCGGCGCATGTGGCCAATAAAATGTGATTTGATTTGATTTGATTTTAGAATAAGGCTGTAACTAAACAAAATGTGGAAAAGGTCAAGAGGTCTGAATATTTTCCGACTGCAGTACATACAGTACTAGTCAAAAGTTTGGACACCTACTCATTCAAGGGTTTTTCTTTATTTTTACTATTTTCTACATCGTAGAATAATAGTGAACACATCAAACTATGAAATACCACATATGGAATCATGTAGTAACCAAAAAAAATTTCAACAAAACAAAATATATTTTCTTCAAAGTAGCCACCCTTTGCCTTGATGAGAGCTTTGCACCCTCTTGGCATTCTCTCAACAAGCTTCATGAGGAATGCTTTTCCAACAGTCTTGAAGGAGTTCCCACATATGCTGAGCACTTGTTGCCTGCTTTTCCTTCACTCTGCGGTCCAACTCAGATTTCCACCGGTCTAATGTCCATTGCTCGTGTTTCTTGGCCCATCTCTACTTCTTATTAGTGTCCTTTAGTAGTGGTTTATTTGCAGCAATTCGACCATGAAGGCCTGATTCACACAGTCCCCTCTGAACAGTTGATGTTGAGATGTGTTTGTTATTTGAACTCTGTGAAGCATTTATTTGGACTGCAATCTGAGGCTGGTAACTCTAATGAACTTGTCCTCTGCAGCAGAGGTAACTCTGGGTCTTCCATTCCTGTCGCGGTCCTCATGAGAAACAGTTTCATCATAGCACTTCATGGTTTTTGCGACTGAACTTGAAGAAACGTTCAAAGTTCTTGACATTTTCCGTATTGACTGACCTTCATGTCTTAAAGTAATGATGGACTGTTGTTTCTCTTTGCTTATTTGAGCTGTTCTTGCCATAATATGGACCTGATCTTTTACCAAATAGGGCTATCTTCTGTATACCCCCCCTACCTTGTCACAACACAACTGATTGGCTCAAAAGAAGGAAAGAAATTCCACAAATTAACTTTTAACAAGGCACACCTGTTTAATGAAATGCATTCCAGGTGACTACCTCATGAAGCTGGTTGAGAGAATGCCAAGAGTGTGTAAAGCTGTCATCAAGGCAAAGGGTGGCTACTTCCAAGAATCTAAAATATAAAATATATTTTGATTTGTTTAACACTTTTTGGGTTACTACATGATTTCATATGTGTTATTTCATAGTTTTGATGTCTTCACTATTATTCTACAATGTAGAAAATAGTAAAAATAAAGAAAAACCCTGGAATGAGTAGGTGTGTCCAAACTTTTGACTGGTCAAAATTACTGTCTAGCCATGATCCACAACATCTTGACAGAGCTTGAAGAATTATGAAAAGAGTAATGGGCAAAAACTGCACAATCCAGGTCTGTAAAGACTTTAGAGACAATCCAAAGGTGTTTCTTACATATATTTTAGTTACTTAAATTCTATTAAACTTTTTATTTGAATTCAAAATTGTCTTCCACTTTGACCTTACAGAGTGTTTTTATTTTATTTTTATTTTTTACAAATATCCATTTTAATCCCACTTTGTAACACAATAAAATGTGAAGAAATACAAGGGGTCTGAATACTTTTGCAAGGCACTGTATCTCCCATATACAGAGGTCAAATGACATCAAAGTCATTTAACCTGAAATGGCCTGGCTTGTACTCTGTTCCTTGACTTTACCTAAGAGTTAAATCTAGCTCACTCACTTGGCATAGGCTGGTTTCAACGCATTCCCATGTCAGCAATGCCGCACTTGATGTACGGAATTATGAATAGCTTATTGTAGAGAAAACTGGGGGACAAAATGGTAGTGCTTTCACATGCAAGTCATGAAACAGAAGGCGATGGCCAAAAATAAGAACATTCCCATCTTCATGTAAATGGGAGATCATAACAAGCTAAAGCACTCGGAAACAATGGGGACAGAAATTTAATTCCAGGGATGATGGTACTCGGCGATGACTGGCGACAGCTGTGCTCCTCCTCGCGCAGTTTTAAGAGTCATCAACATTTAATGTTACATTAGCGGCTTCGCTGGACCTCCTTTATCTACTGCGACAGTGTTGTCTCAATAATGCACAGTTGAGTCAGCCACAGCTTGGTCAATCCTGACGGGGGACAACGGAGAGAGTAGCCTTGCCTGGTGACTCCCTGAACCTTCAAGTCTTTAAGTGCCCTGTCTTTGAAGAAGGATGAAAGCGTCATGGTGGTTGGCTATCAGTTGATACTGCACACAGACAATGACACGCTCAGCGGGAAGTAAAAATAGGAGCTTCCCCTCAGTCCTGAACCCCTTTGGTATGCTCCTTCATCCTGCTGGCCTTTTTTACCCATACTCCTTTGCTTTCTTTGTCTGAGAACACTGTCCCTCTCATTAGTGTACAGAGACTGGATATCTGACATTGTGAATAACTGTCAAATCAAAAATGCTGTTCAAAGGCTCAAGGTCTGCCTTTTGATTTGTCCAGGTTAAAGTGTGCAGGCGTTCTGGTGATGCTGAGAAGCTGAGCAGGATAGTACAAAACTGTTGGTCATACTTTATTAGGATAGTCCCATATGATGTACAGATGGTCATACTATCAACACACTATCTGTTGATAAGAAACTCCTTGCTAAGGTTACAGTTACGGTTAACCCTCCCGTTGTCCTAGGGTCAAAATGACCCGCCACTGTGTTGAACCAACTTTATTAAATTTTTATATTTTTTGGATCATTTGTGAGAAGGAGGCAGTGATACTTTCTTTAAAGTCTCACTGCCTCCTTCTCACAAATGATCCCCAAAATATAAAAATTAAATAAAGTTGGTTCAACACAGTGGCGGGTCATTTTGAACCCTAGGACAACGGGAGGGTTAAATAACAGTTAAGGTACGGGTTAGGGCTAGGGTTAAGTTAAGGGTTAAGTTTAGGGTTAGTGGATATTTAGTTGAAATGTTGTTGACAGTTATTGAACATCTACTTGGGACTATCCAAATAAAGTGTTACCAAAGTGTGTGTGTCTGTGTGTGTGTGTGTGTGTGTGTGTGTGTGTGTGTGTGTGTGTGTGATAAGGTAAGCTATCCTAGATAAGAAAAGCCTGGTAGTCAACCTGTCCTCGACATAAAGTGTCTTACAAAGTGTCTCACAAAGTGTCTTACAAAGTGTCTTACAAAGTGTCTTACAAAGCTAGAAGAAACAACTAGTTCAGCTGTATTTCAGGTGGGGCTTCAGGCAGCTCTTACATTGATGTCCTCCAGATCCAGCGAGTTGAGAACCTGATTGTTGCGTTTCCAGATGATGGGAGGTCTCTGCTCCCCCTTGATTGCGCAAGTCAAGACCGCACTCTGGCCAACGGTTACTGTGGTGATGCTCAATTTCTGGTCATCTGGCAGGGTGAGCTGGAACACTTCTGTATAGAAAAAAGCAAAGCCAGTAATTAGATCACCTGTTAGTCATAGAGAGCTGTGCCACTTTTGTTCCACCACGATGCTTGAATGTAAGAATTCAAGTATGTGTGTGTCCCCATGTGCACGTGTGTGTATGTGTCGATGTGTCCTTGTGTGTATGTGTGTGTGAAAATGAATAAATAGAGTTTGTGAGTATGTGTCTACATGTGCATGTGTGCAGTGAAGCAAGCCAAATTACTTTTCCTGTGTGTGTGAGCACACAGCACACTGAACAGACAAGTGATTGTGGTAACGTTGAATACACAGAGAGAGGCTCAATTAGCCAGTGTTTTGTTGCAGAGGCACAACATTACTGCAGATGTTGTTTGGTTTATGCATTGAGGAACCATAATGAGTTCACACAGCAAGAGAAAATGGATGAAATTAGGTGCTAGGTAAATACATCAAGTAAACAAGAGATTTTATGTACATTTCATTAAACCATGCAGTACTGTACCTCCAAGGATTTATTTCACTTACCTAGCTATCCATCTTATTATGTGGACTTTTCCAAAGGTATTGTGGGTGTTCTATTCAATGTCCCACAACGCCACCACATTTATGTATTTACATAAATATATTATTTTAAATGCATCGACAACTCAAAATAAATTGCAGTTCTCCACATATTGCAATAGTCACTGATTTCTCAAGTGAAAGTGTATATATAGCACCAAAAGCACAGAAAATATCAGATGGTCAATGACTATAATGCTTCCAGTTCTTCAATGAGACAATGAATGAACACAAAGCTGTTACTCAAGCATCCCCTTTAATTCTGTTATGTAACTAGACTTGTAACTAGTGTGTGCCTTTGAATTTTCCTATTGGGCTAATGAGCAAAAGGAAACACTGGCTCAATCTGTTCTGCTCCTGAGGGCATGAAATACAAAACCTAATGAAAGAGAAGCCCAGGTCCAGAGATTAGCTTAGCTCAGCAAAACCAACTGAGGAAAGAAAGAGCTTGAATAAGACTGTATCTGGTGTGCACCTTTTAACTCGAGTCTAGGGGTTAATGCATAACAATCTGTCTGTTATGTCCTGAACTGGAATAACCCCCATGTGATCAATGCTTGAAGACTGCAGACACCCCATTCTGTAGGAAAAACAAATGAAGATATATCTCAGCGCATTCCTGCCCTGAGTCAAGATTTTATTGACTAGTGCTTTGAAATGGTTCATAACCCCAAGCAAAGCATGTACAGTATTTATATAGGTTTTAAAATATCAATAAAAAACTTGAACAGGATTGCTCTTTTGAAGATTGAATGAAGTTGTTTCATTAAGTCATGAAGATGTACAATTACAATTCTACATAGTCTCTAGGGGTTTCAAGAATGCTTGGGAGATGTTTTTCATGGAGAGGTGATTGCATTTGATTGTCTTCAAACAATTTCTCATCCTTTGTGAAAATTCCCACGTGGAATGATAATTCCAAGACGCAAGAGGACATACGTGTTAATATGCTAAAACATACTCTTGTTGATTAGCCTTTCATTTCTCAAGAGTGGGAACATCTTTCAAATCGTTAGCGGGACCCTTCCTGCCCGACAATGAAGCATCTTGTGTCTTTGAAACTGGAGTCTTGATAACGATGATGTTAACTATTGATATTTGAAAGCTGACGTGCTACATGGAAAACAACTAATTTTGTCCTGAGGAAACATAACAACAATAATGTTTAATGTGACACAGACAATCTTAATAGAAGAGTATAATTGAGCTAAGAGGAAGAATGGACAACAAGACTCCAGTTTCTCAAATGAGTTTAATGGGTAATTACCACTATACAGGCCCTGGAAGTATACATATCTCTTTCACCACATACTGCAGTTTCTAATGTCTACAGGGCTTCATTAAATCTTAATTTCCCAAATTAAGCTGCAATGTGTCCTCTCTTTTTCTCCAAGCTCAGAGGAGGAAATTAGCAAGGTACAAATGCATTTCCTACGCAGAATTCATTGGCGCCAGTGGAGATATATTACACATAAATCTACTCAATCTTTTGCGATGTTAAGAGTTTGAAAACAATTAAAGAACTCATTTTCAGAGTTCAGCACTGGGTTTATTGGATAAATCACAGATGAAAAAGTTAATTGATGTTTTCCTTGAAGCAGATTGTCACGTTCGCTTAAGGAGGAGGACCAAGGCGCAGCGTTGAATGCGTACATATTATTTATTAAACAGATCACACGATCAAAACAACGAACGAAACGTGAAGTCCTTCGATACACACAAACCAAAAGGAACAAGAAACCACAACACAAAGTGAAAAGACCGATAGTTAAATATGGCTCCCAATCAGAGACAACCAGCTGACACTCGTTGCCTCTGATTGGGAGTCACTCAGGCCAACATAGATATACAAAACATAGACTTACACACCCTGGCTCAACATAACATAGTCCCCAGAGCCAGGGCGTGACAGTACCCCCCCCCAAAGGCGCGGACTCCGGCCGCGCCAAACAACCACAACAGGGGAGGGACCGGGTGGGCACTCCGCCTCGGCGGCGGATCCGGCTCCGGACATGACCCAGGCACGGGTTGTGCTGGACTGACGACGCACACCCCTGGCTTGATGCGTGGAGGAGGAACGGGCCGGACCGGGCTGACGAAGCGCACCCCTGACTTGGTGCGGGGAGCAGGAATGAGCCGGACCGGGCTGACGACGCGCACCACTGACCTGGTGCGGGGAGCTTGGATGGGCCGGACTGGGCTGGCGACGCGCACCACAGACTTGGTGCGGAGAGCAGGAACGGGCCGGACAGGGCTGACGAAACGCACCATAGACTTGGTGCGGAGAGCAGGCACGGGCCGTGCCGGACTGACGACGCACACCACTGGCTTGGTGCGGGAAGCTTGGATGGGCCGGACTGGGCTGGCGACGCGCCCCACAGACTTGGTGCGGAGAGCAGGAACGGGCCGTGCCGGACTGACGACGCACACCACTGGCTTGGTGCGGGAAGCTTGGATGGGCCGGACTGGGCTGGCGACGCGCACCACAGACTTGGTGCGGAGAGCAGGAATGGGCCGGACCGGGCTGGCGACGCTCACCACCGACTTGGTACGGAGAGCAGGAACGGGCCGGACAGGGCTGACGACGCGCACCACAGGCTCGGTGCGAGAGGCAGGAACAGGCCGAACCGTACTGGGGACACACGCCACTGGCCCTATGCAGGGATCAGGAACGGGCCGGACCGGACTGGTAATACACCCCAGTACCTCTCGCCGTGCCTCCACACTTTCCCTCTCCTCTGTGACCAGTGGCCCCCTTAACCTGGCGGCCTCCTCTGCACCCCCGCTGGACCGCTCCATCGCGGCCTCCGGCTGCCCCGTCGTCCACGTCGTGAGCCCCCCCCTAAAAAATTTCTGGGGTTCTCTCCTCCCCGTGGACCAGGCCTCCCTAGCTCTCGCCAGACTCTCGATCCATTGCTTCATAGACCAGCCTCTCTCCTCTTCACTTAGCGTGGCCCAGCCGAAACTCCTACTCCCCTGATCCAAGGTCCTTCCTCTCTCCTCTTCACGCTGCTTGGTCCTGTCTTGGTGGTTTCTTCTGTCATTTCGGTTTGTGTTAAACCGTAGACGTCACGTTTCGTTCGTTGTTTTGATCGGGTGATCTGCTTAATAAATAATATGTACGCATTCAACGCTGCGCATTGGTCCTCCTCCTTAAGCGAACGTGACACAGATAAAGATATGGGTTCAATGATTACATAAACACATTGCTGATCAAAATATTCTAAGCAATATGTTCGCAGAAAGCAAATGGCGGGCATCTTTTGACATGCTCACTGCTGGCAAAACAACCCTGACAACATCACGCTAACATGACGCATGGACGTTTCAAAACCCAGCAGGCTTTGTAGCTGCCGCATTGAGGCGGGACATACTCATACAATCTCCTCCCTAACCGTTCAATTACAGTCCCTTGTATCTTAATGGCTTTGGAAATGCGCTTCGAGCGATAAACTCGTTTCATAGGCGATCTCGGAGGGACTGAAACAGGGGAAGTCATGGGGGAGATTTTAAAAAGAGAAATCAGCAGGCGGCAGGCTACATCATACTGTTGGAGGGAAACCACCTAACTCCATGCATGCGAAGTCTGTGCAGGCACAGAATGGGCAATTTCTTATTGATCGAATCGAACTCAGTGTGGGCTGCTAGACATTTTGTCCCACCTTCTCTGGCCTCTGATTTATCAGAACGACTAGTGGCCCTGGCTGCTCCTTTAGTCTTATTTGTACTTCCATGGCTTTTCTCCTGGGAGGGACCCAACCTTCAACATCCAGCCTGTAATTAGTGATTAACGGCTGGATCTGGTTTTTGATTTACTCCCCGACTATTCCCATAATGGGATGTTGGTCCATGCCCACCGCCCAAGACTAAATCACCTATGGCACAGTAGAGGAACAGTTGTCAGGGAAAATAGCTGTCACACTTTTGTTTAGCTACTCCCCTGCTCACCTAGCTCTTTGTGTTTCTCTCTCTCCTTCTCTTTCTGTTTCTCTCTCTCTCCTTCTCCTTTCTGTTTCTCTCTCTCTCCTTCTCTTTCTGTTTCTCACTCTCCTTCTCTTTCTGTTTCTCTCTCTCTCCTTCTCTTTCTGTTTATCTCTTTCCTTCTCTTTCTGTTTCTCTCTCTCTCCTTCTCCTTTCTGTTTCTCTCTCTCTCCTTCTCTTTCTCCTTCTCTCTCTCTCCTTCTCTTTCTCCTTCTTTCTGTTTCTCACTCTCCTTCTCTTTCTGTTTCTCTCTCTCTCTCCTTCTCTTTCTGTTTCTCTCTCTCTCCTTCTCTTTCTGTTTCTCACTCTCCTTCTCTTTCTGTTTCTCTCTCTCCTTCTCTTTCTGTTTCTCACTCTCCTTCTCTTTCTGTTTCTCTCTCTCCTCTTTCTTTCTCTATCTCCTTCTCTTTCTGTTTCTCTCTCTCTCCTTCTCTTTCTCTCTTGTGCTTTCCCTCCATCATATATATCATATGTGTAGCACAAATCTTCAAAAGAGGTGTTATCAGTCGAGGTGGGTGTATCCCCATCACTGCTGTTTTTTAAGATACATTGTCGAGTGCTGTTACATAGTTTGGAACAATCCCCAAATCACTCCACTTGGGTATAGGGTTCCCTAGACCGATAGCAGGGTTAGCTCGACTGAATTACCTGCTCCAATATCAACGTCTGCAGATATGAACAGCCCTGCCAATACCAGCAATACTTTGATCAAGACTTAAAGCTTCATAAAGCAGACTGCAAGTCAGGCCAATTGAAATAAAAACCTCTGCACCAAGGTTATAAATGTGAGCGAAGCCTGTAAAAGTGGAACTTGCTGAGTGCATTACCTCGGCTGAGCAGCCTGGGGCCTGGTTTCTAGAGCAGCTGGTGAAGGAGTCTTGTGGGACCGACCACAAATGAGTATTCAACATTGCTGAAGACCATTGTAACTTGACTAATTTCATCAAAACTACCATATGAAAAGGCTTTGAGAGAAAAGCTATCCTGCCGAAATGCTCCAAATCAAAGGCGTATTTGGGGTTTGGGTTTATCATAAGGGGACGATGCTGATTTGGCAGCGGTGCCTCTCTTACCCATGCCGCTCCATTATCATTTGCAAGTGAATGCCTATTCCTTATCAAGCGGTTCGCAACTATGAATGATATTGAGCAATGTGCACGTGGCTGTTTTTCCATGTGTGTGTGCCTTCCCACCTGTGTGTGTGTGTATGTGTGTGTGTGTGTGTGTGTGTGTGTGTGTGTGTGTGTGTGTGTGTGTGTGTGTGTGTGTGTGTGTGTGTGTGTGTGTGTGTGTGTGTGTGTGTGTGTGTGTGTGCATGCGTATGTGTGTCTAAAAGGCAGGTTTTATTGAGGTGCGCCGGTAAGACATCTCAACAGTGGCTGATGAAAAGTGAGGGAGTGAGTTCAACACACAGCTGAGTGTCCAGGGATGCATTAAGTAATTGCCTTCTAGCTCCATGGTAGGGATCTTAATAGCATCATTATGTTCAAAGTACAACGTTGCTCTAATAGCTGCATACTTCTCTAGACTGCAATCTGATGTGAGCGCGTCAACAGCGTACCCCTCCTTGACAAGAGCGGTGAAATGTTTGAGAGGGATGAAGCCAGCGCGTTTGTTGACATGGAAATGCTTCCCTTCTGTCTGTATGTCTGTCAACATTGATAGGAAGAAGGAGGAGGACTAACGTCTATAAGAAAGATTAAGGTACACATTACATTTTGTAGAGATGTGGTTGTTCTATCATGTAGCTTTCCTACACACTGTGTGATTCATAAACTGTATGTATCATATACACTTAGTGGCCACCCCGTTCCCTAAAACGGATCGCTCCTACAGACAGTGAGTCATGTGGCCGTGGCTTGCTATATAAAGCGAGTGACCTAAGCTACTTTGAGCATGGTATGATCGTCGGTGCCAGGCGCGACAGTTCCAGTATCTCAGAAACGGCCACCCTCCTGGGCTTTTCACGCACAACAGTGTCTAGGGTTTACCGAGAATGGGGCGATAAGCAACTATACATCCAGTCAGCGGAAGTCCTGTGGGTGAAAACAGCTCTTTGATGAGAGGTCGAAGGAGAATAGCAAGAATCGTGCAAGCTAACAGGCGGGCCACAAACAGACAAATAACGGCGCAGTACAACAGTGGTGTGTAGAACGGCATCTCGGAACGCACACCTCGTCGATCCTTGTCACGGATGGGCTATTGCAGCAGACGACCACACTGGGTTCCACTCAGCTAAAAACAAGAAGAAGCGGTTCCAGTGAGCACACGATCACCAACACTGGACAATTGAGGAGTGGAAAAACATTGCCTGGTCCGACAAATCCCGATTCCTGTTGCGTCATGCTGATGTCACGTGTAACTCAGTTGGTAGTCCCGTGTAGCTCAGTTGGTAGAGCATGGCGCTTACAACGCCAGGGTTGTGGGTTCGATTCCCACGGGGGACCAGTATGAAAAAATTTATGCATTCACTAACTGTAAGTCGCTCTGAATAAGAGCGTCTGCTAAATGACTAAAATGTAAAATATAATGTCAGAGTCAGTATTTGCAGTAATCCATGGCCCCATCCTGCCTGCTGTCAACAGTACAAGCTGGTGGCGATGGTGTGGGGAACGTTTTCCTGAGCTTATAATATACAGTACCAGTCCAAAGTTTGGACACACCTACTCATTACAAGGTTTTTCTTTATTTTTACTATTTTCTACATAGTAGAATAATAGTGAAGACATCAAAACTATGAAATAACACATATGGAATCATGTAGTAACCAAAGAAGTGTTAAACAAATCAAAACATATTTTATATTTGTGATTCTTCAAAGTAGCCACCCTTTGCCTTGATGACAGCTTTGCACACTCTTGGCATTCTCTCAACCAGCTTGACCTGGAATGCTTTTCCAACAGTCTTGAAGGAGTTCCCACATATGCTGAGCACTTGTTGGCTGCTTTTCCTTCACTCTGCAGTTCAACTCATCCCAGACCATCTCAATTGGGTCGAGGTCGGGTGATTGTTGAGGCCAGGTCATCTGATGCAGCACTCCATCACTGTAATTATTGGTCAAATAGCCCTTACACAGCCTGGAGGTGTGTTTTGGGTCATTGTCCTGTTGAAAAATAAATGATAGTCCCACTAAGCGCAAACCAGATGGGATGGCGTACCGCTGCAGAATGCTGTGGTAGCCATGCTGGTTAAGTGTGCCTTGAATTCTAAATAAATCACAGACAGTGTCACCAGCAAAGCACCCCCACACCATCACACCTCCTCCTCCATGCTGCACGGTGGGAACCACACGTGGAGATCATCCGTTCACCTACTCTGCATCTCACAAAGACACGGCGGTTGGAACCAAAAATCTCAAATTTGGACTCATCAGACCAAAGGACAGATTTCCACCAGTCTAATGTCCATTGCTCGTGTTTCTTGGCCCAAGCAAGTCTCTTCTTCTTATTGGTGTCCTTTAGTAGTGGTTTCTTTGCAGCAATTCAATCATGAAGGCCTGATTCACAGTCTCCTCTGAACAGTTGATGTTGAGATGTGTCTGTTACTTGAACTCTGTGAAGCATTTATTTGGGCTGCAATTTCTGAGGCTGGTAACTCTAATGAACTTATCCTCTGCAGCAGAGGTAACTCTGGGTCTTCCTTTACTGTGGTGGTCCTCATGAGAGCCAGTTTCATCATAGTGCTTGATGGTTTTTGCGACTGCACTTGAAGAAACTTTCAAAGTTCTTGAAATTTTCCAGATTGACTGACCTTCATGTCTTAAAGTAATGATGGACTGTCGTTTCTCTTTGCTTCTTTGAGCTGTTCTTGCCATAATGTGGACTTGGTCTTTTACAAATAGGGCTTTCTTCTGTATACCACCCCTACCTTGTCACAACACAACTGACTGGCTCAAACACATTAAGAAGGAAAGAAATTCCACAAATTAACTTTTAAGCAGGCACACTTGTTAATTGAAATGCATTCCAGGTGACTACCTCATGAAGCTGGTTGAGAGAATGCCAAGAGTGTGCAAAGTTATCATCAATGCAAAGGGTGGCTACTTTGAAGAATCTCAAATATAAAATATATTTTGATTTGTTTAACACAATTCTTGGTTATTACATGATTCCATATGTGTTATTTCATAGTTTTGATGTCTTCACTAGTTTTCTACTAAGTAGAAAATAGTAAAAATAAAGAAAAACCCTGGAATGAGTAGGTGTATCCAAACTTTGGACTGGTACTGTATATCAAATGCTTTCCAATCCTGTCAAATATCACAGAGAGCTCTGATTTTAATAAATGCAGTCAATTGCAATGTTCTGGCATCATAGTTTACATATAGAAATGCAGTCCACATTTCAGGTAATGACTTCTTACTAATCAATAATCAATATAGTACATCACTGATCTAGCACTGAAATGTTAAGTCATGCAATCTCATTTGACGTCAAGGAATACATACACTAATGGTTATACAAGACTACAAGATTCACTAATGGTACGTATGTGAATACGCATTACATGAAAAAATGAAAACCAAGCTATATTTGATAACGGACCCAACTTCTGGAAGACAAGACATTCTTGTATCCTATTGTGAAACAGCGAGTATTCTTCTACAAGGCTATATGCTGTTAGAATTGGTTCCAAGTCGCAGAAATGCAATTTGTCATGGATTTAAGTTAGAAATGATGTGAAATCCTCCTGTGGGTATTGCTAAGGCCCAACTGGCTATTGTCTCAGTGATATTGAGGATATTTCTGGGGGGAAAAGAAGGAAAAGAGAAAGAAAAAAATTAAGTTCAAGCATTTCAAATCTTTCTAATACTTAACACATTTTGCAAAAATCACACTTTTGGAAAATGGATCCAATTTAACAGCAGAATGCTCCACGGGAGCTTGTCGTGAGAAAGCATGACAATCCATTAATTGTCATTGCGCCGAGAGCGATGAATAACACTAGAGTTGTCTTAATGGAGGCAGGCAGGCCCAGAAGAAGAAAAGGCTGTCTCCTTTGGTTGTCTAATAATGATCCATAGAGAAGAGCCAGAGTTTAAGTAAACTAATTTTCTATCTTTGCAAATCCACACGCAGATCCAGGGATTATGGAGCCCATAAGAGTAGGCAAATTAAAGAAGAAATAGGCTGCTGAGATTGTTATTATGTTCAATATGGAGAAAGAACAATACTTGAACTGTTACCAGCATGAATAACTTCCATCGCTGACATCAATGTGGTTTATTCCAAATAAAAATTTATAACTGATTAACATAGGTTATTTAATCAATAAGGCACAAGGGGGTGTGGTATATGGCCAATATACCACGGCTAAGGGCTGTTCTTAAGCATGACGCAACGCAGAGTGCCTGGATACTGCCCGTAGCCGTGGTATATTGGCCATATATCACAAACCCCTGAGTTGCCTTATTGTTATTATAAACTGGTTACCAACGTAATAAGATCAGTAAAAATAAATGTTTTGTCATACCCGTGGTATACGGTCTGATATACCACGGCTGTCAGCCAATCAGCATTCAGGAGCGAACCACCCAGTTTATAATGAGGCGTGAATCCTCTTAATAGATGATACGCCATATGACATTAGCTGGTATACCCTAGACTTACAGTGGGGAAAAAAGTATTTAGTCAGCCACCAATTGTGCAAGTTCTCCCACTTAAAAAGATGAGAGAGGCCTGTAATTTTCATCATAGGTACACGTCAACTATGACAGACAAAATGAAAAAAAAAATCCAGAAAATCACATTGTAGGATTTTTAATGAATTTATTTGCAAATTATGGTGGAAAATAAGTATTTGGTCAATAACAAACGTTTCTCAATACTTTGTTATATACCCTTTGTTGGCAATGACACAGGTCAAACGTTTTCTGTAAGTCTTCACAAGGTTTTCACACACTGTTGCTGGTATTTTGGCCCATTCCTCCATGCAGATCTCCTCTAGAGCAGTGATGTTTTGGGGCTGTCGCTGGGCAACACGGACTTTCAACTCCCTCCAAAGATTTTCTATGGGGTTGAGATCTGGAGACTGGCTAGGCCACTCCAGGACCTTGAAATGCTTCTTACGAAGCCACTCCTTCGCTGCCCGGGCGGTGTGTTTGGGATCATTGTCATGCTGAAAGACCCAGCCACGTTTCATCGTCAATGCCCTTGCTGATGGAAGGAGGTTTTCACTCAAAATCTCACGATACATGGCCCCATTCATTCTTTCCTTTACACGGATCAGTCGTCCTGGTCCCTTTGCAGAAAAACAGCCCCAAAGCATGATGTTTCCACCCCCATGCTTCACAGTAGGTATGGTGTTCTTTGGATGCAACTCAGCATTCTTTGTCCTCCAAACACGACGAGTTGAGTTTTTACCAAAAAGTTATATTTTGGTTTCATCTGACCATATGACATTCTCCCAATCCTCTTCTGGATCATCCAAATGCACTCTAGCAAACTTCAGATGGGCCTGGACATGTACTGGCTTAAGCAGGGGGACACGTCTGGCACTGCAGGATTTGAGTCCCTGGCGGCGTAGTGTGTTACTGATGGTAGGCTTTGTTACTTTGGTCCCAGCTCTCTGCAGGTCATTCACTAGGTCCCCCCGTGTGGTTCTGGGATTTTTGCTCACCGTTCTTGTGATCATTTTGACCCCACTGGGTGAGATCTTGCCCCAGATCGAGGGAGATTATCAGTGGTCTTGTATGTCTTCCATTTCCTAATAATTGCTCCCACAGTTGATTTCTTCAAACCAAGCTGCTTACCTATTGCAGATTCAGTCTTCCCAGCCTGGTGCAGGTCTGACAGCTCTTTGGTCTTGGCCATAGTGGAGTTTGGAGTGTGACTGTTTGTCTTTTATACTGATAACAAGTTCAAATAGGTGCCATTTATAAAGGTAACGAGTGGAGGACAGAGGAGCCTCTTAAAGAAGAAGTTACAGGTCTGTGAGAGCCAGAAATCTTGCTTGTTTGTAGGTGACCAAATACTTATTTTCCACCATAAATAGCAAATAAATTCATAAAAAATCCTATAATGTGATTTTCTGGATTTTTTTCCCTCATTTTGTCCGTCATAGTTGACATGTACCTATGATGAAAATTACAGGCCTCTCTCATCTTTTTAAGTGGGAGAACTTGCACAATTGGTGGCTGAGACAAAGCCTATTCCCCCTCAGGAGACTAAAAAGATTTGGCATGGGTCCTCAGATCCTCAAAGAATTCTACAGCTGCACCATCGAGAGCATCCTGACTGGTTGCATCACCGCCTGGTATGGCAACTGCTTGGCCTCCGACCGCAAGGCACTACAGAGGGTAGTGCGTACGGCCCAGTACATCACTGGGGCAAAGCTTCCTGCCATCCAGGACCTCTATACCAGGCGGTGTCAGAGGAAGGCCCTCAAAATTGTCAAAGACTCCAGCCACCCTAGTCATAGACTGTTCTCTCTGCTACCGCACGGCAAGCGGTACCGGAGTGCCAAGTCTAGGTCCAAAAGACTCAACAGCTTCTACCCCCAAGCCATAAGACTCCTGAACAGCTAATCATGGCTACCCGGACTATTTGCACTGCCCCCCCACCCCATCCTTTTTACGCTGCTGCTACTCTGTTAACATTTTTACATTTTACATTTTAGTCATTTAGCAGATGCTCTTATCCAGAGCGACTTACAGTTAGTGAATACATTTTTTTTTTTTTTTTATACTGGCCCCCCGTGGGAAACGAACCCACATCCCTGGCGTTGCAAACGCCATGCTCTATCAACTGAGCTACATCCCTGCTGGCCATTCCCTCCCCTACCCTGGACGACGCTGGGCCAATTGTGCGACGCCCATGAGTCTCCCGGTCGCGGCCGGCTGCGACAGAGCCTGGATTCGAACCAGGATCTCTAGTGGCACAGTTAGCACTGTGATGCAGTGCCTTAGACCACTGTGCCACTCAGGAGTTAAGTATTTATGCATAGTCACTTTAACACTTTAACTCTACCCACATGTACATATTACCTCAACTACCTCAACTAGCCGGTGCCCCCGCACATTGACTCTGCAACGGTACCCCCCTGTATATATAGCCTCCCTACTGTCACTTTATTTTACTTCTGCTCTTTTTTTTTCTCAACACTTTTTTAGTTGTTGTTTTATTTTTACTTTTTTGTTTAAAATAAATGCACTGTTGGTTAAGGGCTGTAAGTAAGCATTTCACTGTAATGTCTGCACCTGTTGTATTCGGCGCATGTGACCAATACAATTTGATTTGATTTGATTTGATTTGATTTGATTTGACTAAATACTTTTTTCCCCCACTGTATATAACTTGGCCTGACGTTTTCCACACCGATCACCTTTCGGTTACGTCCCAAATGGCACCCTATGCCCTAGTTAGTGCACTACATTTGATTAGGGCTCATAAGGGCCCGTTCAACAATGTGTGCACTATATAGGAAATAGGGTGCCATTTGGGATGCAACCTTAGACTGTGCAATGCCCCAATGGCAACCCACTACGCTAAACATAAGTGACACGTTTCACAGGCGAGGGGTCCGTCGGCCTATCACCCAACATCAACCTCTGGATCGATACTTCAGCCACTGACAGATGGTCACTGACAGACAGCCACTGACAGACAGTCACTGACAGACAGTCACTGACAGACAGCCACTGACTACTACAGACAGCCACTGACGGACAGCCACTGACAGACAGCCACTGACAGACAGCCACTGACAGACAGCCACTGACAGACAGTCACTGACAGACAGCCACTGATAGATAGTCACTGACAGACAGCCACTGACAGACAGCCACTGACAGACAGTCACTGACAGACAGCCACTGACTACTACAGACAGCCATTGACAGACAGCCACTGACAGAAAGTCAGCCAGGAGGAAAATAAAGCACTTACACCAGCAGCTCTTTCCTTCTCCTCATCTATTCAGAAGCTGCCAATGGTTCTCACAGACATACACCCTCTAATATTTAGTGTTTGATCCTTCAATCAAGATATAGCAATACAGTGATATTTGCTACCTTGGTATTTTACCATCCCCACACCCTAATGTACAGGATGTGAATGCCTTATCTGTCCTATACCCAGAGTGCATTACACAGTCATTCACCAAATTATTCAAGGATGACAATACATAAGACTATCTATAGTGTGGCAGGCATAATTTCATTTATATCAGTAACTTGGCCTAATTAAAAGCCATCATTCCTGCTAGATATTTACCTTACTGCCAGCTGAAGTGATTGATTTTTATTTTCTTGTATATGGGATGGAGTCAATGAATTATGCATAGACGTTAGTGTCTTATCTTTAACAGTGACAAACAATGTCGCTGTGCTTTGAATATTACAAGTTGTATGCAAGGCCTTATTAGCAAAACAAGCACACATCCTGTGTAAGACAGGTGTCATTTCATTGGGATTGTAGGCTTGTGTCACGGCTTGTTCTGCATTTACTGCTGTTATTCGCAAAATGGTACTATATTGCTAAATATACTGAATCAACAAATGTACTATATGAGTAAACTTATGGTATTCGATTTTAATGGCGTGCATTGACTTGGCTAATGAGAGCAGCGAACTGGAAAAATAGGACTCAAATAACATTTAGTTGTGTAGTTCAGTGCTACACTATCTGAAGCGACGGTAGGAAGCGCCATCATTGAGGTTCAACAAATTTTGTTTATTTTCTTATTTTTTACATTCACTCACATAAAACATCTGCAACAATGAATGAAAAAGGTTAAAGTGATCACAAAACCTTTTGCAAGGCTGGTGGTATTTGAGGCCTTGGTATAGTGGCTATCTTTACTGTGGTAAAGGGAACACAAAGGCATTGTTTACATAATGCACATGAAAGCTGGAGGTCTGTAGCTTTAATGGGTGTATCTGGTCAATATAATCCTAACTGAAAACTGTTTCTACCTCTGGACATGTAACATATTCTTAGCCTTACCTGAACTTAGGTTTTGGTGAAAAGAGGGCATTCAAAAGGACTATGAACACTAAGGGACTGAAAGTCTGGGGTGACATTCAACTCCAAAGTGTATAGTAGGCTATCTCACATAGACTAAGAGATGGCTAAATCATATCAAGCTCACCATTGCTTGGTTGAATCCTACAGAATAAATGGGCAGGAGCATTAATACACATTGTGCAATTTCATGAATTTTATCAAACGAGGTTCATGCTTTCCCAGTCATATACAGTTGAAGTCGGAAGTTTACATACACCTTAGCAAAATACATTTAAACTCAGTTTTTCACAATTCCTGACATTTAATCCTAGTCAAAATTCCCTGTCTTAGGTCAGTTAGGATCACCAATTTATTTTAAGAATGTGAAATGTCAGAATAATAGTAGAGAGAATTATTTATTTCAGCTTTTTATTTCTTTCATCACATTCCCAGTGGGTCAGAAGTTTACGTACACTCAATTAGTATTTGGTAGCGTTGCCTTTAAAGTGTTTAACTTGGGTCAAACGTTTTGGGTAGCCTTCCACAAGCTTCCCACAATAAGTTGGGTGTTTTGGCTCATTCCTCCTGACAGAGCTGGTGTAACTGAATCAGGTTTGTAGGCCTCCTTGCTCCCACACGCTTTTTCAGTTCTGCCCACAAATTTTCTATAGGATTGAGGTCAGGGCTTTGTGATGGCCACTCCAATACCTTGACCTTGTTGTCCTTAAGCCATTTTGCCACAACATTGGAAGTATGCTTGGGGTCATTGTCCATTTGGAAGACCCATTTGCGACCAAGCTTTAACTTCCTGACTGATGTCTTGAGATGTTGCTTCAATATATCCACGTAATTTTCCTTCCTCGTGATGCCATCTCTTTTGTGAAGTGCACCAGTCCCTCATGCAGCAAAGCACCCCCACAGCATGATGCTGCCACCCCCGTGCTTCACGGTTGGGATGGTGTTCTTCGGCTTGCAAGCATGCCCCTTTTTCCTCCAAACATAATGATGGTCATTATGGCCAAACAGTTCTATTTTTGTTTAATCAGACCAGAGGACATTTCTCCAAAAAGTACGATCTTTGTCCCCATGTGCAGTAGCAAACCGTAGTCTGCCTTTTTTATGGCGGTTTTGGAGCAGTGGCTTCTTCCTTGCTGAGCGGCCTTTCAGGTTATGTCGATATAGGACTCGTTTTACTGTGGATATAGATACTTTTCTACCTGTTTCCTCCAGCATCTTCACAAGGTCCTTTGCTGTTGTTCTGGGATTGATTTTTCGCACCAAAGTATGTTCATCTCTAGGAGACAGAACACGTCTCTTTCCTGAGCTGTATGACGGCTGCGTGGTCCCATGGTGTTTATACTTGCGTACTATTGTTTGTACAGATGAACGTGGTACCTTCAGGTGTTTGGAAATTGCTCCCAAGGATGAACCAGACTTGTGGAGGTCTACAAATTTTTTTCTGAGGTCTTGGCTGATTTCTTTTGATTTTTCCATGATGCCAAGCAAAGAGGCACTGAGTTTGAAGGAAGGCCTTGAAATACATCCACAGGTGCACCTCCAATTGACTCAAATTATATCAAGCCTATTAGAAGCTTCTAAAGCATGATCATTTTCTGGAATTTTCCAAGCTGTTTAAAGGCACAGTCAACTTAGTGTATGTAAACTTCTGACCCACTGGAATTCTGATACAGTGAATAAGTGAAATAATCTGTCTGTAAACAATTGTTGGAAAAATTACTTGTGTTATGCACAAAGTAGATGTCCTAACCAACTTGCCAAAACTATAGTTTGTTAACAAGAAATTTGTGGAGTGGTTGAAAAACAAGTTTTAATGACTCCAACCTAAGTGTATGTAAACTTCCGACTTCAACTGTATTTCATTGGTTTGTCATGAATATGAACTAAGTAAAAGCACTAGCTTGCACAGACAGGGAGAAATAAAGACTAAAACATGAGAAAGAAGAGGAAGAGAGACAGGTTAAGAGAAATGCTCTACCACCGAGGAGAGACTGTCACAGAAAATCTTTCATTTTCTTTTCTTTCTTCAATTTCAGCCTGAAGAAGCTTGGGGGAGGAGTTAAAAAAGCGAGTAGTTGGAGCTGGTGCATCTCAACTCATCAAGGAAGCTGAGCTCTCCTCAGATTTTACCCGGCTCCTTTCTTGATGCAATTCGCCTGAAGGGCTTCTCCCCCGCACAAGTCTGACTAGGAGGGGAACAATAGGCTGTGCCAGTTTGCCATTTGCTCTTGTAACTTTTCTTGTCTGTCCTAGAAATGCTTTACATTCAAAGAGCTGATGAGCGACCAATTTTACAATGGGAAAGTCATTATGCATTATTTTTCTTGGCGTGATGTGTCAACCCCAGAGAAATGTCAGAGGATATTGAGCCAGCTGGAAATGTCAGACGGGGATGATTTGAGAAAGGGAATTAGGCGAGAAAAGGTAGCGCAATATGTGTTCATGTTACTTAGGTTGCCGAAGAGTAACTGTCTTCGTTATGTTGTACTAGCAATAGGGGGTTTGGTTTTAGCTCTTTCAATATTTGCTCAGTGTCTAGTTTTAAACAGCAACACTGACTCAATATTGAAACTAATGCATTTACCCATCGCTCACTAATGGGTTGCCATGTTGGGTATATTTTCCAAGAATATAGATTTAATTGTTCAGTGCATATCTGGCAACCACACAAGTCATTTTAACATTCAGCGAAATAGCAAAGTAAAGGACTCTGCCATTATATTACCCTTAAATAGCCTATGATAAACTGTAAATCTCCCACATTCAGAACTCTAGCGATGAGGACAAGGGTCTTGCCATTCACAGAGATATCATCAATGTCAACTCTAATTGAAAATAAATTAGACTCCATTTACTTTTATGGTTCCCATAAGGATCATAAGTTGATGCCGATTTCAGAACCTTATGCTAATAAATAATATGGATACTAGGAAAGCCTTACAAGCTCTGTTTAGAGCTATATGACCTGGTTGAGTTATTATTAACATCCTATTGGCATGAGGGGATGGACAGCAAGCGTAGACAGGGAGAGGGGGCTATAGGCTGTATCTCAATTGGTAAATGTCTTGCCCAAGAAAAATAAGAAAAAGATTTGCCCACCTGCAATGAAGTGGGTTGGGTGGGGGGGGGCATGGTAACTATTGTATAGGAATGTATAAAAAATAATTCTGACCATGGTGTTGAGTAAACAGTAAACAGTTGTATCCACTTTGCTGTCACATAAAGGCATAGGTTACTTATAAAGCTTTTAACTATACAGTTGAAGTCGGAAGTTTACATACACTTAGGTTGGAGTCATTAAAACTTGTTTTTCCACCACTCCTGTCAAGGGGTGCTGAAGGTGGGTGTGGTGCATGAATCAAGCGCAGGACGCAGAAGCTCAGTCCAAAAGACTTTAGTGCAATATTCACGTAGAAAATAAGCACAATAAGCCCGAAGGTGAAATAACGGCGCACACAGGCCTCAAACAAATGGCGCACTAACATGTGCGAAAAACCTCTCCAAAACACTGGAGGGAAATACGTAGCTCCAACACAAAACAGAAGAGCAATCACACACAAAGACAAACACACACAACGAGAACTAAATAGGACACTAACGAGGACTAACAAGACACAGGTTTACAACATCAAGACAAAACCAAACGAACATGAAACATAGATCGGTGGCAGCTAGTACTCCGGGGACGACGACCGCCGAAGCCTGCCCGAACCAGGAGGAGTATTCGAAAACATAATGTTAACTTTCACTGCTATGCGGATGACACACAGCTGTACATTTCAATGAAACATGGTGAAGCCCCAAAATTGCCCTCGCTAGAAGCCTGTGTTTCAGACATAAGGAAGTGGATGGCTGAAAACTTTTTACTTTTAAACTCGGACAAAACAGAGATGCTTGTTCTAGGTCCCAAGAAACAAAGAGATCTTCTGTTAAATCTGACAATTCATCTTGATGGTTGTAAAGTCGTCTCAAATAAAACTGTGAAGGACCTCGGCGTTACTCTTGACCCTGATCTCTCTTTTGACGAACATATCAAGACTGTTTCAAGGACAGCTTTTTTCCATCTACGTAACATTGCAAAAATCAGAAATTTTCTGTCCAAAAATGATGCAGAAAAATTAATCCATGCATTTGTTACTTCTAGGTTAGACTACTGCAATGCTCTATTTTCCGGCTACCCGGATAAAGCACTAAATAAACTTCAGTTAGTGCTAAATACGGCTGCTAGAATCCTGACTAGAACCAAGAAATTTGATCATATTACTCCAGTGCTAGCTTCCCTACACTGGCTTCCTGTTAAGGCAAGGGCTGATTTCAAGGTTTTACTGTTAACCTATAAAGCGTTACATGGGCTTGCTCCTACCTACCTTTCCGAGTTGGTCCTGCCGTACATACCAATACGTACGCTACGGTCACAAGACGCAGGCCTCCTAATTGTCCCTAGAATTTCTAAGCAAACAGCGGGAGGCAGGGCTTTCTCCTATAGATCTCTATTTTTATGGAACAGTCTGCCTACCCATGTGAGAGACGCAGACTCGGTCTCAACCTTTAAGTCTTTACTGAAGACTTATCTCTTCAGTAGGTCATATGATTGAGTGTAGTCTGGCCCAGGAGTGTGAAGGTGAACGGAAAGGCTCTGGAGCAACGAACAGCCCTTGCTGTCTCTGCCAGGCCGGTTCCCCTCTCCACTGGGGTTCTCTGCCTCTAACCCTGTTGCAGGGGCTGAGTCACTGGCTTGCTGGTGCTCTTTCATGCCGTCCCTGGGAGGGGTGCGTCACTTGAGTGGGTTGAGTTACTGACGTGATCTTCCTGTCTGGGTTGGCGCCCCCCCTTGGTTTGTGCTGTGGTGGAGACCTCTGTGGGCTATACTCGGCCTTGTCTCAGGATTGTAAGTTGGTGGTTGAGGATATCCCTCTAGTGGTGCGGGGGCTGTGCTTTGGCAGAGTGGGTGGGGTTATATCCTTCCTGTTTGGCCCTGTCCGGGGATTTCTTCGGATGGGGCCACAGTGTCTCCGGACCGCTCCTGTCTCAGCCTCCAGTATTTATGCTGCAGTAGTTTATGTGTCGGGGGGCTGGGGTTAGTTGGTTATACCTGGAGTACTTCTCCTGTCTTATCCAGTGTCCTGTGTGAATTTAAGTATGCTCTCTCTAATTCTCTCGTTCTCTCTTTCTCTCTGAGAACCTGAGCCCTAGGACCATACGTCAGGACTACCGGGCATGATGACACCTTGCTGTCCCCAGTCCGCCTGGCCTTGCTGCTATTCCAGTTTCAACTGTTCTGCCTGCGGTTACGAAACCCCTACCTGTCCCAGACCTGCTGTTTTCAACTCTTAATGATCGGCTATGAAAAGCCAACTGAGAGACCTGAGCCCTAGGACCATACGTCGGGACTACCGGCCGTGGTGACTCCTTGCTGTCCCCAGTCCGCCTGGCCTTGCTGCTATTCCAGTTTCAACTGTTCTGCCTGCGGTTATGGAACCCCTACCTGTCCCAGACCTGCTGTTTTCAACTCTTAATGATCGGCTATGAAAAGCCAACTGAGATTTATTCCTGATTATTATTTGACCATGCTTGTCACTTATGAACATTTTTGAACATCTTGGCATGGTTCTGTTATAATCTTCACCCGGCACAGCCAGAAGAGGACTGGCCACCCCTCATAGCCTGGTTGTGACACTCTGGCTCCATGGACTTTGATTATTGAGCCAGGGTTGTTCATTTTCATTGTTTGGGTGTATTTCTATGTTGGGGATTCTAGTTGTTCATTTCTTTGTTGGGTGATTGTTCTTGATTAGTCATATGACTCCCAATCGGAGGTAACGAGTGTCAGCTGTCGGCTCGTTATCTCTGATTGGGAGCCATATTTAAACTGTGTGGTTTCTCCTTGGTTTGTGGGTTTTTGTTCCATGTTTCTGTCAGTGTTACAGAGGACTTCACTATCGTCATTTGTTGTTTTTCGTGGTTGCTTTATTAAATAAAGTCATCATGTTCACTCCACGCGCTGCGTATTGGTCCGCTTCTTCAGACGATCGTGACAGAAAAACCCACCATCAAAGGACCAAGCAGCGTGTCAAGCGGCAACAGGACCCAGCTCCAAAGGCTTCCTGGACATGGGAGGAGATTTTGGACGGAAAGGGGTCCTGGACTTGGGAGGAGATCCTGGATGGGATGGATCGCCGTCCATGGAGCGAGACGGTGGAGAGGCGACGGCGAGAGGAGCAACGGCATCAGCAGGGCCATCGTCGGAAGGACGAGAGGCAACCCCAAAAAGTTTTTTGGGGGGGGGCACATGGCTTGGACGACGGGGCTAACGGAGGCAGAGAAGGGGCGTATTCAAGAGGCAACCAGGTTACGGGGGTCACTGGCCAAAGTAGGGAGAGGAGATGTAGAGGCACGGCGTGAGAGTCTGAGGTGTGTATCCAGTCCGGTCCGGCCCGTTCCAGTTCCCGGGGTAGAGCCAGTGGTGTGTGCTTCCAGTACGGTCCGGCCTGTTACGACCCCTCGCACCAAGGATACGGTGCGCTTCGCCAGCCCGGCCCGGCCTGTTCCGGCCACTCGCACCAGGGATACGGTGCGCTTCGCCAGCCCAGCCCGGCCTGTTCCGGCCACTCGCACCAGGGATACGGTGCGCTTCGCCAGCCCAGCCCGGCCTGTTCCGGCCACTCGCACCAGGGATACGGTGCGCTTCGCCAGCCCAGCCCGGCCTGTTCCGGCCACTCGCACCAGGGATACGGTGCGCTTCGCCAGCCCTTTCCCACCAGTGCCTACACCACGCCCCAAGCCTCCTGTGTGTCTCCCGAGTCCTGTGCGTCCTGTTGCTGCTCTCCGCACTAGGCTTAATGTGAGTCCCCAGGGTCCAGCATGCCCTGTTCCGGCTCTCCGCACTAGCCCTTATGTGCGTTCCCAGGGTCCAGCATGCCCTGTTGCTTCTCCCCGCACTAGCCCTGAGATGCGTGTCCTCAGCCCGGTACCTCCAGTTCCGGCACCACGCATCAGGCCTACGGTGCGTCCCCAGGGCCAAGCATGCCCTGTTGCTGCTTCCCGCACTAGCCCTGAGATGCGTGTCCTCAGCCCGGTACCTCCAGTTCCGGCACCACGCATCAGGCCTACGGTGCGTCCCCAGGGTCCAGCATGCCCTGTTGCTTCTCCCCGCACTAGCCCTGAGATGCGTGTCCTCAGCCCGGTACCTCCTGTTCCGGCACCACGCACCAGGCCTACGATGCGCCTCAGACGGCCAGAGTCTGCCGTCTGCCCAACGGGGCCTGAACTGTCCGTCTGCCCAACGCCGTCTGAACTGCCCGTCTGCCCAACGCCGTCTGAACTGTCCGTCTGCCAAGCGCCGCAGGAACTGCCCGTCTGTACTGAGCCTGCAAAGCCGTCCGCCAGACCGGAGCCGCTAGAGCTCTCCGCCAGACAGGAGCAGCCAGAGCCTTCCGCCAGACAGGATCAGCCAGAGCCTTCCGCCAGACAGGAGCAGCCAGAGCCTTCCGCCAGACAGGATCAGCCAGAGCCTTCCGCCAGACAGGATCAGCCAGGGCCTTCCGCCAGACAGGATCAGCCAGAGCCTTCCGCCAGACAGGATCAGCCAGAGCCTTCCGCCAGACAGGATCAGCCAGAGCCTTCCGCCAGACAGGATCAGCCAGAGCCTTCCGCCAGACAGGATCAGCCAGAGCCTTCCGCCAGCCAGGATCTGCCAGAGCCGTCCAGCCAGGATCCGCCAGAGCCGTCCAGCCAGGATCCTCCAGAGCCAGCCAGCCAGGATCCGCCATTCAGTCCGGTGCTGCCCCTTAGTCAGGTACTGTCCCTTAGTCCGGTGCTGCCCCTTAGTCCGGTGCTGCCCCTTAGTCCGGTGCCGCCCCTTAATCCAGTGGGGTTAATTGGGGGGTGGTCAGGTGGAGGGGGCTACGGAGGCGGATAGTGACTAAGGTGGGGTGGGGACCACGACCTGGGCCAGAGCCGCCACCATGGACAGACGCCCACCCAGACCCTCCCCTAGACTGTATGCTGGTGCGCCCGGAGTGCGCACTTTTAGGGGGGGGTACTGTGACACTCTGGCTCCATGGACTTTGATTATTGAGCCAGGGTTGTTCATTTTCATTGTTTGGGTGTATTTCTATGTTGGGGATTCTAGTTGTTCATTTCTTTGTTGGGTGATTGTTCTTGATTAGTCATATGACTCCCAATCGGAGGTAACGAGTGTCAGCTGTCGGCTCGTTATCTCTGATTGGGAGCCATATTTAAACTGTGTGGTTTCTCCTTGGTTTGTGGGTTTTTGTTCCATGTTTCTGTCAGTGTTACAGAGGACTTCACTATCGTCATTTGTTGTTTTTCGTGGTTGCTTTATTAAATAAAGTCATCATGTTCACTCCACGCGCTGCGTATTGGTCCGCTTCTTCAGACGATCGTGACACTGGTTCCTCTCTAGGTTTCTTCCTAGGTTTTCGCCTTTCTAGGGAGTTTTTCCTAGCCACCGTGCTTCTACACCTGCATTACTAGCTGTTTGGGGTTTTAGGCTGGGTTTCTGTACAGCACTTCGAGATATTAGCTGATGTAAGAAGGGCTATATAAAATAAAATTGATTGATTGATTGATTGAGGAGCAGCCTCGGCCGAAACCGTGACAACTCCACAAATGTCTTGTTAACAAACTATAGTTTTGGCAAGTCGGTTAGGACATCTACTTTGTGCATGACACAAGTAATTTTTCCAACAATTGTTTACAGACAGATTATTTCACTTATAATACACTGTATCACAATTCCAATGGGTCAGAAGTTTACATACACTACGTTGACTGTTCCTTTAAACAGCTTGGAAAATTCCAGAAAATGATGTCATGGCTTTAGAAGCTTCTGATAGGCTAATTGATATCAGTTGAGTCAAATGGAGGTGTAGCTGTGGATGTATTTCAAGGCCTACCTTCAAACTCAGTGCCTCTTTGCTTGACATCATGGGAAAATCAAAAGAAATCAGCCAAGACCTCAGAAAAAAATGTGTAGACTCCCACAAGTCTGGTTCATCCTTGGGAGCAATTTCCAAATGCCTGAAGGTACCACGTTGATCTGTACAAACAATAGTACGCAAGTATAAACACCATGGGACCACGAAGCCGTCATACCGCTCAGGGAGGAGACGCGTTCTATCTCCTAGAGTTGAACGTACTTTGGTGTGAAAAGTGCAAATCAATCCCAGAACAACAGCATTAGACCTTGTGAAGATGTTGGAGGAAATAGGTACAAAAGTATCTATATCCACAGTAAAACAAGTCTTATATTGACATAACCTGAATGGCCGTTCAGCAAGGACGAAGCCACTGCTCCAAAACCCCCATAAAAAAGCCAGACTACGGTTTGCAACTGCACATGGGGACAAAGATCGTACTTCTTGGAGAAAATCCTCTGGTCTGATGAAACAAAAATGTTTGGCAAAATGACCATCATTATGCTTGGAGGAATAAGGGGGATGCTTGCAAGCCGAAGAACACCATCCCAACCGTGAAGCACTGGGGTGGCAGCGTCATGCTGTGGGGGTGCTTTGCTGCAGGAGGGACTGGTGCACTTCACAAAATAGATGGCATCATGAGGAAGGAAAATTATGTGGATATATTGAAGCAACATCTCAAGACATCAGTCAGGAAGTTAAAGCTTGGTCGCAAATGGGTCTTCCAAATGGACAATGACCCCAAGCATACTTCCAATGTTGTGGCAAAATGGCTTAAGGACATCAAAGCCAAGGTATTAGTGTGGCCATCACAAAGCCCTGACCTCAATCCTATAGAAAATTTGTGGGCAGAATTGAAAAAGCATGTGCGAGCCAGGAGGCCTACAAACCTGACTCAGTTACACCAGCTCTGTCAGGAGAAATGGGCCAAAATTCACCCAACTTATTGTGGGAAGCTTGTGGAAGGCTACCCGAATCTTTTGACCCAAGTTAAACAATTTAAAGGCAATGCTACCAAATACTAATTGAGAGTATGTAAACTTCTGACCCACTGGGAAAGTGATGAAAGAAATAAAAGCTGAAATAAATAATTATCTCTACTATTATTCTGACATTTCACATTCTTAAAATAGTGGTGATCCTAACTGACTTAAGACAGGGAATTTTTACTAGGATTAAATGTCAGGAATTGTGAAAAACTGAGTTTAAATGTATTTGGCTAAGGTGTATGTAAACTTCCGACTTCAACTGTATGTGCCTGAAAGCATGTCTATTGTCCAAGTCAACACAACCTGTGGAGGGTACTATTCTTTGAATTTCCTCGTCAAAGCAGGAAAAAGTAAACGGTAAAACGTAGAAAATAGAAAAATATGCACATGGCACTCAAATACACGCTTGAGTATTTTACACAATGCATTGAGGAATACATTTATGTTGCCAATATTACCGCCTTGAATGACAACACAGCGACCTCCAACATAAGCATTATCAGTTGATCCTGCCACTCACCGAAAGCTGTGTAGAACTCGTCCTTTGTCAGGTGCTCGTCGTCATTGATGTCGTTGTATTTGAGAAGGTCAAACAGGGTGCACTCAGAGACATCCTTGGACAGACCTTCCTGCTTGATTACCTGCAACAGAAAAATGCATTGAGACCTGGGCCAGAATGTAACTTACAGTTAAAGCTAATTCTAGCGCTGGGCCAGTATGTAACTTACAGTTAAAGCTACAGTAAGTCTAAGTCAGGGATTTTGGGGTCTGGGGTTTACTTTTTCTTGTACTCCCCCCCCCCCCCCCCCCCCCCCCATTTCCGCTTTCTGGTGCTGAAACCCGGGAACCAACCATGGAACTGGGATTTGTAATGTTACAGCATAGAGCATGCAATGTAACACGATCGATTATCTTTCTAAGTATGTGGTTTCTAACCTAAACTCAATTTCACATTTAAGTCTTACCTTGATTGTCTATTGAATCTCTTATTTCTGGAAGTAAATATGCTGAGGAAACCCTTTTTCATGCTGCAAAGACCTGTTATGTTTTATTTATGGTTTGAAATAAGTCACATCAGGGGGCGACATTCACTCATCCATCATTCTAGATCAGCTGTCATACAGCTTGACAAAATATGACTGCCTAATGAATCATCCTCTACTTTGTCTTGTTCCCTGCAGCGTTGTCTATGCTTTCTGAACACTTATTGAACTAAAAGTGTAAGCTATATACAATGATCCCAATTTGTTTGATGATTGAACCTCATTAGTTGAATTTGAAAATGATCTTCAAGCCATCTGTGTATGATAATGCACTACACATGTATTTACATTGACCTCTATCACTTCACAGTGCATTACAACACTTGCTAAAAGCATTCATAAAAGTGTTTGTCTCCTTTAAGACAATCTATAACAATATATATGAATGGCAATTGGATGCATTCATAATGCATTACCTAGGCACAGTTGGTTCAGAGAAAGTATTATCAAAAAACGTGGTATTCCAAGGTATTCCCTGCCTTCCTGATTGGCCCCATGGCGGACAGTTTTGATTCAGGGAGATGATAATATCAGAGTGTGTCACCCCAGTCTTTGATGATTCTCACACCATCTCTTAAATATTTTATATCCCGGCCTAAAATCAAACAATCTTTCCCCTGCTCTGTATTTGATGTTCAGGTTGGATGTACTGGCAGAATCGACACATCTGATTGCAGTGACATAAAGAAGGGGGTGAGTGTCTGAATATTGGGTGGAGGGAGTGCATCACCCCCTCCACCCAGACACACACACACGCATGGAAGTACACACACACATACGCACACACACATAAACATACACTATGCCAAGCCTGAACCTTTTAACTAAATTAACTAAATTACACGCATTATGTTAGAGAAACAGCTGTAACATGTGTTTGGAATGCAGCCGCAGTCCGTGTCAAATTAACACCCCATTTACAGAGGCGACGGGACATTAGACCGTCATTCAAATGTAACACCTCTGTTACAATGAACAATTACACAAATAGCAGACTCGTAAATGTGGTCTGAAATTATCGGTCACATCAAATTTGTCTAATTTAACATGGCAAGAGTTAAGAGCAAAGACATTTGTATTTTACTGACTGAATTCTCGGCCATGAGTGACCTCTGTGATGTGGCATAGTTTGAGGTCAACTGGGTCAACGTCTGAGATTAAGAATTCATGACTACAGTGTGCTTTTGTAAACAAGATAATAAAATTGCTACAACATGTTCTGCATTTAATACTAGTTTGTACTGTATACTGTATGTACTGTGTCAACATCACCATATGCCTCAAGGTTTAAGAGAGACTGTAGCATTTTCCTGTGAGGAATGCTTTAAAACCAACATAGCGTTACTCAATCTGTGCAGTGGATGTTTGTGGACAGACTGACATTCAAACACCTGGATAGACGATGGCTCATAGTTTTGTGTCTAGCCCTCAGTGTCATCCATAGTTCAGTACCTTTGGTATCTATGGTTACTGCCTAAAGCAACTTTCCAATATGTCAACCGGGCATATTTGCATATTCAAAGAAAGCCTAACACTTTATTTCACCCACTTTGCATTGATTTGTGCTCTCATCTCCGAGCTGAAAGGATTGCTGCTATGCAAAAAAAAATGCAAATGATATGAAAATATAGTTTAATAACATCAGAGCTGTTGGCAGTAATCAAATTGGGCTCTTTGTATTCAAAAAAAGTGAATGCATAAGAATATAAATCAAGCTAGTTTCCTCTCGCACATCAGTCCGATAGAGACTGACGGAATCAGAGTGCTGCTGGATATATTAGTATGAAACTGACCTGAGAGCAGTTGAAAGGTTATTTAAACCAGCAGTAGTTGCTTACCTATTCAATTATTGAAATGCATGACATATAAACTAGTCCTCAGGTATTGCGAGACATTTATTTATTATGCATAAAATGTCTTCCTGTCTCATGAAAGCCACACAAAGCTCCCTTTTCAACCATGCTTTCTGGCAATAACAGTCAAAGCTGGCATTTTCCCATGAGCGGAAAGTTCCTTTGACTTGGATTATTATATGTCTAAAGATTTAACGGCAACCCTTTGCACCTCGCTTTACGAAGCAAAGACCAAATGAAGGGAATAAAATGTAAAATAATGCGTGTTATGTTTGTTCCTTTGAATAATGACAAACAGGGGCGTAGGTTGAACTCCTTTTAATAAACTGATACTTTAGCAAGCATTCTCCTTGTGTAGCCATGCAAGGCATACAGTGAGGGAAAAAAGTATTTGATCCCCTGCTGATTTTGTACGTTTGCCCACTGACAAAGAAATGATCAGTCTATAATTTTAATGGTAGGTTTATTTGAACAGTGAGAGACAGAATAACAACCAAAAAATCCAGAAAACGCATGTCAAAAATGTTATAAATTGATTTGCATTTTAATGAGGAAAATAAGTATTTGATCCCTCTGCAAAACATGACTTTGTACTTGGTGGCAAAACCCTTGTTGGCAATCACAGAGGTCAGATGTTTCTTGTAGTTGGCCACCAGGTTTGCACACATCTCAAGAGGGATTTTGTCCCACTCCTCTTTGCAGATCTTCTCCAAGTCATTAAGGTTTTGAGGCTGACGTTTGGCAACTCAAACCTTCAGCTCCCACAGATTTTCTATGGGATTAAGGTCTGGAGACTGGCTAGGCCACTCCAGGACCTTAATGTGCTTCTTCTTGAGCCACTCCTTTGTTGCCTTGGCCGTGTGTTTTGGGTCATTGTCATGCTGGAATACCCATCCATGACCCATTTCAATGACCTGGCTGAGGGAAGGAGGTTCTCACCCAAGATTTGACGGTACATGGCCCCGTCCATCGTCCCTTTGATGCGGTGAAGTTGTCCTGTCCCCTTAGCAGAAAAACACTCCCAAAGCATGTTTCCACCTCCATGTTTGACAGTGGGGATGGTGTTCTTGGGGTCATAGGCAGCATTCCTCCTCCTCCAAACACAGCGAGTTGAGTTGATGCCAAAGAGCTCCATTTTGGTCTCATCTGACCACATCACTATCACCCAGTTCTCCTCTGAATCATTCAGATGTTCATTGGCAAACTTCAGACGGGCATGTGTATGTGCTTTCTTGAGCAGGGGGACCTTGCGGGCGCTGCAGGATTTCAGTCCTTCACGGCGTAGTGTGTTACCAATTGTTTTCTTGGTGACTATGGTCCCAGCTGCCTTGAGATCATTGACAAGATCCTCCCGTGTAGTTCTGGGCTGATTCCTCACCGTTCTCATGATCATTGCAACTCCACAAGGTGAGATCTTGCATGGAGCCCCAGGCCGAGGGAGATTGACAGTTATTTTGTGTTTCTTCCATTTGCGAATAATCGCACCGAGTGTTGTCACCTTCTCACCAAGCTGCTTGGCGATGGTCTTGTAGCCCATTCCAGCCTTGTGTAGGTCTACAATCTTGTCCCTGATATCCTTGGAGAGCTCTTTGGTCTTGGCCATGGTGGAGAGTTTGGAATCTGATTGATTGATTGCTTCTGTGAACAGGTGTCTTTTATACAGGTAACAAGCTGAGATTAGGAGCACTCCCTTTAAGAGTGTGCTCCTAATCTCAGCTCGTTACCTGTATAAAAGACACCTGGGAGCCAGAAATCTTTCTGATTGAGAGGGGGTCAAATACTTATTTCCCTCATTAAAATGCAAATCAATTTATAACATTTTTGACATGCATTTTTCTGGATTTTTGTTGTTGTCATTCTGTCTCTCACTGTCCAAATAAACAAACCATTAAAATTATAGACTGATCATTTCTTTGTCAGTGGGCAAACATACAAAATCAGCAGGGGATCAAATACTTCTTTCCCTCACTGTACTTCAACCTCCCCCCCTCGCATAGCCTGCTGGGTAACGTAGTCTTCATGTTATAACATAACAACACATCTTCCTTCCTTTGAAAGAAAACTACTTTTTCTCTGTAACTAAACATGTCACATCACATTTGTTTACTCAACCTGCATTTTTCAATAACACACATTTCTTTCCCTCTTTTTTCTCAACTAAATGCCGTCTCTGTCCAACAAGACTCTATTGTGGCTCTATTTCTTTTCACATAAACTAAAACATTCAATCCAAGTTCCCCTTTTTTTCCATATATATATTTTTAGCAATTCTCAATAAGCCTTTCAGGGGCTCTGACAGTCCTTTTTGGTCGTTCTGCTGAAGTGCTTCCTGAAGCAGTTGGACAGTGTTCATTGTCAGTCAGGGTGTTCTGACTGAATTGTCCATTGGTAAAGGCATTTGACACTTCAGCAGTATCCTCCTGATGATCCTGAGTCCCTTGAGTGAGTGGTTGAAGCCTTAGATTCACTCTGTTTCGTCTCAGTTGTGATCCATGCTCCGTTTTATATCTCATAGGATCGCGGTGCAACTTCTCTCTGCATGCACCCTTGCTGCATCCTGGTTCCTGTAGTGATGTCTCAGAGTCGTACATGATCTCCAGGTTTCAGTTCAGGTAAGTGTCTTGTGTCGCTGTTTTTGTTTGTCTTTCTGTTTTTCCTTTGCGAGTTTGACGTTGTGAGCACCGCTGGGTGTTAGCAAGTCCTCATGGATGGGTAGGTTGGTTCTGATGCGACGTCCCATCAACATTTGTGCAGGTGAAAGTCCGTTCTGCAGCAGTGCGCTGCGGTAGATCATCAGACTTTTTAGGAAGTCCTCCTTTCCATCATGTGCCTTTTTCATCAGACCTTTGACTATTTTGACTGAACCTTCTGCTAAGCTGTTGGACCTTGGGTAGTTGGGGCTGGAGGTGTTGTGTCAGAATCCCCAGTCATTAGCGAACGATTGGAATGCAGAACTTGAGAACTGCGGGCCATTGTCCGAGTACAGTTCAGAAGCAACCCCATGTCTTGCGAAGACTGATTTCAGGTAGGTGATTACAGCTTTGCTGGAGGTAGTTGGCAGTGTTGCTACTTCAGGGTAGATTGAGTAGTAGTCAGTAACAACCATGTGACTTTTGCCATTGCAGTCAAAAAGGTCAACTCTAACTTTGTAGTAGGGTCGGTTGGGTACTGGATGAGGCATTAGCGGTTCTGCTTGCTGCTCTCGCCTGTAGGTCAAACACAGTTCACATGAAGCAGTGGTCTGGCTGATTTCCTGGTTCATTCTTGGCCAGTACATTCCTTCTCGTGCTCGTCGTTTGCATTTTTCCTCACCCAAGTGGTCCTCGTGTATTTTCTGTAGCATTTCTTTGCGTAGTGTGGAATGACAATCTTGTTGCCTTTGAACACTATGTCATCCACAACAGTGAGCTCTGACCTGCACATCCAGTAATCCTGTATTCTCCTTGGACAGTTGTTTTTCTGTGCAGGCCATCCTATCAATATTGTTTCTTTCAACTCTGTCATTGTTTGGTCAGATGCTGTCTCTCATTTGATCTGCGCCATTCTCTCAGAAGACACAGGAAGTGATGCTACAATCATGTCCATGTAGGCCTGAATCTCAGTGTTTTTCTGTGTGTCGGCGCTCTCTTTCTTGTTGACTGCTTGAGAAAGAGTGTCGGCGGCAAACATGAACTTTCCCGGGGTGTAGATCATCTTCACATCATACTTTTGCAGTCTGATCAACATTCTCTGGATTCTCATTGGACAATCATTAAGTGGCTTAGACATGATTGACACCAGTGGTTTGTGGTCGGTTTCTACTTGGAAGGCTTGTCCGTAGACGTATTGGTGAAACCTTTCGCACGCGTGTGTGTAGTTGGGGCTGGAGGTGTTGTGTCAGAATCCTCAGTCATTAGCGAACGATTGGAATTCAGAACTTGAGAACTGCGGGCCATTGTCCGAGTACAGTTCAGAAGCAACCCCATGTCTTGTGAAGACTGATTTCAGGTAGGTGTTTACAGCTTTGCTGGAGGTAGTTGGCAGTGTTGCTACTTCAGGGTAGATTGAGTAGTAGTCGGTAACAACAATGTGACTTTTGCCATTGCAGTCAAAAAGGTCAACTCCAACTTTGTAGTAGGGTCGGTTGGGTACTGGATGAGGTATTAACGGTTCTGCTTGCTGCTTTGGCCTGTAGGTCAAACACAGTTCACATGAAGCAGTGGTCTGGCTGATTTCCTGGTTAATTCTTGGCCAGTACATTACTTCTCGTGCTCGTCGTTTGCATTTTTCCTCACCCAAGTGGCCCTCGTGTATTTTCTGTATCATTTCTTTGCGTAGTGTCATGGGAATGACAATCTTGTTGCCTTTGAACACTATGTCATCCACAACAGTGAGCTCTGATCTGCACATCCAGTAATCCTGTATTCTCCTTGGACAGTTGTTTTTTCTGTGCAGGCCATCCTATCAGTATTGTTTCTTTCAACTCTGTCATTGTTTGGTCAGCTGCTGTCTCTCATTTGATCTGCGCCATTCTCTCAGAAGACACAGGAAGTGATGCTACAATCATGTCAATGTAGGCCTGAATCTCAGTGTTTTTCTGTGTGTCGGCGCTCTCTTTCTTGTCGACTGCTCGAGAAAGAGTGTCGGCGGCAAACATGAACTTTCCCGGGGTGTAGATCATCTTCACATCATACTTTTGCAGTCTGATTAACATTCTCTGGATTCTCATTGGACAATCATTAAGTGGCTTAGACATGATTGACACCAGTGGTTTGTGGTCGGTTTCTACTTGGAAGGCTTGTCCGTAGACGTATTGGTGAAACCTTTCGCACGCGTATGTGCTCGCCAGTAGTTCTTTCTCTATTTGTGCATACCTTGTTTCTGTGCCTGTCAAAGGCTCTGGACGCATAAGTGACAGGTTGCCATGTGTCATCATGCTGTTGCAGAAGAACTGCTCCCAGGCCAAACTGTGATGCATCTGCAGAAATCCTTGTGCTTTTCTCTGGACCATAGAACCTGAGCACTGGCTCTTCCATGATTGCCTTCTTTAGGTTTTTGAAGCAGTTTTCCTGCTCATGGTACCATTCCCATTTGTTTTTCTGTTCCAGAAGACATCTGAGTGGAGCAGACTGTGCTGACAGTTGAGGTATGAACTTTGCAAGGTAGGTGATCATGCCCATGAAGCGTCTCACGTCGTCCTTGTTCTTAGGCCGCTCCAAGTTGTTGATGGCTGATGTTTTCCTCGGGTCTGGTTTGACTCCATCCTCTGAAAGTACGTCTCCCATGAAGGTAAGTGTTTTCACACCAAACTCGCATTTGTCCTTGTTTAGTTTTAGGTTGACTTTCCATGTCAGGTCCAGCACTTGTCTCACTCGCGGGTTGTGTTCTTCTTTTGTGGACCCACAGACGATAATGTCGTCCATCATGGTCTCTACTCCTGGAATGTGCTCGAAGATCATGTGAATTGTCTTGTGGTAGACCTCTGGCGCTGAGAGAATTCCATATGGTAGACAAAGAAATCTGTACCTGCCCTCAGGTGTGTTGAATGTGCATAGCCTTGAGCTTGCATCATCTAGCTTTATTTGCCAGAATCCTGATGAGGCATCAAGCTTACTGAACCACTTTGCTCTAGCAAACTGCGACATCTCTTCTCTGGTTGGCAACTTGAAATGCTCTCGCTTGATAGCTTTGTTGAGATCTCTCGGGTCTAGACATATCCTGAGATCGCCGTTCTTTTTTACCACAATAACCAGTCTGTAGGCTCATCCATTTTTGTGATGACGTCCATCTTTTCCATGCGTCCGAGTTCCTCCTTGAGCTTTTTCCTCAGTGCAAATTGAACTTTTCTGCACGCATGCACAACTGGAGTAATTTTGTCATCAATACATATTTTGTGTTCTCCAGGTAAACATCCGAGACACTCAAACACGTCCTCGTACTCAGCCAGTAGCGATTCTTAGTCATTTTCAGTCTGTGATGTCACTACATACACGCTTTTGACCAAATTGAGCTTTTCACATGCACTGATTCCGAGAATACATTGAGGGAAAAAAGTATTTGATCCCCTGCTGATTTTGTACGTTTGCCCACTGACAAAGAAATGATCAGTCTATAATTTTAATGGTAGGTTTATTTGAACAGTGAGAGACAGAATAAAAATCCAGAAAAACGCATGTCAAAAATGTTATAAATTGATTTGCATTTTAATGAGGGAAATAAGTATTTGACCCCCTCTTAATCAGAAAGATTTCTGGCTCCCAGATGTCTTTTATACAGGTAACAAGCTGAGATTAGGAGCACACTCTTAAAGGGAGTGCTCCTAATCTCAGTTTGTTACCTGTATAAAATACAACTGTCCACACAAGCAATCAATCAAGCAGATTCCAAACTCTCCACCATGGCCAAGACCAAAGAGCTCTCCAAGGATTTCAGGGACAAGATTGTAGACCTACACAAGGCTGGAATGGGCTACAAAACCATCACCAAGCAGCTTGGTGAGAAGGTGACAACAGTTGGTGCGATTATTCACAAATGGAAGAAACACAAAATAACTGTCAATCTCCCTCTGCCTGGGGCTCCATGCAAGATCTCACCTCGTGGAGTTGCAATGATCATGAGAACGGTGAGGAATCAGCCCAGAACTACACGGGAGGATGTTGTCAATGATCTCAAGAGAGCTGGGACCATAGTCACCAAGAAAACAATTGGTAACACATTACGCCGTAAAGGACTAAAATCCTGCAGCGCCTGCAAGGTCCCCCTGCTCAAGAAAGCACATATACAGGCCCGTCTGAAGTTTGCCAATGAACATCTGAAGGATTCAGAGGAGAACTGGGGTGAAAGTGTTGTGGTCAGATGAGACCAAAATCAAGCTCTTTGGCATCAACTCAACTCGCCGTGTTTGGAGGAGGAGGAATGCTGCCTATGACCCCAAGAACACCATCCCCACGTCAAACATGGAGGTGGAAACATTATGCTTTGGGGGTGTTTTTCTGCTAAGGGGACAGGACAACTTCACCGCATCAAAGGGACGATGGACGGGGCCATGTACCGTCAAATCTTGGGTGAGAACCTCCTTCCCTCAGCCAGGGCATTGAAAATGGGTCGTTGATGGGTATTCCAGCATGACAATAACCCAAAACACACGGCCAAGGCAACAAAGGAGTGGCTCAAGAAGAAGCACATTAAGGTCCTGGAGTGGCCTAGCCAGTCTCCAGACCTTAATCCCATAGAAAATATGTGGAGGGAGCTAAAGGTTCGAGTGTCCAAACGTCAGCCTCGAAACCTTAATGAATTGGAGAAGATCTGCAAAGAGGAGTGGGACAAAATCCCTCCTGAGATGTGTGCAAACCTGGTGGCCAACTACAAGAAACGTCTGACCTCTGTGATTGCCAACAAGGGTTTTGCCACCAAGTACTAAGTCATGTTTTGCAGAGGGGTCAAATACTTATTTCCCTCATTAAAATGCAAATCAATTGCAATGCAAACATTTTTGCCATGCGTTTTTCTGGATTTTGTTGTTGTTATTCTCTCTCACTGTTCAAATAAACCTACCATTAAAATTATAGACTGATCATGTCTTTGTCACTGGGCAAACGTACAAAATCAGCAGGGGATCAAATACTTTTTTCTCTCACTGTAGGCTGTACACTCTTTTCCACGATCAGCAGCTGTGCTTTGAACTGTTTTCCTTTGTGCTGGGGCGGCAGGTAGCTTAGTGGTTAAGAGCGTTGTGCCAGTAATCGAAAGGTCGCTGGTTCTAATCCCCGAGCCGACTAGGTGAAAAATCTGCCGATGTGCCCTTGAGCAAGGCACTTAACCCTAATTGCTCATGTAAGTCGCTCTGGATAAGAGCGTCTGGTAAAAGTTACTATGCAGCTTCCTTTAACTGGTATGTTCTCCCCAGTATAACCAGTAACCTTGATTTTCACAGGGTGTATTTTGCTCTTCATTTTCAGTGTTTTGTAGTCATCCAGCGACAATAGGTTTACCTGAGCTCCAGTATCGAATTTGAATGGTATTATAATTTCATTCACACTCAATGGCACAATCCATTCAGCTTTTACTGCATTGCATATTTCCACAGAATCAACAAATAATTATTCAGTCTTCTCCTTGACTATGTGAACCTTTTTCTTTGTAGCCTCAGCTTTGCAGCATTTTGAGAAATTATTATTTTTCCCACAGTTGTTACACGATTTGCAGGGCAATTTTTGGGCTCCACATTTTCCACATGTAGTGTTTTAAATTTTCTCTTTTGCTTGTTTTTGTTTTGTAAAGCGTTGTGTGTGTTCTTCCTCTCTTTTTATTGCACTGACGTCTCATCCCTGCTCAGCTCTTTAGCTTGTGCTCTGGTGGTTTCAGCTGCTGGACACATATTCACTGCTTTATTCAAAGTTAAATCTTGCTCACGCAGCAATCTCTCCTTGAGTCCATTATCAAGTATGCCACAGACTTTCCTGTCTTTCACTGGTGAGTCTTTCAGATTTTCAAATTCACACGTTTTGCTCAGTGTGTTCAGCTCAGCCAAGTACTGGTCAAAACTGACTCCCTGTTTCTGATCATGAGAGAAAAACTTGTATCTCTCAAACGTGACGTTCTGGCTTGGTACAAAGTACTCCTCAAATTTAGCCATGAGCACAGTCAATGTCAAGTTTGCCTCGTCTAGCTGAAAGCTATTGTAAATGTCCAATGCATCCTCTTCAATAACATGCAGAAAAAATGGAAGCTTTCAATTTGTCATCATCTCCCCCTGCTCCACTGGCTGCTAGGTAGATATTGAATCTCTGCTTGAAACATTCCAATTGTAAGCTAGATTGCCTGTTAACTGCATAGGAGTAGGAGGACTAAGCCTATCCATGACGGGAAACACTCGGGAAACAGGTACAGTTTCAATTTCTCTTACTTTGGTAGGTTGCTCATCAACATGCTTGTCAACAGATTCCAGTGCAGCCTCACTCTCGCTGCTGCGGCTCGTTGGCATCGCTCTTGCAAGCTAGCATCTTCGACTACTCACGTCACTTGACTTGTGGTAGAATGTTGAATTTTCGTCGTGGATATTTGCAGAGTTACTCCTTTCTTTTCTCTGTCTCGTCATAGCGACTACCAATCTGACACCATGTTATGTTTGTTCCTTTGAATAATGACAAACCGGGTTGAACTACTTTTAATAAACTGATACTTTAGCTAGCAATCTCCTTGTGTAGCCATGCAAGGCATACTTCAACTTCCCCCCCTTGCATAGCCTGCTGGGTAACGTAGTCTTCATGTTATTAACACATAACAACACAATGCGGAGGGCATTAAGATGGATCATAGTAAACTCCTAGTATTGTAAACACAATATTTAGGTTCTGTTTGTTTACGCTTTTCAATTCAGGGAAGGTGCGATGGCATGGCTAGTGGGAGAGACATTTACTGTGGCTTTATAGTCCACCCTCATGTCCACACTTGTGACAGTTCGCTACTCCTTGGTGTATAGCAAACACAAGGTTTAGGTGTTGTTAGTTTTCCCTTTTCTTTTAAGCACCTAGTGACATCCAAGTCCCACCCTCATCTCCTCACCTGTGATAGTTCGCTGCTGTCTACTCTCCTGCTACCATCGGCGTCGAAACGTTTAAACACAACATCGACCAGCTTCTTCCTGGTGGCCATGTTGTTTTTATGGCCCCCACGGTTGCCAGCTGCTATGTATCTCTGGTCATGCATGTCCAGAATCTTGGTCTTCAGCCTCCGGTAGTCACTCAGTCTGCAGTTGTCATCTGAGGAACAACAACAAGAGAGAAGAAGTTAGTGTCTAAAATTGTTGAATCATGTAAGACACATATTAAGTCAGTGGGCACACCTGTCTGCTAAGGAGTCTCTGTTGATGCAGAATATTAAGGTAAAAGCTTTCACGAAGGGAGTTGTTTGAATTAGAAATGTCAGTTATGTCACTTCATATGTAAACCACACAGTAAATTATGCAAACAGTATACTGTAATTCAAATGTCAGATGCCTTGTTTTCCACATAATATGTAAAAGAGAAATGTATGTGAGGCAGAATGTTTTCCTTCTTATTTTGGTGTCTGCCAATTAAGCTGTTAACTTTACCATATGTATAATTTAATATCACTTAATTATGTTAATATTCTGATCAAAAGCATTGCCATTCAAATCATAATAACAATAACCTCAAATTATCAACTCTATTAGATTGTAAAAAATGTTTACATATTTTTTTGTCAAACCTACCTGACACATTTTACCTAACTGTCAAACATTTACAGAAAATCACCAGGGCATATCTAACACTCATTAAACTTAATCCTGGAACACATTATTTTCTGTATTGCATTTTCGGGGGGGGGGGGGGGGGTTTCCATCAGCATTATCAGAGTGTCAAATGGCAATGCTTTGTATGACTGCTTTCCCTAAGATAACATGAACAATGACTTCAATCTTACAGCACTGCGCCACTGAAAAAGCCACATCAACGTCAACAGAAAGCCATCGATGAGCGAATTCATTGCTCAATGTCAAACACCAACTCTGACAGTAGGAGAAAAGCTTATGATATGTATTTGCAATGCACCTTCAAAGCAGACTCGTCAAAAGAGTCAACTACAATACATATTTAGCATAGAAGAGTTACGAGCAAAAAATAATGACTGGAACTTGTTGTTCCAACACATGACATATTGAAAACTTATTTTTCTAATATCTAGAGAAGTGTCACTCTCTTAATGACAGTTCCATTGGCTGTTGTCAATTACGAAACACCTGAGTAGACTTTGCTTTCATCCAACCCAAAAAGAAAATACTAAAGTAGGAAAGAAATTTTGAAGGAATGTTTTGAGTTGCTTTAGACAGGTGTTCTCAACAGTGGCATAAAATATTCAGTGACAGACAGTCGTCTCAAAGCTGAAGCCTTCCAGGACTGTGACATCACCTATTACAGGGTGTGACTGTGCACCATTTGGCCGCCAGCGACATCATCAAATTGCCTCTGTTTTGACAAGCCTTGGTGACAGAAAAGCTGCCTTCCTCAGAAATGGCCAAATGAATAAAAGATAAATGGCTGCTAGCCCTATCCCAGGGGATATGAAGGTCAGTGTCATCAAAAGCCCTGAACACACAGGGACAGACAGACTGACAGACAGACAGACACATGCACACACACACACACATAAGTATGCATGCACACACACATACAAACGGACGCACAAATGCACGCACTCACACACAAACACTTATGGTCAGACAGGGCAGACAAACAAACAGACACACACAGACAGTTATGTTATTCTAGTGTCTAGATGCCCCAGTTATGTTATTATAGTGTCTAGATGCCCCAGTTATGTTATTATAGTGTCTAGATGCCCCAGCTATGTTATTATAGTGTCTAGATGCCCCAGTTATGTTATTCTAGTGTCTAGATGCCCCAGTTATGTTATTCTAGTGTCTAGTGCCCCAGCTATGTTGTCTAGTGTCTAGATGCCCCAGTTATGTTATTCTAGTGTCTAGTGCCCCAGCTATGTTGTCTAGTGTCTAGATGCCCCAGTTATGTTATTCTAGTGTCTAGTGCCCCAGCTATGTTGTCTAGTGTCTAGATGCCCCAGTTATGTTATTATAGTGTCTAGATGCCCCATTTATGTTATTATAGTGTCTAGATGCCCCAGCTATGTTATTATAATGTCTAGTGCCCAAGCTATGTTATTATAGTGTCTAGATGCCCCAGTTACAGTGGAGAGAACAAGTATTTGATACACTGCCGATTTTGCAGGTTTTCCTACTTACTAAGCATGTAGAGGTCTGTAATTTTTATCATAGGTACACTTCAACTGTGAGAGATGGAATCTAAAACAAAAATCCAGAAAACCACATTGTATGATTTTTAAGTAATTAATTTGCATTTTATTGCATGACATAAGTATTTGATACATCAGAAAAGCAGAACTTAATATTTGGTACAGAAACCTTTGTTTGCAATTACAGAGATCACACATTTCCTGTAGGTCTTGACCAGGTTTGCACACACTGCAGCAGGGATTTTGGCCCACTCCTCCATACAGACCTTCTCCAGATCCTTCAGGTTTTAGGGCTGTCGCTGGGCAATACAGACTTTCAGCTCCCTCCAAAGATGTTCTATTGGGTTCAAGTCTGGAAACTGGCTAGGCCACTCCAGGACCTTGAGATGCTTACGGAGCCACTCCTTAGTTGCCCTGGCTGTGTGTTTCGGGTCGTTGTCATGCTGGAAGACCCAGCCACGACCCATCTTCAAAGCTCTTACTGAGGGAAGGAGGTTGTTGGCCAAGATCTCACGATACATGGCCCCATCCATCCTCCCCTCAATACGGTGCAGTCGTCCTGTCCCCTTTGCAGAAAAGCATCCCCAAAGAATGATGTTTCCACCTCCATGCTTCATGGTTGGGATGGTGTTCTTGCGATTGTACTCATCCTTCTTCTTCCTCCAAACATGGCGAGTGGAGTTTAGACCAAAAAGCTATATTTTTGTCTCATCAGACCACATGACCTTCTCCCATTCCTCCTCTGGATCATCCAGATGGTCATTGGCAAACTTCAGACGGGCCTGGACATGCGCTGGCTTGAGCAGGGGGACCTTGCGTGCGCTGCAGGATTTTAATCCATGACGGCGTAGTGTGTTACTAATGGTTTTCTTTGAGACTGTGGTCCCAGCTCTCTTCAGGTCATTGACCAGGTCCTGCCGTGTAGTTCTGGGCTGATCCCTCACCTTCCTCATGATCATTGATGCCCCACGAGGTGAGATCTTGCATGGAGCCCCAGACCAACTTCATCCATTTTCTAATAATTGCGCCAACAGTTGTTGCCTTCTCACCAAGCTGCTTGCCTATTGTCCTGTAGCCCATCCCAGCCTTGTGCAGGTCTACAATTTTATCCCTGATGTCCTTACACAGCTCTCTGGTCTTGGCCACTGTGGAAAGGTTGGAGTCTGTTTGATTGAGTGTGTGGACAGGTGTCTTTTATACAGGTAACGAGTTCAAACAGGTGCAGTTAATACAGGTAATGAGTGGAGAACAGGAGGGCTTCTTAAAGAAAAACTAACAGTCTGTGAGAGCCGGAATTCTTACTGGTTGGTAGGTGATCAAATACTTATGTCATGCAATAAAATGCAAATTAATTACTTAAAAATCATACAATGTGATTTTCTGGATTTTTGTTTTAGATTCCGTCTCTCACAGTTGAAGTGTACCTATGATAAAAATTACAGACCTCTACATGCTTTGTAAGTAGGAAAACCTGCAAAATCGGCAGTGTATCAAATATTTGTTCTCCCCACTGTATGTTATTATATTGTCTAGATGCCCCAGTTATGTTATTATAGTGTCTAGATGCCCCAGTTATGTTATTCTAGTGTCTAGATGCCCCAGTTATGTTATTATAGTGTCTAGTGCCCCAGCTATGTTGTCTAGTGTCTAGTGCCCAAGTTATGTTATTCTAGTGTCTAGATGCCCCCAGCTATGTTAATATAGTGTCTAGATGCCCCAGCTATGTTATTATAGTGTCTAGATGCCCCAGTTATGTTATTCTCGTGTCTAGTTGCCCCAGTTATGTTATTATAGTGTCTAGATGCCCCAGCTATGTTATTCTAGTGTCTAGATGCCCCAGTTATGTTATTCTAGTGTCTAGATAGCCCCAGCTATGTTAATATAGTGTCTAGATGCCCCAGCTATGTTATTATAGTGTCTAGATGCCCCAGTTATGTTATTCTCGTGTCTAGTTGCCCCAGTTATGTTATTATAGTGTCTAGATGCCCCAGCTATGTTATTCTAGTGTCTAGATGCCCCAGTTATGTTATTCTAGTGTCTAGATGCCCCAGTTCTGTTATTATAGTATTTAGATGCCCCAGCTATGTTATTCTAGTGTCTAGATGCCCCCAGTTATGTTATTCTAGTGTCTACGCACCAAGCTATGCTATTATAGTCTTTAGTGCCCCAGCTATGTAATTCTAGTGTCTAGTGCCCCAGCTATGTTATTACAGTGTATATTTCCCCATCTATGTTGTTATAGTGTCTAGTGCCCAAGCTATGTTATTCTAGTGTCTAGTGCCCCAGCTATGTTATTCTAGTGTCTAGTGCCCCATCTTTGTTATTCTATTGTCTAGCGCTCCAGCCATGTTATTCTAGTGTATAGAGCCACAGCTATGTTCTCTAGTGCCCCAGCTACGTTATTCTAGTGTCTAGTGCCCCAGCTATGTTGTCTATTGCCCCAGTTATGGTATTTTAGTGTCTAGTGCCCCAGCTATGTTATTCTAGTGTCTAGTGCCCCAGCTATGTTATTCTAGTGTCTAGTGCCCTAGATATGTTATTCTAGTGTTTAGTGCTCCAGTTATGTTATTCTAGTGTTTAGTGCCACAGCTATGTTGTCTAACGCCCCAGATATGGTATTATAGTATCTACTGCCCCAGCTATATTGTTTTAGTTTCGAATGCCAAAGCTATGTTGTCTAATGCCCCAGCTATGTTATTCTAGTGTTGTTGTGGAAAATAACCACTATACTTTATTACAAATAAGGTCTTACAGAGTTTTTGTTGCATCAAGAAATGACTTTATTAAAGTTTTCAACAAAGCCGATACCAGTCTGCAGAGTGGCACCCCTTTCTTCCTCCCTCACGTCACATTATATACCATCATCCCCAACTCTTCTAGCTCTAAATCCCTCCCTCTTCAGTTTCCCGCTCTTTATCACTCCACACCCACTTCCTTTGTCCCTGAGGACTGCTGAACTATTACTCCAACCAATCACTCGCTCCCCTGTCTTGCACACACACTCATGTTTAGTTTAAACATGACAAGGCCCTAAATTCTTGAATCATACACAAACCTCACCCCCTCATGCAGTAATCAATCAAGAAGAGACCAAGGACACAAAGGTCTAGCCCAAACTCTATTCAACCCTGGTGCCGCTCCCTTCACTGTGTTTGAAGAGAGAGACAAAAGGCCACAAGCTAGTTTCAGTCTCTCATCAGATAAGACAGCCATGGATTTAAGTAAGAGCAAGCAATCTGACCCTAGGGCAGATTCCCTCTCTACTCACCCACACAGTGAAATGAAATGACCCAATACAATTCCTGGCCCAGTAACAAAGAATGCTAACTTTATGCTCTTGATTAACCCAGTTCTACCTCATAGTCCATTAAACTATACAGTTCATTAATAATAATTCACCACAGTGTCTAGTGCCCCAGCTATGTTATCATAGTGTCTAGTGCCCTGTGTAGCTCAGTTGGTAGAGCATGGCGCTTGCAACGCCAGGGTTGTGGGTTCATTTCCCACGGGGGGCCAGTATGAAAAAAAAATGTATGCACTGGATAAGAGCGTCTGCTATAATGACTAAAATGTAAATGTGAAATGTAGTGCCCAGCTATGTTGTTATAGTGTCTAGTGCCCCATTTATGTTATTATAGTGTCTAGTGCCCCAGCTATTTTGTTCTAATGTCTAGATGCCCCAGATATTTTGATTATAGTGTCTAGTGCCACAGATATGTTGTTTAGATGCCCCAGCTATTTTATTCCTATGTCTAGTGCCCCAGCTTTGTTATTCTAGTGTATAGTGTCCCCGCTATGTTATTATAGTATCTAGTGCCCAAGCTATTGTAGTGTATTAGGATTATGTCTTTGTTAATGGTTTTTAAGTGGAACTGAAAGAATGTTGATTTTAGTATCAAGAGGGAATGTTTTAGTGTAACGCCACATACAACAGACAGGAAGTGTGTTGTAGACAGGGGATTGGACAGTAGAGGGAGCCACCCACATCTTGGGGAGATTATATATACTGGGGGAAAAACGAAGGAGAGGGCAGAGCGACCATTGCAATCTGAGGCGTCGCTCTCCGGGTGGGCATGACACCTGTAACTTATGCTGAAAGCTTGTGATATGAATAAACCTTATGATCAAAGTTCAGTATGAGCGGACTCCTTTGTTTATCAGCAATAATTGCCAGCATTCACCCGATACGACAAATGGCGCCCAACGTGGGGCTGGTCTGCATCTCTCCTTTGCTTCATTCGTAGCCGCCAAGCTAACTCGTTCTGAAGTCATGGCCAGACAAGGGTGAGTTTTCTTACCGCTTTGGAGGTTGTTAGTTTGGATGCTATGTGATTGTACACTGGAGGGATGTACCATTAGGACCGAAATGTGCCTCGTGTGGCGTTATTGCTGAAGAACTGGGGGTCTGGCTAATCATTATCAATTGTTGCACTGGTAGACAGGGCAAAAGGGGGGAGAGTAGGCTTGGAATTTTAGAGCAATCGATGGTAGGGATTAAGGCAGATATTGGCAGAATAAAGGCAGGAATACGTATACATTAGGGCATTGTGAATCTGATAAAGACCCCAGGGGGGCCATCATATAGGATGGGCCATAAATCCTGGTAACGCGCTAGGTGTTGTCAGGTTAGTTCTGGGAACTATGAGGTGGACGGTTATATTGTAAGTTATTCTCATCTTGTAGCCGACGGGGTATCTGTTTGGGGTAACCGCTCATATAAATATCCATATGTCACGGCAGCATAAAGTTAGAAGGGGATAAATGGACAATGATTTAGGCACAATGCAGGTTACTTAGGGCGTGGTGCAAGCCACAGGGTACATAGCGGCTAATGCTAAATGCTAAGGCTAAATGCTAATTGTGTTGCGTGCTACATGCTAACGGGTGTCCTTAGAGGTCCCATTGCGATGGGATAAGCCTCTTAAAATATGTCTGTGTGTGTAGAATTCAGAGTTCTACGCAAATGTGAGCTCTGTTACGTGTAATTGTTCGATTATAAGGTATAAAATAGTGAGGTTGTAGCGGAATGCTAGCGTTCTATTGTCTGGGAATCGTATCGTTGAATGCATTTGCGCATGCGTTTAATTTTATGACACTACATTACAAAACGTGGGAGTTGGAGTTTATTGCACGAGATTATGAGACGTTGGGTTACGGTACTAAACTACAACACGGTGGGTACTAAAACTACAACAGGGGGATTGTGGGTAAAGTGTCATATTTCTGTGGGGCTGTGCTGCAGGGGGAGACAGAGAAACACAGACGAGGGAACAAAGAGGAAAGATTTGAAAATGAATTAGATCTTCTAGTTTAAACGGCTGTTGTTTGAAAATGAAACTATTTGTTGAGATGTAGTGAATTTATAAATTAGATATATGTTGACGGATTATAATGAATTAAATTAAATGACGATTAAAATAAATAAAAATTAAATAAAAATGTTATTGATCTATTTAGTCCTGAGTTGATTCTTAGAGCGAATGTGAACGAAGGAATATTAAATATGGTTGAAATAACTCAGTGATTGCATTAACTACTAAAATCTTTTTGTGTCTCTGTTCTTTTGTCATATGAGAGGAACAATGGAGACAGAAAGAGAGGGGGTGCTGACGTACACGTCACGTGACGCAACAGAGGATCAAGTCAAAAAGGTTTTGGTACTGGTATGGTTACAAAATCTTCCCCTACAGGATATTTGATGTTATGACAATTTCACATAGGCTTGGCAAATACTGATTCATTAAAAATTGCATTTTAGAGTCTCTGGCATCACTTGGGTTTGATTGGAATTGTGTTGGGAATCAAGGACTGATATTATTCTGTAAAATTAAGATAATTAGGTGCTTATAGAGCAAGGGGGTTTATGGGAATTGTAGTGTTGTAAGGTTAGAAGGCTTTGTTTTTGGGATTGATTTGAAGTTGACTAACTTACATTTGCATTTGATGGGTTGTGGTAAGATAGCCACTAATTGATAAATTGGTAAGATATGATATAGAAATAAAAAATTGGTTTTAATTATTCATAATTTTTAATTGATTTTTTAATTGATTTTTTATTTTAATTAGAAATTGTTTTTGAATAAAAAATTTAATAGAATTTTTTCATATTCATATTTTTATTGGTTGATTTAAAAAAAATATATATATATATATTTGTTGGGTTGTTTAGTTTATATTAATAATTAAAGGGGGGAAGCCATAGGCTATATAGTCTAAAATAAAATAATTCACAATAAAGGAATATAAAAGGGTTGTTACAATGGGGGAGAAAGGACAGCAAGGCTATGAAGGTGATTACACCGGTTGGTATTGTACAAAATAGTAATCCTTTAACTAAAGTAGTGTTAGGTTATCCGGCAAATGAAACAAAAGTTGCCCTTCATTCTCAAACAAAAACTGATAAAAGATTCCAACGATAACAGAAACAAAGGTATAGAGAAAAAGCTAAGGGAAGGAAAGGCGATAGAAAAACTAATGGCAGAAGTTAGTACACCTTTCTCACATACGGATTCAGCAAAAAGATACCCACCTTACGAGAAGGAAGTAGAGCTTAGGGATGTTTATCCTCAGCTTCCAGGGATCATCCAGGAGGGTGATTATTGCATCAGAGATGAAGATGAACGAATAATAGATAGAGGACAAGCAGAAACGACAAGAAAGATGAATCCAAAACTCCAGAAGTAAGAAAAACCGAGATGTCTGGAAACTAAGAGAAGAATGACGTTCGGGAAGATGAAGACTTAGAGATTAAAGGTGCTTTATTTTCAAGAGGATTTTATTCAACAATGATTGGCACAGAAGAAATAGAAGGATATATAGACCGATGCTTATCATGCCTGGATAAAGCGAATAGTTTAGAAGAAGTAACACAACTGGATGAACAACTCAAGAAGAGAAGATACAGAAGAAGAAACTGCGGAGAAAATAATCCCAAGAATTGGAGGAGAAGAATACATTGAGGTCAAGGAAAGGCCAATAGTAAGAAGATGATGGAAGATGATATTTCGAGGACAGAACTTAAAATATAAGCTTTTGAAGAGTCCTGATGTGTCGACGGCAGGAAAGAACGGGATCAAGAAACTCACAGAAAACTCAATCATACAACTGGTGGAGAAGAGAAGCTTTGGTTATGAAGAATCAGAGTGAACCAAATCAACAATCACTGTTACAGCTTCAACTGAACAATATCAAATGCAATTGTACCAGCCACCAAGGGCGGTACCAGGTGTTCCATATCCACAGCCAGTTTCTGGACAGACACAGAATTGGAGAGGAAGAGGACGAGAAGGCTTAGAAGGAGGAGGAAGATTTCAGCTACACTTCCAGCAACTTTCAGAAGAGTGTTATAATTATGGACAGATTGGTCACTTTACCTGTGAGTGCAATGGGCCAGGAGGAAACAACAGAGAACATTTTTAAGGAAGATACAGGGGCCAGTCAAGATCACCTGTACTCCAGGTGAACCCTAAAGATTCTAGAGTGCCTAGAAGATACGAAGGGGGGTGTCAGCTGATAGCACCGATTAGAGAAGAAGAGAAAATATCTAACAATTGAAGTAAAAACAGAGGACTATGAGAAGTGATAGTGAATAGTGGAAAAACTTATCTGTGTTCAGCCTAAAGAGGTTAAACATCTCACTATGTAAAATTAACTAATTAGGATAGGGATTTGAGGTAGTAAAACAGCTAATTACTCTTAAGGAACCGATGGAGCTCTGCTATAAAAATCAAAGAGAAATTAAAATAGACATACTAATATTAGAACATATACCTATTGCATTGTTGGGAAGAGATGCATTGTTTAAATTGAACTGTACAATAAGACGTACACTAGACGGCTGTCTGGTAGAAGATTTAAAAAAGAATAGGGTTTTTGGGAATAATATTGGCTTAAAAAGATAATATCTTAGGAAGGATGATAATCTATTAGACTGCCTATTAGACAATCTGTCTGGAAAATAAAGTTAAAAGGGGTGACTGTTATTCTGGGTTACATTCTTACACCAAGAGATTTCAGGCTAGGCTAAAAGGTGTTTAGTCGTTTGCCAAGTCTGTGTGTAAAGAAGTCATCACATATTCTAAAAAGTGGTGGTAAAGGATTTTGTGAATAAATCAGTGGAAAAGGTTTTTAAAGGTTAGGAGAAAAGATTAGATTAAAATAAGTTAGGAGAACTAGGTTGAAGGGACTCTAAGACAGTAAGCTAAGTTTCAAAGTTAGTAGTAAGAGAGAGAACAGTGGTGAAGGACACTTTAGAGTAGGAAGATCAAGGTAATTGTAGGTGTATTTTTATAATCAAAAGGTTGAAAGTTAGGGTTTAGAGTAGGAAGAGAGAGTGAATGTAAGTTACATTTACGTCATTTGACACTAGTGGTAATAGATGGAAGTACAAGCAACGAGTTCAAAGCTTTGGGGAAACTAGATGAAGTAACAATAAGGACATTAACACGTCAGTCTATTAAAACAACAGTGAGAAGCAATTTAACTCTTTCAACATTGATAGTTATTAAAGCCATAAATATATCGCATTTGATTATAAGGGAACCAATAGCTCCAGCACCAAGTTTAGAGGAAAAGACTGTTATTAGGGTTAGGATGGGGACGTTCCTCCCACATGGAGAGATAATTATGGAGAATAAGTATTGTTATCAGGACCAGGAGTAGAAGCTGTTGCACCTAGTCAAAGGAGGTATAGTTTGCAAAACAATATGAAGTGGAAGAGGGTTATGAGTGATTGTTCATTTATTTTGCGTAATGTTACAGAGAAAGATCAGGGAGAATATATGTGTACTTATCTAGTGCAAGCATTAAAATTTGTTCCGGTTAAGAATTATTGGTTAAAAGACTATGTAATTCGTAAAGTGACGCTTATAATGGAAAATGTGAAATCTGTTGAAGCTTCCACAGTCACCGAAGGAGTTCAGGAGGAGTAGATTACAGTAGTCACTCCAACAGTAGATAATACACAGAGGATATCGGTAACTTTCCCACTAGAAGTAGTTAAGAGTGTTAATACATCAACTAAATCAACTACTTTAATGGTAACTTTGGAAGGGATTAATGATACGATGGCAATAGCAAATGTAGGAAGTATGACACCGATAACAACTTTTCTGAAATTAAAGGGGGTAGCAAGAAGGACTCAGGGGTTTATGTTACGGATGGAGAGTGCTGTCAATGATAGTACGAATAGGGTTAAAATAGGAAAGCAGATAGTAGTAGAGAACAATATAGATTCATCTGAAATAGTGAAGGATACTATCATGGAGGTACAGGATGAGGTCTTTGATTTTAATGACAGACAAGGAGAGGTATCTGATCAGTACCGCTCGTTAGGGAAGAGAGAAACTAAATGCATGTGGTTTGATTCTTCTGTTGTGAAAAATTAGAGATAGAGGGGCAGGTAGGAATCTTTGGTTCCAGCGGTTAACTCATTCTGTAAGATCAGTGAGGAATCTTGAGGGTCCATGTCTGTTGAGAATTCCAGCACCAGAGACGTGGGGTTCCATTTTAGAGACGGTCACTCGACCTCTATCAAGTATGGGTCAATCTTAGGCTTTGTCATAGCTGTTGTATCAGCAACAACAATCAGTAACAGATAAAATAATGTCGTTGTCAAAACATTTGTTTAAGCCTAGGGTTGGGTGTTATTGGGTTAAGTGAATTAACTTGTGTGCATTTGTTAGATGGGAAGAAAAATCAGGTAACAGCGAACCCTGAAGCATTGGAGGTGAAACCATTGAGGGCTAAAAAGTTGTTTTTGTTCTAATAAAACATATGATGTAAGGGGTATGTTTATGGGAATATCAGATTGTGATGATTATATGATAACTTTGGGTAAGAATGACCTTTAGGGTAGTAATGAGAAATATGTTACTTTTTATGTTCCAGTTAGTAAGAAGAGCAGGACTTTGATGGTTAAAAGATTAGCTTTTGCCTGACAATGTGACTATTGGGAATTTTAGAGATATTTGGAGGTTTTGTGGTGATAAAGCGTATATATTCTTACCCTATGGATGGACAGGATGTTGTTACATGTCAACGTTGAAGCTTCCATATGAGGTTTCTACCATTATAAGAGGGGTAGCACCGGACACAGATAAATCTGAATATAGGTTTGAAAATAGGGTGAAAAGAGACATGGCGACATGTCATAGTCTTCAAGCCTATCATTGAAGGATAAATCTAAGGGAGAAGGGGGGACTTTTTCAATGGTATGGTGTAACATTTGGGAAGATCATATTGATAATATTAGTTATACTTTGAGTCCAGATAGTTCAGATATTATCACTAGGGTTATATATGCATTGAAGAATATAAGGGATGCATTTGGTAGATCTGAAGGAGCTGGATGGTCAGCGAAGACTTGGTTGCAAGATCAGTTAGGCCCAGTAGGAGCAGTGATGGATTACATTTTAATAGCAGCTTTGGTAGCACTGTGTGTGATGTTTGTAATGTGTTACTGACCTTTGAGAAAGCTATGATATTGAGATAGGTTGGAATAGTGATGCCTGGAGACAACACTCAGATGCCGTTGTTGACTGTTCCTGATCTGGATGAAGATGGACAAGGGGGTCTGGATGGAGTATTAATGGATAAATATCCTTTTTGATTATTTGATCATTTTTCAAAAAAAAATTCAATATTAGGGTGATTTTGGTATGATTTTATGAATCAAAGGGGGGAAGTGTATGAATGAATAATTCATTATTCTATCATTTATATTGATTCATACATCATTTATATATAATTTTTATATTCTTAGTTGATATTGATGTTTAATTTGAAAGGGTTGTTTTGCAAAAGATACTGTTTGGTCTTTTCTTTTCTTCCAGAAGCATTTGGGGGAATATGTGGAGATTGAAATACTCAAACAAGGACAATATGAAGGGACAATATGAAAGGACAATGACTGGAGGAGATGGAACAAAGAAGGTGTGGAAAGATTCCGATTCCATCATCAACAATACATTGGAAGAGGAGACTACGGAGGAGATGAAGTGTAGTGGACTACATTCCAGTGTCTGCAATGAAATATAGACATATTTGCATGTGTAATACATAATTTGTGTCATATTCTTAGTTATTAATTTTTGTAGAATGATATTTGATGTTATTGGATACATGTGGGGATCTTAGATGTTTTTGTTTATTTCGTTGATGCTTAGGGACAGGGAGTCTAGGCAGGGAGAGGTCCACTATAGGGTCCAATGGGTTGACCAGCCTTAGAGTGGACATTTTTTGGATAGTATTTTGTTTACAGGGCCTTACATGTGTATTTAATTGCATCATAGTTTCAAATGCATTTATAAAGAGTTATGAATTCATTGGGAGTACCTAGGTGGTTGCCTGGGGCAGAGGGACCGTGGGAGAATTTTACTGTCTTGATTGATAACGAAGGTTGCCGGACAGTTTTTCGCTCTCACACTCCATAAAGATTTGTTCATATTTCATAGTAATGTATTCACACTTCATAAACAGTTATTCATATTTCATAGAAAGGTATATACACTCTAGAGAAGAATGTTTTTTGGTTTAAGGTTAAAAATACTCAATAAGATAAATTGGTACTTGTCATAATCCTATTCTGTTTGTTTTCGAGACTTTTAGTTAGTCTCGAAGGGGGGAAATGTAGTGTATTAGGATTATGTCTTTGTTAATGGTTTTTAAGTGGAACTGAAAGAATGTTGATTTTAGTATCAAGAGGGAACGTTTTAGTGTAACGCCACATACAACAGACAGGAAGTGTGTTGTAGACAGGGGATTGGACAGTAGAGGGAGCCACCCACATCTTGGGGAGATTATATATACTGGGGGAAAAACGAAGGAGAGGGCAGAGCGACCATTGCAATCTAAGGCGTCGCTCTCCGGGTGGGCATGACACCTGTAACTTATGCTGAAAGCTTGTGATATGAATAAACCTTATGATCAAAGTTCAGTATGAGCGGACTCCTTTGTTTATCAGCAATAATTGCCAGCATTCACCCGATACAACACTATGTTGTCTAGTGCACCAGATATGTTATTCTAGTGTCTTGTGCCCCAGCTATGTTATTCTAGTGTTTAGTTCCCCAGTTATGTTATTCTAGTGTGTCCTGCCCCAGCTATGTTATTCTAGTGTTTAGTGCCCCAGCTATGTTATTCTAGTGTTTAGTGCCCCAGCTATGTTATTCTAGTGTCTCGTGCTCCAGCTATGTTATTCTAGTTTCTAGTGCCCCAGGTATGTTGTCTAGTGCCCCAGCTCTTTTGTTCTGGTGTCTAGTGCCCCAGCTATTTTATTCTTGTTTTCTTTGCTGTAGCTAGATTATTCTAGTGTCTAGTTCCCCAGCTATGTTGTCTACTGCCCCAGCTATGTTGTCTACTGCCCCAGCTATGTTGTCTACTGCCCCAGCTATGTTGTCTACTGCCCCAGCTATGTTGTCTACTGCCCCAGCTATGTTGTCTAATGCCCCAGCTATGTTGTCTAGTGCCCCAGCTATGTTGTCTAATGCCCCAGCTATGTTGTCTACTGCCCCAGCTATGTTGTCTAATGCCCCAGCTATGTTGTCTACTGCCCCAGCTATGTTGTCTAGTGCCCCAGCTATGTTGTCTACTGCCCAAGCTATGTTGTCTACTGCCCCAGCTATGTTGTCTAATGCCCCAGCTATGTTGTCTACTGCCCCAGCTATGTTGTCTAATGCCCCAGCTATGTTGTCTAATGCCCCAGCTATGTTGTCTACTGCCCCAGCTATGTTGTCTAGTGCCCCAGCTATGTTGTCTACTGCCCCAGCTATGTTGTCTACTGCCCCAGCTATGTTGTCTACTGCCCCAGCTATGTTGTCTAGTGCCCCAGCTATGTTGTCTAGTGCCCCAGCTATTTTGTCTACTGCCCCAGCTATGTTGTGAGAAGAATGCCTTTGTTTACCCCTACCTAATTTATTTGTGATACAGTCAAGTGGCTTGATAAATATATACCGTTATCTTATCTTTAACTCTACATTGTTGAAAAAGGACCTGTAAGTAAGCATTTCACTGTTAGTCTACATCTGTTGTTTACAAAGCATGTGAGAAATACCATTGCATTTTATTTGTTCTTAATGGTTGTTTCAAACTCAAACACCCCTACATTCAACCAACTTGAACAACACCTGCAACCTTCAAGTCTTGCATGTCTCATGTTTGCTACAACAACAACAAGCAAACTTTGTGAGGTTTGAAATACTGGTTAAAGTAAGTTAATTTCAAATTGAACCAAGGCTTTCTGAAACAGCTCTTCAGCAATACATTCAGATCTGCAAAAAGACTCCTCTCATGAGACTTAACTATGTTGTGATAGACCCATCAGCGAGTCGCTTTACCCCTGGAGTGCCTCTGTATAATGCAAGCTCCGTCAACATTGTTCATGTCGGAAATGTATGACCGCTCCTCGAGACCCGAGAGACGGCATGTAAAGCAGTCGCCATGGCTGATTGGCCCTCTTGATGGGGATTTTTTCACTCATTCGGGCTTTGAAACTCAGAGCGTGCAACCTTGGTTTTTAAAATAATATTCTGGTCACGGCAGGCCGGTGTGATACTAAGTGGCTCGCTAAGCTCCACTGCGAGAGACCCGTTGCGTGTTATTAAATATAATGGACTGGTGAAATAATTAGCAGGTCAGCTCCCGGGGAGGAGAATATATGTGACTCATTTCAGGAAACTAGGCAGTATGTCGCGGGTCACTACTTCACAGGAGAGCCATTTGAACATAAACTTTTTTTTATCAAAATGCGTTTTTGATAAAAGTCCTCAGTGTCACTGTAATATTGCAAAAATGCAACATTGATTAACAGTAAATGCACTTGTAACTCACTCAATATCATGTTGAAATTACAGTAAAATCATCAGACCACATAAAGTGTATAATGGAACATGTGAACTTTAATGTGCCTTAATAACAAACTTCAATGTCATCAGTAAATACGAATACAATTGTAAAATTACGAGCCTAGTTGGTTAAGCCACAGAAAAAAACAGCAACCTTCCCACTAGCCATGATTGGCTGAGATAATGAGTGGGCTGGACATGCCGAGAGAGGAGTTCGGATTGGTCTGCCATATAGAAGGCTTCTGTCACTATGGTTAATTGTTTAACTATCTAACGTTAGCTGGCTGGCTCGCTAGCTAATGTTACGTGTTTGATGTTATTATTCGTATCTCAGAGCCATTTGATTTGCTAGTTAGAGCCTAATATTAGCTAGCTAACATTGAACCTGGTTGGTTAGCTACCAGCAGATTCATGCAGGGTAGTAACGTCATGAGTTGGCAATATGGTTCATTGTTTAACTATCTAATGTCAGCTGGCTGGCTCGCTAGCTAACGTCACGTGACGTGTAGGATCTTACACGTCGTTTACCTAGCTAGGTTAATTGTTTACCTAGCTAGCTAGCTACATGTCTTAACAAAATACTCCACTATGCAAGTAACCATTTCGGGTTCGTTCGTAAATTCAGTCTGAGTATGCCAGAGCGCAGAATAACTGATGAATTTACCAACGCACCACATCCGTTGAATATCGCCGGTGTTTATAAACGTCGGCAAAAAAGCGTAATTAAATTGTTGCCAGCAGAGCTGGTTAGGGTGTTTTCATGTAATCCAGAGGTAAACAATAAACCATAATCCCAATTTTGTGTCTGAAAGTAAATAGCAAGCTAGCCAATTAGCTTGGGTGCTTTGACTGCCGTTGTGAGGTCAGAACGCTCGGATCAACCCTACTCACATTTACATTTTAGCAGACACTCTTATCCAGAGCGACTCACAGGAGCAATTAGGGTTAAGTGCCTTGATCAAGGGCACATCGACAGATTTTTCACCTAGTCGGCTCGGGGATTAGATCCAGTGACCTTTCGGTTACTGGCACAACACTCTTAACCACTAAGCTACCTGCCGCCCAATCAACCCAACATTACACACAATCTTTCAAAAAAGAAAACAAGACAGTTCTATGAGACATGACACATAATGAAAATCTGACTTTACACTTGTGTTTAGCAAACAGAAGACCCACTAGCCACAACGTCAGTCCCCACAGACTCCTGTGTTTATGGGAATGTTATGTTGTTGCATTATGAGGCTGTGCTGACGATGACCGTCTGTCCACATAGAGAGGTAATGATGAGGCTTATGTCTTCACAGCAGTGTCTCTGGATTTGTAGATCCCCGAGCCGACTAGGACTTGACACTCTGCTCTTCATCGGCCAGAGCGTCAAGTGTGCGCTCTGAACGCTCCGAGAGCAAAACGAGATGGGTGGGGCTAAAGCTTAAGAGGGTGTGAACGATGCTGAATGGGTGTAGACAAAGAAGAGCTCTTCACTTGGTACCAAAACATTCAAAGGCTATTTTCTCAAAAGTGAGATTACAAGTTTATCAACTTTCAAAGCAGAATTACTTTCCCATTGTTCCCTTAAATGCAGTGTTTGATATAGCATTTTGGAGCTCCGTGTCTCTGCTTTTATCCAATGTAAAAAACACCATTCAAATTTTGCTACATAAGACTGAATCAAGGCGGTCGGTCACATATGGGCGAGCAGACGCACCCTTATGCAACATACTGATTGGAAGCGGCTGACAGATACGTTTTGGATTAACGCCATAGAGGAAGAAATTTCGATGGAAAAGTGGAATATAGCAATCAAGCAGAGAAATAGTTCCCAACACTCGGAGTCCTCAAGTTAAATCATTAAATTATGCCTTGTGCAATGGCTTTTCTGCATGGTGAATCTAAAATAAATCACTTCTCTTTGTTCTGTCAAGTCATCCTTGTTTTTCATTCCCCCAATTATAGATAAGAAGAGGGCGCCAGTCAAGACGATAAGACGGAGAATAGACGTGATGTAATTGTGTCTGCTGTTAAAATCAATCCATTCTAATTAAATCCTCAGTTGCCTTTTTAGTTAAAGCTGTTACAGCTCTCTGGGGCAAAGATGATATATGATCAAAGGAGGTCAGTTCAGAGCTTTTGTCTCTTGTTTCCTCATATGTTATTTGAAATGAATAATTGAAGCCCTAGATTATATCAGATCAACCGTTAACCGGCGATAGCCGACACCCGCATAGCAGATGTTTTGGCGGTGTCGGAGGTGGAACGGCGTTGGAGCCGTCAAATCGGTGAGAGGTGAGCAGCTGCTCTTGTGATCATTGTCAGGAAGCCACACCCACCCCACTTGTGTTAGAAATTCGGAGGGAGAAAGTGTAGGCTATATATAAATAATTATGCTCAAATAGAAATATCATTCAATGAAATTAGGATTTCTATCATCGTAGCCCTTTCCTGCATTTAAATGACCTAGTGGCGTCATGGGTGGAATGTTAATAATATTATAATTTTATAATTAATAAACCCGCTGAAAATCCGGTGTTTCTATGTCAAACGGTTTTGTTATATTTCAGTCTTCTGTGATGTATATAAAGTATAATATTGGGATGCAAACTCAAAATGTAATACATTTCAACTCTATATCTGACATGGTACAGGGGTCTTCTTTTCTTTAATCCCATAACCATGTGTGTGAGGTGTATCATTTGTTTCAAAGTAGATTTGTTTGACTACCAACACTGTGTGACCCTGATTTAGCCCACTGCAGTAAAAGGCTAAGCAAGGTGTAGATTACATATCACATTCCAGTGTTTGAACTTGTAAACAAGGCTGCATGGGATTACTGTTATTGCGACTCTGTGCAGCCAATGGCAATGCCCGCTTTAGGTATAATGCCGGGAGCCACTTGTGGCTAACACAGTTCCACCTCCGACACTGTCAAAACAACCACAATGCGGATTTCGACTAAACCGGATCTGATTGAATAGAGCCCTCATTCATGTTATTCCAATTGACATGTTTGAGTCATCAATAAATCAATTAGTTCACATGTAGTCCATAATCGAGGGGAAAAGCCTTGCAATTATCTATCATTACTTCCCCACAAACTGACTTAACAATATTACAGAGTTAAACACATTGTAATTGCATGTGATCAATAACAACGATCCATGCATTACAGTGTACACTGTCTTCTTACATGCCTCTTTAGCATGCTTCCACCATGTAACTTTACTACACATTTCTGACATAAAATATCAATTTCCCAAGTCAATTTGTACAGTTAACAATTCAGTTCTGATCTAGGATCAGCTCCTGCCCGGTCCATGTAATGGTATTTATTGTGGTCTAAAAGGTGAAACTGATCCTAGAGCAGCACTCTTACTCTAGAATGTTTTATGAATAGGGGCCCTGGTCCTTCAGCGCCACCGTGTACACTGTTAGAAAAAAGGTGCTAGAACCTAAAAGGGTTCTTCGACTGTCCCCATAGAATAACCATTTGAAGAACCCTTATTTCCACAGAGGGTTCTACATGGAACCCAAAAGGGTTTTACCTGGAACCAAAAAGGGTTCTCCTATGGGGACAGCCAAATAACCCTTTTGGAACCCTTCTTTCTAAGAGTGTATGTTGGTTTTCGTCCTCACCTTTTAGTCACTGTATTATACTTGGCTAACCAAATGTGTGAAACCTATGTCTAATTAATAACATAAAGATCAAGCTGTCAGCAGTACTATGGCCCTTGAGGACTGAGCCTTTGTAGCCTTGAATACTTTTACCATTGTTTTGGAGCAAATCAGTTTGGATTCTTCTATTATTCCAAAGTGTAAACAGGATATTGTGTATAAAGGGGATAAACCATACATCAAACCGCCCCGGCATGACAACTCGGCTACCCAAATCAGAGGTCACTGATTGCAATTTTAAATACCAACTAGAGGTGTCATTGGCGTAACACCTGACTGGATCAGAAATGGATTTCTGGGCAGCAAGCCACAAACTCTCCACAGCTGCTCTCCTGAGCTGGGGGACTGCAGCCATAGCCGGCACACTACCGATTTCCCGTTTTCTGAGACGCAGTCATTACATTGAATAAGACTCTGTATCCACCAATAGACATTTTACACCAAATTTGACATAGAACATTCTCATTCTAGCAACCTGCCTATCTCCCTGAGTCAGAATCTAATCAAGCTATCCGTTGCACCCTGTGATTTTGTCACCTATAACAGCGGTGTAGTTCTATCTTTACAGCTTGTGATTGATACGTCACTGAAAAAAATATATGTTCTCTTCGCTCTGTCTCTGTCTGTCTCTGTCTGTCTGTCTCTGTCTCCTTCCCTCCTTACTGCTACCTCCCAGTGTGCATTGGCACCTCCAGTTGCACCTCTAATTAGCTTTTCTCACTCCTTTGAGCTGGGCCCACTGTTACTCTCCATCCCTTTATCTTCAATCACACACATGCACATACACCGAAGACACACACACACACCACATGCCACACACACACACCTGCACACACACTCCCTAACCTTTGAGAAGCTCATTATCTGCAAGGAGACTTGCATCTCATTGTTTTCCAGACGTGAAGTGAAGCTGCAGCTAGCATTAGAGAACCAGTACACTCCATCTCTTAGTAGTTTAACTAGCATTAGAGAACCAGTACACTCCATCTCTTAGTAGTTTAACTAGCATTAGACAACCAGTACACTCCATCTCTTAGTAGTTTAACTAGCATTAGAGAACCAGTACACTCCATCTCTTAGTAGTTTAACTAGCATTAGAGAACCAGTACACTCCATCTCTTAGTAGTTTAACTAGCATTAGAGAACCAGTACACTCCATCTCTTAGTAGTTTAACTAGCATTAGAAAACCAGTACATTCCATAACTTAGTAGTTTAACTAGCATTAGAGAACCAGTACACTCCATCTCTTAGTAGTTTAACTAGCATTAGAGAACCAGTACACTCCATCTCTTAGAAGTTGAACTAGCATTTGAGAACCAGTACACTCCTTAGTACACTGAAGAAAAATATAAACGCAACATGCAACAATTTCAAAGATTTTACTGACTTACAGTTCATATAAGGAAATCAGTCAATTTAAATACATTCATTAGGCCCTAATCTATGGATTTCACATGACTGGGAATACAGATATGCATCTGTTGGTCACAGATACCTTAAAATAAAAATGGTAGGGGCTTGGATCAGAAAACCAGTCAGTATCTGGTGTGACCACCATTTGCCTCAACCAGCGCGACACATCTCCTTCGCATAGAGTTGATCAGGCTGTTGATTGTGTCCTGTGGAATGTTGTCCCACTCCTCTTCAATGGCTGTGCGAAGTTTCTGGATATTGGCGGGAACTGAGACACACTGTCGTACACGTCAATCCAGAGCATCCTAAACACGTTCAATGGGTGACATGTCTGTTGAGTATGCAGGCCATGGATGAACTGGGCCATTTTCAGCTTCCAGGAGTTGTGTACAGATGCTTGTGGAAACATGAGGTAATGGCGGCGGATGAATGGCACGACAATGGGCCTCAGGATCTCGACATGCTATCTCTGTGCATTCAAATTGCCATCGATAAAATTCAACAGTGTTCGATGCCCATAACTTATGCCTGCCCATACCATAACCCCACCGCCACCATGGGGCACTCTGTGCTGACATCAGCTTCTGACAGTTTGTGCAGAAATTCTTCGGTTGTGCAAACCCACAGTTTCATCAGCTGTCCGAGTGGCTGATCTCAGATGATCCCGCAGGTGAAGAAGCCGGATGTGGAGGTCCTGGGCTGGCGTGGTTACACATGGTCTGCGGTTGTGAGGCCGGTTGGATGTACTGCCAAATTCTCTAAAAAGACATTGGAGGTGGCTTATGCCAAAAACGTTTTTACATTATATTCTCTGGCAACAGCTCTGGTGGACATTTCTGCAGTCGGCATGCCAAGTGCACGCTCCCTCACAACCTGATACATCTGTGTTATTGTGTTGTGTGACAAAACTGCATATTTTAGAGTGGCCTTTTATCGTCCCCAGCACAAGGTGCACCTGTGTAATGATCATGCCGTTTAATCAGCTTCTTGATATGCCACACCTGTCAGGTGGATGGATTATCTTGGCAAAGGAGAAATGCTCACTAACAGGGATGTAAACTAATTTGTGCACAACATTTGAGAGAAATAAGCTTTATGTGGGTCTGGAAAATTTCTGGGATATTTTATTTCAGCTCATGAAACATGTGACCAACACTTTACATGTTGCGTTTATATTTTTGTTCAGTATAGTTCAACTAGCATTAGAGAACCAGTACACTCCCTCCCTTAATAGCTCAACTCAGCTCTTAAGCATTTTAGTGTACCTCACCTTTCGCTGACAAAGTTGAAACTATTCCAATTATGTATCCACTATGGGATTCAAATTCAATTGGATCACTCTGAAAACAATTGGTTTGTGCATTTGGTTTCAATCTGTGCTATCCAGATGTGTTCACATTTCATCATTATTCCAAATTAAAATCAAATCATATTTGTCACATGCTTCGTAGACAACAGGTGTAGACTGACAATAGAATGCTTACTTACGGGTCCTTTTCCAACATTGCAGAGTTAAAGATAAGATACAAAAAATATATAGAAATAGTGACACATTGAATAATGAATAACAATAAATAGCAAAAATAACATGGCTACATATAGGGAGTAGAAAATAACATGGCTATATATAGGGAGTACCCGTACTGAGTCGATATGCAGGGGTACGAGGTAATTGAGGTAGCTACAGTATGTACTGTACAAATAGGTTGGGGTAAACTGACTAGCAGTAGTGTATGTGGTGAGTGTGTGTGTGGATGTGTCTGTGCGTGTGTGTGTGTGTGTGTGTGTGTGTGTGTGTGTGTGTGTGTGTGTGTGTGTGTGTGTGGCATCACTATGCATGTGTGTGCATGTTATGTGTGTGTGGGCGTATGTGGTGTGTGTGTGTGTGTGTTGGGGTGTCAGTGTATGTATGTGTGATTGTGTGGGTAGAGTACAGTGTGTGTGCAAATAGTCAGTGCAATAAAGTTAGTGCAAAAAAAGGTCAATGCAGGTAGTCCTGGTAGCCATTTGATTAGCTATTTAGCAGTCTTCTTTAGAAGTCTCATGACTTGGGGGTAAAAGCTGTTGAGGGTTCTGTTGGTTCCAGACTTGGTGCATTGGTACCCTTTGCCATGCGGTAGCAGAGATAACAGTCTGTGGCTTGGGTGGCTGGAGTCTTTGACAAAGTTTTGGGCCTTCCTCTGACATCGCCTGGTATAGAGGTCCTGGATGGTAGGAAGCTCGGCCCCAGTGATGTACTGGCCGTACGCACTACCCTCTGTAGCGCCATGCGGTCGGATGCCAAGCAGCTGCCATACCAAGCGGTGATGCAGTCAGTCAAGATGCTCTCGATGGTGCAGCTGTATAACTTTTTGAGGATCTGGGGGCCAATGCCAATTATTTTCTGCCTACTGAGGGGGAAGAGGTGTTGTCGTGCCCTTTTCACGACTGTCTTGGTGTGTTAGGACCATGATAGATCCTTAGTGATGTGGATACAGAGGAATTTGAAGTTATCGACCCACTCCAATACAGCCCCGTTGATTTGAATGGGGGCGTGCTCTGCCCTTCGTTTCCTGTAGTCTAAGATCTGCTCCTTTGTCTTACTGACGTTGAGGGAAAGGTTGTTGTCCTGACACCACACTGCTAGGTCTTGGACCTCCTCACTATAGGCTGTCTCAACATCGTCGGTGATCAGGCCCACCACTGTCGTGTCATCTGCAAACTTAATGATGGTGTTGGAGTCGTGCACGGCCACACAGTCATGGGTGAACAGGGAGTACAGGAGGCGACCAAGCACGCACCCCTGTGGGGCCCCCATGATGAGGGTCAGCATGACGGATGTGTTGTTGCCTACCCTCACCACCTGGGGGGGCGGCCCGTCAGGATGTCCAGGATCCAGTTGCAGAGGGAGGTGTTCAGTCCCAGGGTCCTTATCTTAGTGATGAGCTTGGAGGGCACTATGGTGTTAAAGGCTGAGCTGTAGTCAATGAACAGCATTCTCACATAGGTGTTACATTCTCACGTAGATGGGAAAGGGCAGTGAAGGGTGCAATAGAGATTGCATTATCTGTGGATATGTTGGGGCAGTATGCGAATTGGAGTGGGTTCACAGTGTCTGGGATGATGGTGTTGATGTGAGCCATGACCAGCCTTTCAAAGCATTTCATGGCTATTGACGTGAGTGCTACAAGGTGATAGTCATTTAGACAGATTACCTTGGCATTCTTGGGCACAGGGACTATAGTGGTTGTGCTTGAAACATGTACAGTGAGGGAAAAAAGTATTTGATCCCCTGCTGATTTTGTAAGTTTGCCCACTGACAAAGACATAATCAGTCTATAATTTTAATGGTAGGTTTATTTGAACAGTGAGAGACAGAATAACAACAACAAAATCCAGAAGAACGCATGTCAAAAATGTTATCAATTGATTTACATTTTAATGAGGGAAATAAGTATTTGACCCCTCTGCAAAACATGACTTAGTACTTGGTGGCAAAACCCTTGTGGGCAATCACAGAGTTCAGACGTTTCTTGTAGTTGGCCACCAGGTTTGCACACATCTCAGGAGGGATTTTGTCCCACTCCTCTTTGCAGATCTTCTCCAAGTCATTAAGGTTTCGAGGCTGACGTTTGGCAACTCGAACCTTCAGCTCCCTCCACAGATTTTCTATGGGATTAAGGTTTGGAGACTGGCTAGGCCACTCCAGGACCTTAATGTGCCTCTTCTTGAGCCACTCCTTTGTTGCCTTGGCCATGTGTTTTGGGTCATTGTCATGCTGGAATACCCATTCACAACCCATTTTCAATACCCTGGCTGAGGGAAGGAGGTTCTCACCCAAGATTTGACAGTACTTGGCCCCGTCAATCGTCCATTTGATGCGGTGAAGTTGTCCTGTCCCCTTAGCAGAAAACCACCCCCAAAGCATAATGTTTCCACCTCCATGTTTGACGGTGGGGATGGTGTTCTTGTTCTCCTCCAAACACGGCGAGTTGAGTTGATGCCAAAGAGCTCGAATTTGGTCTCATCTGACCACAACACTTTCACCCAGTTCTCCTCTGAATCATTCAGATGTTCATTGGCAAACTTCAGACGGGCATGTATATGCAGGATTTCAGTCCTTCACGGCGTAGTGTGTTACCAATTGTTTTCTTGGTGACTATGGTCCCAGCTGCCTTGAGATCATTGACAAGATCCTCCCGTGTAGTTCTGGACTGATTCCTCACCGTTCTCATGATCATTGCAACTCCACGAGGTGAGATATTGCATGGAGCCTCAGGCCGAGGGAGATTGACAGTTCTTTTGTGTTTCTTCCATTTGCGAATAATCGCACCAACTGTTGTCACCTTCTCACCAAGCTGCTTGGCTATGGTCTTGTAGCCCATTCCAGCCTTGTGTAGGTCTACAATCTTGTCCCTGACATCCTTGGAGAGCTCTTTGGTCTTGGCCATGGTGGAGAGTTTGGAATCTGATTGATTGATTGCTTCTGTGGACAGGTGACTTTTATACAAGTAACAAGCTGAGATTAGGAGCACTCCCTTTATGAGTGTGCTCCTAACCTCAGCTCGTTACCTGTTTAAAAGACACCTGATTGCCAGAAATCTTTCTGATTGAGAGGGGGTCAAATACTTATTTCCCTCATTAAAATGCAAATCAATTTATAACATTTTTGACATGCGTTTTTCTGGATTTTGTTGTTGTTATTCTGTCTCTCACTGTTCAAATAAACCTACCATTAAAATTATAGACTGATCATTTTTTTGTCAGTGGGCAAACGTACAAAATCAGCAGGGGATCAAATACTTTTTTCCCCTCACTGTATGTCGTCCTCTTTTCCTTGGGTGAGCAGTATGTCCTGTGCGTTCGAGTCATTGATGTAGAATTCTTCATCCAAATCGAGGTTAGTGATCGCTGTTCTGATGTCCAGAAGCTATTTTCGGGCATAAAAAAATGATGGCAGAAACAGGTATGTACAGAAAAAGTTAAAATCAGCTAAAGAAAATCACAAAATAGCATAATTGGTCAGGAGTCCGTGTACATCCCAGCGCCATCACGAGAGCTATGATGACTTAGAAAACATAACTAATTTCAATCATAACCCCACATACTCCAATGACAGCGTGTTTCACCATCGCCATCTCTGCGGCAAACCAAACCACTCTAATTAATCATCAAACACGTATACAACAAGCCCAGCAAAGGAAGTAGGGATTCCTTCCCGTAGCTCTGCCAGTCTTAAGTAGTTTATAATGCCAAGTGCTGCCCTGTGGCTGTTGTCTCTCTTGGCAGTGTGTGTATGAGAGAACTGAGACACAGACTGGCACAGGCTGATCCCCCTGGTGTTCATTAGGTACATCGGAAGTCCTATGGTGGTGAGGCTTGTTGACATGGAGGACAACCAACCTCAGGGCTCAGGAAGAACAACTAGATCTAGAACACAGTTATCACACAGGTCAAATCAGCACCAGATCCATATCTGTATCTGGACTACTGGAAAGATGGTATAGGGATAACAAGGCCACTGCCAAGCCAAAACGAAAAAAAGCACAGCAACATCCTCACTAATAAATACCACAGCGACGGGTAAAACTGAGTTATGTTAACTGTGCAACTGTCAGGGAACACTCAGACCAAAGATGTACACACAGACTCACATAAATGCACACACACAGACATTCATGGACACACACATATTATCTGATACACAGACAAGTACAGACTACACACTGTACACTCTTTCCTTTTCAAACACACACACTTCACCACTGTAGGAAAGGACACAGACTCCTTGTCCTCTGATGGCTGGCAATACACCTCTGATTACAGCTCCTATGAAGTGATATTCTATGAGACTACAATCAATCCTTCATAGGGTCACAGACAGGGCACAGTACAGCACACCGACAACCATATCACCTTTTGAACCCAACCAGGGAACTACAAAGACATGATTAAAAGAAAGATTTCACAGTACTCTGTATTGATCGAGACATATCAAGGGTTACAAATATCAGTGCCCAAGTGAATTGTTAGTTTATATAGAGAATTGAAAGAGCAACAAACAGTGGCTCAACAGAGGTTTTAACCCCTGTAAGTCTAAGCGGTGTGGGGGGGAATAATTGTTGACATATGGAATTGTTTTAAGATGGTCATACTGTGGATCATTTAGTTATTTTATTTTGAATTTTAGGACCCCTTTAGGTATCTAAAAGATGTCAAAATATTATTTTATAAAATATTGAATTTGGCCTTTACTATAGCCCAGAAAAACGCATTGAATAACACATTCAGAAATGGCAAAAAAAGACAGTCAAAATATAAATAATAAGAAACAAGGTTTTGAAGTGTCTGTCCTAAATCTAGGAGATATAAGACATCTCAGGAAGTGTTTTTTGTTGTTGTTTTTTTACACATATTTAACCTCTTTTTTTGAGTAGGCACAAAACTACCTTCATACTTCCATTCATAAAAAATTAAAAAACCGTACCAGTTACCTTCAGATGAGTCCTACTGACACTTTTGTTTGTGCGACTCTCCCTTTTCCACAGTGGGGTCACATTAGTTTGTAGCCCAAACGGTTCGGACACTGAAGACCGATTTTCGGGATGTTTCATGGTCTGACAAACACTGCTCTAGCTCTGCCACCTTTCACCGCAGATGCGGAAGTGCGACAATGGCGGATGTTGTGGATTGAGAAACATCCAATGCAAAATAATCTTAAACTGACGGATTTTGATGGGGATTTTTTTGTTATTTAACTTAGATTGACGCACCGGTGTTTAAATGCATTGAAGAGCAGATCAATATGTACACTATATATACAAAAGTATATGGACACCCCTTCAAATTAGTGGATTTTGCTACTTCAGCCACACCCGTTGCTGACAGGTGTATAAAATCGAGCACACAGCCATGCAATCTCCATAGACAAACATTGTCCTTACTGAAGAGCTCAGTGACTTTCAACGTGGCACCGTCATAGAACGTCACCTTTCCAACAAGTTAGCTTGTCAAATGTCTGCCATGCTAGAGCTGCCCCGGTCAACTGTAAATGCTGTTATTGTGAAGTGGAAATATCTAGGAGCAACAACGGCACAGCTGCAAAGTGGTAGGCCACACAAGCTCACAGAACTGGACCACCGAGTGCTGAAGCGCGATGCCGTAAAAATCGTCTCTCCTCGGTTCCAACACTCAATACCGAGTTCCAAATTGCCTCTGGAAGCAAAGTCAGCACAATAACTGTTCATCGGGAGCTTCATGAAATGGGTTTCCATGGCCGAGCAGTCGTACACAAGCCTAAGATCACCATGCGCAATGCCAAGTGTCGGCTGGAGTTGTGTAAAGCTCACCGCTATTGGACTCTGGAGTAGTGGAAACGCATTCTCTGGAGTGATAAATCACGCTTCACTATCTGGCATTCCGACGGACAAATCTGGGTTTGGCGGATGCCAGGAAAACGCTACCTGCCCCAATGCATAGTGCCAACTGTAAAGTTTGGTGGAGGCGGAATAATGGTCTGGGGCTGTTTTTCATGGTTCAGGCTAGGCCCCTTAGTTCCAGTGTAGGGAAATCTTAACGCTACTGCATACAATGACATTCTAGACGATTCTGTGCTTCCAACTTTGTGGCAACAGTTTGCGGACTGCCCTTTCCTGTTTCAGCATGACAATTTCCCTGTGCACAAAGCGAGGTCTAATGTTAGCTAGTTATCTACCTAGCTAATCAAAATATCTGTTTGCATTTATTGATCTGGTTCACATACACTTCTTATGACTGGCAGCATGGTGCAAGCAGCTGTGTTGTTGCTAAGCAACCACACCGGTGTTATAGAACTCTGAGCTTCGGCAAAAAAAATAACGGATGGAAATGTGCACATGAGAGCGATAAATTATACATTTAATAAAAACTGTTGCACCTACACATTTAGTCAATTCAGCATTTTTTAAGGCCAATGGTCACTTTATGGACGCTATAGTCTTGTTTTAATCCAATGTCTAGAATTTGAGCTAGGTCGGCGCAAGAACTACTCTTAAAAATCAATTGCTAACAACCCTGTTAAAAAGTCCTGTATGTGGTTCTCGGTAACGTCCGGACAGCTCATAGGGAGAGGCGGGGAGTGTGTTGTGTACCTCCAATCAAGTTGATTTGCGAATTTTGGCTTAGATATGGCGGTAGGGAGATTTGAATTTAACATTGCGCTTCAATCAATGCCTATATATTGTGGGGGGGGGGGGGGGGGGGGGGGGGGGGGGCGATAATTAGACATTTCTGCAGAATACAAAGCTCTAACTCCATTCAAACACTCTCTGTCTCCCTCTCTCTCTTTTTCCTTTTCCCTGTCACTCACTCAACTCAACACACAGCTTCAAGCAATCTTGGCAGCAATTTTTTGGTTTATTTCTCCAAATTGCACAGTGAGGATGAAATCGAGAAAAGGAGGGGGAAAAGGAGAGCGAACAAGAGACAGAGAACTGTAAACAATTTTGTATTTGAAGCTGATACATTTGAGAGAATACCTCTGCAGGGATTTCAAAGGAAACGTGTTAAGATGTTGAAACATGGTGGCATTCTACAGGTATTCTTACCATGGACAATTTGAAATGACATTTGGACAAATGTGTTTGTTCCTAGTTTGGCAAAGCAATGTCATTTTGTAATAAAATAAATGTTTATATCAAAAGCACCAATGATATGATGTGTCCAATTCATCATGACACTTACTTGTTAATGACACTTCGCAGTATTCCACATCAAGTAACTGATGCAAGTAGTAAAATTAGATTTAAAAAACAGATTAAAAAACACGTTATGGAACAGCGGGGACTGTGAAGCAACACAAACATAGGCACAGACACATGCATACACACACACGATAACATACGCACTATACACACACGGGCACATGGATTTTGTACTGTAGATATGTGGTAGTGGTGGAGTAGGGGCCTGAGGGCACACATTGTGTTGTGAAATCTGTGAATGTATTGTAATGTTTTTAAAATTGTATGAACTGCCTTAATTTTGCTGGACCCCAGGAAGGGTAGCTGCTGCCTTGACAGTTCTATTTTTGTTTCATCAGACCAGAGGACATTTCTCCAAAAAGTACGATCTTTGTCCCCATGTGCAGTTGCAAACTGTAGTCTGGCTTTTTTATGGCGTTTTGGAGCAGTGGCTTCTTCCTTGCTGAGCGGCCTTTCAGGTTATGTTGCAAATGATAAAGGACTTGTTTTACGGTGGATATAGATACTTTTGTACCTGTTTCCTCCAGCATCTTCATAAGGTTCTTTGCTGTTGTTCTGGATTTGATTTGCACTTTTCGCAACAAAGTACGTTCATCTCTAGGAGACAGAACGCGTCTCCTTCCTGAGCGGTATGACGGCTGCGTGGTCCCATCGTTTTTATACTTGTGTACTATTGTTTGTACAGATGAACGTGGTACCTTCAGGCATTTGGAAATTGCTCCCAAGGATGAACCAGACTTGTGGAGGTCTACCATTTTTTTTCTGAGGTCTTGGCTGATTTCTTTTGATTTTCCCAGGATGTCAAGCAAAGAGGCACTGAGTTTGAAGGTAGGCCTTGAAATACATCCACAGGTACACCCCCAATTGACACAAATTATGTCAATTAGCCTTTCAGAAGCTTCTAAAGCCATGACATAATTTTCTGGAATTTTCCAAGCTGTTTAAAAGGCACAGTCAACTTCGTGTATGTAAACTTCTGACCCACTGGAATTGTGATACAGTGAATTATAAGTGAAATAATCTGGCTGTAAACAATTGTTGGGAAAATTACTTGTGTCATGCACAAAGTAGATGTCCTAACCGACTTGCCAAAACTATAGTTTGTTAACAAGAAATGTGTGGAGTGGTTGAAAAACAAGTTTTAATGACTCCAACCTAAGTGTATGTAAACTTCCGACTTCAACTGTATATACCAGTGAAGCTTTCCAAAGCATAAGTGATATGAAGAGTGTTTGATCCAATATTATAAAGATTGTAAATTGTATGAGAGAGCGAGGAAGGCCATGTGTTCGTAGTATCACGAGTGAGTACTAGAAGGTCAGTGTGCCAAGATAGATTGGGGGGCCAGTGGTGCTAATCTTAGGAATGGTGCGTGATGAAATGTCATGACTAGTGTGCCACACGAAACCAAGGAAAGGAATGATATGGGCGTAGTTGAGTGACAAAAGTAGACTGGAAGAGCACTATATAGGCTGAGAGAGAGTCTATGTAATTCAGTCACATGATAAGAGGCAAAGCACGTTAATCTTATTATGTGATCCAGTACTGAATAAATGTAGAGTCAAACTTCCATCTGAGTATCTGCTGCTTTCTCTTACATCCTGCACTTCTTCATACCAGAAATTCATCATAACCATAAAGGAAATTAGTATTCTTGTTTGCCTTTCAAAATGATTAATATAAAATTACCTGTTTCTGCATAATTTTTCAGTGCACTTCAGATAATGACATTTCCATTCTGTCAACACATTATTCGGCACATCAGGGGGCCGCAACATCAAATGAAGTCTAATTGGCTAATTTGTAATATTATAGTTTTTTGTCTGTCGTCCGACTTTTTACATGCATGTTTGATGGAATAATTGTCCATTTTAGCTACATAATGAACATGAAATGAATAAGGGTGGGCTTTGATGCCTAGCCTTCTATAAATGCACTTGCCAATCAAAGACAATAGTTGTGTTTGTCTTAGAGTGAAACCTGTGGGGCTTCTGTAATTTTTGACTTCACTAGTACAATAAGCAGCATTGACACTCGGGTGTATACGTAGACCACACTTTTGATATGCATTTACAATTGATGTGGCGTGCTTCTGTGAGGTGGTTTCTAAACATGGGAGAGTGGAGTAGCCTAGTTAGACAGCATGCTGGAGAGCATTGATGGAAGGAGATAGTCAAATGTTATGTAAACAAGACCAGAATCTCTGAAGTAAAATGTTTTTACCTGTAGTAAAATGTGCACTATTATCGCTTTTCCATCACACGCGCAATACCCCAAATCATCTGACTGTGTGCTTTATGATTCAATTCTGTGATGTATTGATTGAAGTGTCCTCACACCTCGGTGTGAACCAGTAGCATTCTGAATAGCTAGGGGGTAAAATATTTCCCAACCTCAATCTAGCAATGTGTTTTACCACATTGGATAAAATGGAAATATAGCTGTGACAGTTTGATTTCCCTGTGGTTAAAGTGGTTTAAGCATGGGTACACTCTGATGCAGCAGTCCTCTGAAATACCCACTTGAAGACTTCTGGTTGAACAGTAAAGCTTGTGTAGCGCTGTACCTAACATATTAAAGACTTTTAGCATTGGTAATAAATAAAACTTTTCTGGTCGAATTCCATTCAATTCAATTCAACACTACTTCATTTATCCCCTTAGCGGCAATTCAGTTCAAACTACATCCCAAAAGAATAGGCTGGCATATAAAAAGGCAAAAGAAGGGTCAAACCCTTCTCTTCCCTGTTCCTAAATGAAGTTTTTCTATTGCCGAAAGAACATTGCTGAATTCTTTCACCTTCTGATGCATTGCAAAACAGTGAGTTTTTACAGAAGAATTTAAGACTATGAAAATAAGGGATATCATGCTCTACTGACTCTGACAAAGCTAGTAACCCTCTTCCGGGAAGTGTATAGCAGGCCTTGGCATGGACTGAGGTGGAGGCGCATGCCTCAGGGTCCTTAGCTTCCCTTTAGCGTTGGGAAAGTGATGAATTGCCGACTCAACCTTCCGCTCAAGTAGCATGTCTAGGCCAGAGTAGCGGAGGTGGTTCAGTGGATTAAACTCACTGGCACATAATGACTAACCTGAGACCTAAAGAAGCATTATCCTAAAGAAGCATTATCCTAAAGAAGCATATTAGCTCCCCAAGGCCCAAGCTAATTCCTAAGCTATAGCTCAGCGGGATAACACAGTCTGGAGACACGCATATAACCCAGGTCCAATACCGACAGGTAGTTGGCCACTCCACAGTACATGAAAGTGACTGCAGAGGACTGTATAGGAATAGACACAAAGATAAATTAGAAAATTTCCCTTATAATATAAATTTTCGACAAATGGGCCATTCCCTGTCCCCAAAGCTATGCAATAAATCTGCAACATCCTCCTACAGCATTTGTCTTCATTTTGCCTTAATAAGAAAGGCTGGCTATGCCATCCAGTGATATGCCTATCATTATGTAGAGTCTCAGAACAAGCCACATGAAGAGCAATAACCGACAAGAACATCTATACTGAACATGATAGACGAGAACATCTATACTGAACTTCATAGACAAGAACATTCCATTCCAGCACACAGCATATTGATCCTAGAGTCCGAGAGTTGAAATGAGACCATGTCCCCCGATGTTGACGTTACCTAGGTTAATCTTTAAATCTATTGTAATGGTAAACAGTTTTGCCTGTTCGGGAAGCTCACCTGAATACGCTTTACAACTGAATTACATGTAACACTTTGCACCACTACCGATCTTCCTCCTGTTAACAGCGAATCATAACCCACTAAAAGTATAGTGTCTGGTCTGGTGTTTCTTCCATTACCCACTGCATAAATTCCTTCATACATGTTCCTGTGACTTTGCTGAAACATACTAAATGCTCAGGATCATAAACTGTACATCAGAGAAATGTGACTCTAAAAGTGATTGATTTCATTGCTGATAAACCTTGGGTGTAATTTCCTCTATTGTAAAAACTCTGATGCCTCCGTTCTCTTTTTCTCTCACAAATCGTGGCAAAACATAATTCTGAGTTAATCTAAAGTAATATGGCACTGTGATTACTGACTTTGATTTCCTGGTATTTCTCTTAAGCAGTGTTTGAAACCGAAATGCACTGCCTTTAACACCGAAATGGTGCCACCCAATATTTCTTAATGTTTGAAAGACCAAAAACAAAAACCTATATTTTCTATTTGAGTGAGGTTTTGTTTCAAATGCAGGGTTGACTATCACCATCATACAGAAATCCTTGTGCTGTATGATTTCAAGACAAGAAGGTACTTAAGCATCTCCTGGCTCCTGAAATGAGTAGTCATGCTGTACTTCACTCCGCAGGTAATATGACACACATTACATTACAATGGAACGATTAGTGTAATGTTAGCTAGCTACATAGTTGTCTTTGTATCAAATCAAATCAAATCAAATTTTATTGGTCACATGCGCCGAATACAACAGGTGCAGACATTACAGTGAAATGCTTACTTACAGCCCTTAACCAACAGTGCATTTATTTTAAACAAAAAAGTAAAAATAAAACAACAACAACAAAAAAGTGTTGAGAAAAAAAAGAGCAGAAGTAAAATTAAGTGACAGTAGGGAGGCTATATATACAGGGGGGTACCGTTGCAGAGTCAATGTGCGGGGGCACCGGCTAGTTGAGGTAGTTGAGGTAATATGTACATGTGGGTAGAGTTAAAGTGACTATGCATAAATACTTAACAGAGTAGCAGCAGCGTAAAAAGGATGGGGTGGGGGGGCAGTGCAAATAGTCCGGGTAGCCATGATTTGCTGTTCAGGAGACTTATGGCTTGGGGGTAGAAGCTGTTGAGAAGTCTTTTGGACCTAGACTTGGTACTCCGGTACCGCTTGCCGTGCGGTAGCAGAGAGAACAGTCTATGACTAGGGTGGCTGGAGTCTTTGACAATTTTGAGGGCCTTCCTCTGACACCGCCTGGTATAGAGGTCCTGGATGGCAGGAAGCTTTGCCCCAGTGATGTACTGGGCCGTACGCACTACCCTCTGTAGTGCCTTGCGGTCGGAGGCCAAGCAGTTGCCATGCCAGGCGGTGATGCAACCAGTCAGGATGCTCTCGATGGTGCAGCTGTAGAATTTTTTGAGGATCTGAGGACCCATGCCAAATCTTTTTAGTCTCCTGAGGGGGAATAGGCTTTGTCGTGCCCTCTTCACGACTGTCTTGGTGTGTTTGGACCATGATAGTTCGTTGGTGATGTGGACACCAAGGAACTTGAAGCTCTCAACCTGTTCCACTACAGCCCCGTCGATGAGAATGGGGGCGTGCTCAGTCCTCTTTTTTTTCCTGTAGTCCACAATCATCTCCTTTGTCTTGGTCACGTTGAGGGAGAGGTTGTTGTCCTGGCACCACACGGCCAGATCTCTGACCTCCTCCCTATAGGCTGTCTCATCGTTGTCGGTGATCAGGCCTACCACTGTTGTGTCGTCGGCAAACTTAATGATGGTGTTGGAGTCGTGCCTGGCCATGCAGTCATGGGTGAACAGAGAGTACAGGAGGGGACTGAGCACGCACCCCTGAGGGGCCCCCGTGTTGAGGATCAGTGTGGCAGATGTGTTGTTACCTACCCTTACCACCTGGGGGCGGCCCGTCAGGAAGTCCAGGATCCAGTTGCAGAGGGAGGTGTTTAGTCCCAGGATCCTTAGCTTAGTGATGAGCTTAGAGGGCACTATGGTGTAGAATGCTGAGCTGTAGTCAATGAATAGCATTCTCACGTAGGTGTTCCTCTTGTCCAGGTGGGAAAGGGCAGTGTGGAGTGCAATAGAGATTGCATCATCTGTGGATCTGTTGGGGCGGTATGCAAATTGGAGTGGGTCTAGGGTTTCTGGGATAATGCTGTTGATGTGAGCCATGACCAGCCTTTCAAAGCACTTCATGGCTACAGACGTCAGTGCTACGGGTCGGTAGTCATTTAGGCAGGTTATCTTAGAGTCCTTGGGCACGGGGACTATGGTGGTCTGCTTGAAACATGTTGGATAAAGATAAAGGTAAAGGTGTAGTATAGATAAACTATCGAGGTTAGCTAGCCAGCCACAGTGAGGGAAAAAAGTATTTGATCCCCTGCTGATTTTGTACGTTTGCCCACTGACAAAGAAATGATCAGTCTATAATTTTAATGGTAGGTTTATTTGAACAGTGAGAGACAGAATAACAACAACAAAATCCAGAAAAACGCATGTCAAAAATTTTATAAATTGATTTGCATTTTAATGAGGGAAATAAGTATTTGACCCCCTCTCAATCAGAAAGATTTCTGGCAACCAGGTGTCTTTTATACAGGTAACGAGCTGAGGTTAGGAGCACACTCTTAAAGGGAGTGCTCGTAATCTCAGTTTGTTACCTGTATAAAAGACACCTTTCCACAGACGCAATCAATCAATCCGATTCCAAACTCTCCACCATGGCCAAGACCAAAGGGCTCTCCAAGGATGTCAGGGACAAGATTGTAGACCTACACGAGGCTGGAATGGGCTACAAGACCATCGCCAAGCAGCTTGGTGAGAAGGTGACAACAGTTGGTGCGATTATTCGCAAATGGAAGAAACACAAAAGAACTGTCAATCTCCCTCGGCCTGGGGCTCCATGCAAGATCTCACCTCGTGGAGTTGCAATGATCATGAGAACGGTGAGGAATCAGCCCAGAACTACACGGGAGGATCTTGTCAATGATCTCAAGGCAGCTGGGACCATAGTCACCAAGAAAACAATTGGTAACACACTACGCCGTGAAGCACTGAAATCCTGCAGCGCCCGCAAGGTCCCCCTGCTCAAGAAAGCACATATACAGGCCCGTCTGAAGTTTGCCAATGAACATCTGAATGATTCAGAGGAGAACTGGGTGAAAGTGTTGTGGTCAGATGAGACCAAAATCGAGCTCTTTGGCATCAGCTCAACTCACCGTGTTTGGAGGAGGAGGAATGCTGCCTATGACCCCAAGAACACCATCCCCACCGTCAAACATGGAGGTGGAAACATTATGCTTTGGGGGTGGTTTTCTGCTAAGGGGACAGGACAACTTCACCGCATCAAATGGACGATGGACGGGGCCATGTACCATCAAATCTTGGGTGAGAACCTCCTTCCCTCAGCCAGGGCATTGAAAATGGGTCGTGGATGGGTATTCCAGCATGACAATGACCCAAAACACATGGCCAAGGCAACAAAGGAGTGGCTCAAGAAGAAGCACATTAAGGTCCTGGAGTGGCCTAGCCAGTCTCCAGACCTTAATCACATAGAAAATCTGTGGAGGGAGCTGAAGGTTCGAGTTGCCAAACGTCAGCCTCGAAACCTTAATGACTTGGAGAAGATCTGCAAATAGGAGTGGGACAAAATCCCTCCTGAGATGTGTGCAAACCTGGTGGCCAACTACAAGAAACATCTGACCTCTGTGATCGCCAACAAGGATTTTGCCACCAAGTACTAAGTCATGTTTTGCACAGGGGTCAAATACTTATTTCCCTCATTAAAATGCAAATCAATTTATAACATTTTTGACATGCGTTTTTCTGGATTTTTGTTGTTGTTATTCTCTCTCACTGTTCAAATAAACCTACCATTAAAATTATAGACTGATCATGTCTTTGTCAGCGGGCAAACGTACAAAATGAGCAAGGGATCAAATACTTTTTTCCCTCACTGTATATTCGTTCGCAGCGACACCATTTTTTCAAACAAAGTCAACACCGCAGCCATTGCTAGCTAGCCAACACAACCAGCTAGCAGTACTGTAGCAACTAAATACAATATCATTTTAGCCAGCTACATTTGTTCGCAGCGACGCCATTTTTTCAAACAAAGTCAACACCGCAGCCATTGCTATCTAGCCAACACTACCAGCTAGCAGTACTGTAGCAACTAAATACAATATCATTTCAGTCAATGAGAATTTTGCAACGTAAAGCTTCACTTTCTGAACATTCGAGATGTGTAGTCCACTGAACATTCGAGATGTGTAGTCCACACATCCGAGATGTGTAGCTAGCATGACTGACTTTGTGCTAGCTAGCAACGTTTAATTATTTCTGCGTTATGAAAGGAACTAGACATGGACACGAATGATCTGTTTAGTGTGTTAACACACTATTGGTAGTTTGTTGTAAACAAGTATTGGTGCTAAACCGTGTGTTATTGGATGCTAGCATGCTAGTTAGCTATGGCATCATAGGATACGGTGCCCTGGACGGTTTTCTCAGAAGAATACTGTACCAAGTTAGCTAGCTGAATAAACTAAGTTAGAGTCTATTCCTAGAAAACATTGAACCGCTGTAGTTTACAATAATTATAATTTCTAAAGTGGATGTTGGGAGAGTTATATTTGAGTGTTTCAGTAAAAGGTAAGTGAGGGAGGCACAGCTCTCTCGCTTCCCCAGATGTTTAGTTAATTTTATTCCGATTTATTTTGCATTATTGTAGCCTTTTCTGTAGCCTGTCAACTATGTGTATGTCTATCCCTGTTCTCTCCTCTCTGCACAGGCCATACAAACGCTTCACATCGCGTGGCTGCTGCCACTCTAATCTGGTGGTCCCTGCGCGCACGACCCACATGGAGTTCCAGGTCTCTGGCAGCCTATGGAACTGCCGTTCTGCGGCCAACAAGGCAGAGTTCATCTCAGCCTATGCTACCCTCCAGTCCCTCGACTTCTTGGCGCTGACGGAAACATGGATTACCACAGAAAACACTGCTACTCCTACTGCTCTTTCCTCATCTGATCATGTGTTCTCGCATACCCCGAGAGCATCTGGTCAGCGCGGCGGTGGTACAGGAATCCTCATCTCTCCCAAGTGGACATTCTCTCTTTTCCCCCTGACCCATCTGTCTATCTCCTCATTTGAATTCCATGCTGTCACAGTCACTAGCCCATTCAAGCTTAACATCCTTATCATTTATCGCCCTCCAGGTTCCCTTGGAGAGTTCATAAATGAGCTTGACGCCTTGATAAGTTCCTTTCCTGAGGATGGCTCACCCCTCACAGTTCTGGGTGTCTTTAACCTCCCTACGTCTGCATTTGACTCATTTCTCTCTGCCTTCTTCTTTCCACTCCTTTCCTCTTTTGATCTCACCCTCTCACCGTCCCCCCCCCCCCCCCCCCCTACTCACAAGGCAGGCAATACGCTTGACCTCATCTTTACTAGATGCTGTTCTTCTACTAATCTCACTGCAACTCCCCTCCATGTCTCCGACCACTACTTTGTATTCTTTTCTCTCGCTCTCCTCCGAAACTACTCACTCTGCCCCTACTCAGATGGTAATGTGCCGTCGCAACCTTTGCTCTCTCTCTCCTGGTACTCACTACTCTTCCATCCTATCATCTCTTCCCTCTGCTAAATCCTTCTCCCTCTAATCTCCTGATTCTGCCTCCTCAACCCTCCTCTCCTCCCGTTCTGCATCTTTTGACTCTCTATGTCCCCTATCCTCCCGGCCGGCTCGGTCCTCCCCTCCTGCTCCGTGGCTTGATGACTCATTGCGAGCTCACAGAACAGGGCTCCGGGCAGCCGAGCGGAAATGGAGGAAAACTAGACTCCCTGCGGACCTGTCATCTTTTCACTCCCTCCTCTCTACATTTTCTTCCTCTGTTTCTGCTGCTAAAGCCACTTTCTACCACTTGGCATTTCAAGCCTCTGCCTCTAACCCTAGGAAGCTCTTTGCCACCTCCTCCCTGCTAAATACTCCTCCTCCTCCCCCTCCCTCCTCCCTCTCTGTGGATGACTTCATCAACCATTTTGAAAAGAAGGTTAACGACATCCGATCCTTATTTATTAAGTCAAATGACACCGCTGGTCCTGCTCACACTGCCCTACCCTATGCTTTGACTTCTTTCTCCCCTCTCTCTCCAGATGAAATCTTGCGACTTTTTTGTGACGACCGCCCAACAACCTGCCCGCTTGACTCTATCCCCTCCTCTCTTCTCCAGACCATTTCCGGAGACCTTCTCCCTTACCTCACCTCGCTCATCAACTCATCCATGGCCGCTGGCTATGTCCCTTCCATCTTCAAGAGAGCGAGAGTTGCACCCCTCCTCAAAAAACCTACACTTGATCCCTCCGATGTCAACAACTACAGACCAGTATCCCTTCTTTCTTTTCTCTCCAAAACTCTTGAGCGTGCCATCTCTAGCCAACTCTCCTGCTGTCTCTCTCAGAATTACCTTCTTGATCCAAACCAGTCAGGTTTCAAGACTGGTCATTCAACTGAGACTGCTCTTCTCTGTGTCACGGAGGCTCTCCGCACTGCTAAAGCTAACTCTCTCTCCTCTGCTCTTATCCTTCTAGACCTATCTGCTGCCGTTGATACTGTGAACCATAAGATCCTCCTCTCCACCCTCTCCGAGTTGGGCATCGCCGGCGCTGCTCACTCTTGGATTGTGTCCTACCTGACAGGTCGCTCCTACCAGGTGGCGTGGCGAGAATCTGTCTCCGCACCACATGCTCTCACCACTGGTGTCCCCCAGGGCTCAGTTCTAGGCCCTCTCCTATTCTCTCTATACACCAAGTCACTTGGCTCTGTCATATCCTCACATGGTCTCTCCTATCATTGCTACGCAGACGACACACTTAATCTTCTCCTTTCCCACTTCTGATGGCAAATCGCATCTCTGCATGTCTGGCAGACATATCAGTGTGGATGTCGGATCACCACCTCAAGCTGAACCTCAGCAAGACGGAGCTGCTCTTCCTCCTGGGAGGACTGCCCGCTCCATGATCTCGCCATCACGGTTGACAACTCCATTGTGTCATCCTCCCAGAGTGCAAAGAACCTTGACGTGACCCTGGACAACACCCTGTCGTTCTCCGCTAACATCAAAGTGGTGACCCGATCCTGCAGGTTCATGCTCTACAACATTTGCAGAGTACGACCCTACCTTACACAGAAAGCGGCACAGGTCCTAATCCAGGCACTTGTCATCTCCCGTCTGGATTACTGCAACTCCCTGTTGGCTGGGCTCCCTGCCTGTGCCATTAAACCCCTACAACTTATCCAGAATGCTGCAGCCCGTCTGGTGTTCAACCTTCCCAAGATCTCTCATGTCACCCCGCTCCTCCGCACACTCCACTGGCTTCCAGTTGAAGCTAGCATCTACTACAAAACCATGGTGCTTGCCTACGGAGCTGTGAGAGAAACGGCACCCCCTTACCTTCAGGCTCTGATCAGACCCTACACCCAAACGAGGGCACTACGTTTATCCACCTCTGGCCTGCTAGCCCCCCTACCTCTATGGAAGCACAGTTCCCGCTCAGCCCAGTCAAAGCTATTTGCTGCTCTGGCACTTCAATGGTGGAACAAGCTCCCCTACGATGCCAGGACAGCGGAGTCACTGACCACCTTCCGGAGACACTTGAAACCCTATCCCTTAAAGGAATACCTGGAATAGTCTAACAGTAATCCTTCTACACCCCCCCTCCCCCAGTGGTGGTTGTCCCACTGGCTATCCTAAATTGAATGCACCAATTTGTAAGTCGCTCTGGATAAGAGCGTCTGCTAAATGACTTAAATGTAAATGTAAATGTCTTCTCTGATGTGTATGTGTGCTGTTCTTAGTTACAAACCAAACTGATCCTGCCTCATCTAATTTGATATAAAGCAGATGAGCCTTATAATCTGTCTGCATTGAGCCGGAATGTTTAATCTGGACTCCCCGGAGTGTTAGTGCACTTTAGCATTAAACTGTTAGCCACTATAAGCCCTGCAGCACACCCCAACCACACTTTTTTTGGGGGCCTTGTACATATAGGTAAATTGCATCAAAACCGGCTTGAGGACCGACCCAGGGGGTCAATTTGCAACCAGCGCCGTAGAAAACAGGTCAGGATTTAATGAGGAGCCTTTCTTTGGTGGCTGCCGGTGACAGTGCAGGTGTACAGGAGGGGACACACCCAGGGTCTCATGGGGAGATCGCTGCATCAGTGCCAAGCCTAGTCATTAAAAAAAGCCAGAGCTTCTGAGTTCTTACTGTACATAAACAGGCAAATCCCACTGTGATATCTCACTAGGATTGAAAGGCACAGACACCTCATTAACGTAGAAGGTCTCTGGGGAAAAGAAGCCATGATGGCTTCATGAGCATGTTTTTCTGAAGTACAGCAGGCCACCAGGGAATCATCCACAGGGAAGAGTTTTGATGCCAGACATACTGTGAAGGCCATTTTGCAGGTTGTGGTTGACAATTTATTTTCATTTTCCGCTTATTCTCTGATAATAAATTAAGAGACTGGCCATTTTGCAAAGGTCATCTGTGGTTCACTGTACATAGAAATCAACATGTGTCTCTTGTATTCATCATGGACGTATGAATTGTTACATAAAATGGCTCCCTCTAAAAAAAGAAAGCCCAGTTGTTTAAAGGATTTTATGCTCATTTGAATGAGTGATCCTCCAAAAGTGGAACAGAAGAGTCAAACTTGGTTGCTGTATGAAACATATGGATATTCAAACAAAGTGTCATGACTTCCTCTGAAGCTGCTTCCTCTCCTTGTTCGGGCAGGCTTTGGCATTCGTCGTCACCGACCTTCTAGCCACTGCTGCTCCTCATCTCATCACTCCATTTGTTTTGTCTTGTTTATGACACACACCTGGTTCATATCCCCTCATCAGTGCCTGTATAAGTGTTCCCTCTGCCCCCTTGTCTTTGTGTGTGATTGTTTATTGTGGAGGTTAGTTTAGCTCGGTGGAGCTCCTTGTATTTTGTATCGCCAGGATATTTCACCCGTGTGCCTTGTTGTTTCCCAGTGCGCCTGTTTTACACACTGGAGTGTTTGACCCATTGCTGCGTACCGCTGTGTTTTCGGAATAAACCCTTTTATTCTGTGATTTACCCTCCTACGCCTGACTCCTTCAAAATCACTCACCACAGAATCCCACACCAGACATGGAGTCAGCAGGAGAAGAGCAAATGCCTGGAGTCGTGGCACGGGTCCGGGAGCATTCCACGATGTTAGCCAGCTTGGGAGAAGCGATGGATCGGGTTCTCCAGGTCGTCCAACGCCTGGAGAGGAGAGGACCCGACCCGTCGGGACCAGCTGAGCGACCAGATCCAGCCACCCACACCCCAGCACCCAGAGGGATTATCTCTCCCGACCGAGGGATTATGACGGGACAGCTGACCGCTGCCATTCCTCCTGCGGCTGGAGATCTACTTCTCGTCCATCAGCCCGGCTCCACCGGAGTGGGAGAAGGTGTCCGCCCTCGTTTCCTGCCTCTCGGGGAAAGCACTGGAGGTGCCCAACGCGGTCTGGAGTGAAGGAGGAGCCGCGTTGGACAACTACAGGGAGTTCACTCGCTACTTCCGGGCAGTTTTCGATCACCCGCCCGAAGGAAGAGAGGCGGGCGAGCAGCTGGTCCAACTGAGGCAGGGGACGAGGACCACGCAGGACTTTGCCCTGGAGTTTCGTACTCTAGCGGCTGGGTCCGGGTGGAACGAGCGGGCGCTCATAGACCATTTCCTGTGCAGCCTGTGAGAGGACGTCCGAAGGGAGCTTGCCTGCCGGGATACCATGTTGACTTTCGACCAGCTGGTGGACATGGCTATCCGGTTGGACAACCTGCTAGCTGCAAGAGGACGTCCTGGAGGGGCCCCCCTTAACCCAGATTTAGTTCCGATGGAGCTGGGTGGTGCAGCGATCCGGGAGAATGGAGGACGACAGCTCCAGTGTCACTCATGTGGCAGGAGAGGACATTTGGCTGCACACTGTCGTCAGGGTTGTTCCAGATCTGGAGGCGGCTGGCAGGGCATTCTCGCGTCACCCCAGGTAGCGCAAACCCACACTCGTTCAGAGCCCTCTGCTGCGCACTGCACCATACATGTCACCTTCCCTGATCACACAGTAGTTTCCCAGTGTAAGGCGCTGGTCGATTCAGGTGCAGCTGGGAACCTTATAGACAGGTCGTTAGCACATAGTCTAGGTATTCCATTGGTTCCCCTATCCATTCCACTGCCCATCAAAGCACTTGACAATCGACCATTAGGGTCAGGGTTCGTTAGGGAAGTTACAGCACCAGTCACGATGGTTACGCATGAGACCCATAGAGAGCAAGTCACCCTTTTTATTATTGAGTCCCCTGATTTCCCTGTTGTGTTGGATCTTCCCTGGTTAGCACTACACAACACCACCTTTTCATGGCCACAGAGGGTTCTCACGGGGTGGTCGCGAGAGTGTCAGGGTAGGTGTCTGGCTGACTCCAACCACGGTAAAGGTGGTGCAACGCTTTATTGGCTTTGCCAACTACTATCGGAGGTTTATCCGGGGCTTTGGCAAGGTCGCAGCTCCCATCACCTCTCTGTTGAAGGGTGGGCCGTCCCAGCTCTGCTGGTCTGCTGAGGCTGACAGGGCCTTCAGTAACCTGAGGGTTCTGTTCACCTCAGCCCCGGTACTGGCCCATCCCGATCCATCACTACCATTCGTAGTGGAGGCGGATGCGTCCGAGGTAGGGATAGGCGCTGTCCTATCTCAATGCTCAGGCACGCCACCCATGCTCCGCCTCTGTGCCTTCTTCTCCACGAAGCTCAGCCCGGCGGAGCAGAACTACGATGTTGGTGATCGGGAGCTGTTGGCTGTTGTCAGAGCCTTGTCCGTGTGGAGGCACTGGCTCCGGGGGGCAAAACACCCTTTCCTCATCTGGACGGACCACCGTAACCTGGAGTACATCTGGGCAGCGAGGAGGCTGAACCCTCGCCAGGCCAGGTGGGCCCTATTCTTCACCCGGTTTGATTTTACACTGTCTTACATCCCGGGTATGAAGAACGTGAAGGCAGACGCACTGTCACGGCTGTATGACACAGAGGAGAGGCCCATAGACAACACCACCATACTCCCGGCCTCCTGCATTGTGGCGCCGGTAGTGTGGGTGATGGACGCGGACATAGAGCAGGCCCTATGCACAAAGCCATCCCCACCTCAGTGCCCAGCTGGGCTGCAGTACGTGCCATCTCTTGTCCGTGACCGTCTGATCTTTTGGGTACACACATCCCTCTCCTCTGGTCAACCAGGTATTGGCGTACAGTGCGCTGCCTGACCGGAAAGAACTGGTGGCCTACCTTGACTAAGGACGTGAGGGTGTATGTCTCCTCCTGCTCAGTATGCGCCCAGAGTAAGGCACCTAGGCAGTTGAGAACAAGTTCTCATTTACAACTGTGACCTGGCCAAGATAAAGCAAAGCAGTGCGATAAAAACCACAACAACACCTAACGCCATTTCAATGTGTTTTAGGTTATCAGCAGGTTCTGGCACCGTGGCATCAGAACCATACCGGAGCTCCTGCGGTGGATGACTGGTTTCGGCGCGCGGAGGACATGTGGAACGCTGCTCATGTCCATCTCCAGTGTGCCGTGCGTCACCAGAAGGCCAACGCTGACCGCCACCGCAGTGAGGCCCCAGTCTTTGTACCGGGTTATCGGGTCTGGCTCTCGACACGGAATCTGCCCCTCCGCCCTGCCGGAAGCTGAGCCCACGGTTTGTGGGGCCGTTCAAAGTCCTGAGGAGAATAAACGAGGTTACCTATAGGTTACTACTCCCTCCAGATTATCGTTTTAACCCCTCGTTCCATTTGTCTCTCCTCAGGCCGGTGGTGGCTGGTCTGCTCCAGGAGTCTGAGGTGCGGGAGGTCCCTCCGCCCCCTCTGGACATCGAGGGGGCCCCGGCGTACTCCGTCCGTTCCATCCTGGATTCGTGGTGTCGGGTGGGGGACCTTCAGTACCTCATGGAGTGGGAGGGGTACGGTCCGGAGGAGCGGTGCTGGGTCCCGGTGAGGGATTTCCACCGTCGCCTCCTGGCCGTCAAGGGGGGGGGATACTGTCACGACTTCCTCCGAAGCTGCCTCCTCTCCTTGTTGGCGCAGGCTTTGGCATTCGTCGTCACCGGCCTTCTAGCCACTGCCGCTCCTCATCTCATCACTCCATTTGTTTTGTCTTGTTTATTACACACACCTGGTTCATATCCCCTCATCAGTACCTGTATAAGTTACATCCCTTACCAGTTCTACTTGTGTGTTGACTTTCTTACTGATCTTCCACTTTCTCAGAGTAATACCACCATCCTGGTCGTTGTGGACCACCTTGGCCAAATACATTTAAACTCAGTTTTTCACAATTCCTGACATTTCAGCCTAGTAAAAATTCCCTGTCTTAGGTCAGTTAGGATCACCACTTTATTTTAAGAATGTGTAATGTCAAAATAATAGTAGAGATAATTATTTATTTCAGCTTTTATTTCTTTCATCACATTCCCAGTAGGTCAGAAGTTTACATACACCCAATTAGTATTTGGTAGCATTGCCTTTAAATTGTTTAACTTGGGTCAAACGTTTCAGGTAGCCTTTCACAAGCTTCCCACAATAGGTTGGGTGAATTTTGGCCCATTCCTCCTGACAGAGCTGGTGTAACTGAGTCAGGTTTGTAGGACTCCTTGCTCGCACACGCTTTTTCAGTTTTGCCCACACATTTTCTATAGGATTGAGGTCAGGGCTTTGTGATAGCCACTCCACTACCTTGACTTTGTTGTCCTTAAGCCATTTTGCCACAACTTTGGAAGTATGCTTGGGGTCATTGTCCATTTGGAAGACCCATTTGCGACCAAGCTTTAACTTCCTGACTGATGTCTTGAGATGTTGCTTCAATATATCTACATAATTTTCCTTCCTCATGATGCCATCTATTTTGTGAAGTGCACCAGTCCCTCCTGCAGCAAAGCACCACCACAGCATGACGCTGCCACCCCCATGCTTCACGGTTGGGATGGTGTTCTTTGGCTTGCAAGCTATCCCCTTTTTCCTCCAAACATAACAACGGTCATTATGGCCAAACAGTTATATTTTTGTTTCATCAGACCAGAGGACATTTCTCCAAAATGTACGATCTTTGTCCCCATTTGCAGTTGCAAACCATAGTCTGGCTGTTTTATGGCGGTTTTGGAGCAGTGGCTTCTTCTTTGCTGAGTGGCCTGTTATGTCGATATAGGACTTGTTTTACTGTGGATATAGATACTTTTGTACCTGTTTCCTCCAGCATCTTCACAAGGTCCTTTGCTGTTGTTCTGGGATTGATTTGCACTTTTCGCACCAAAGTACGTTAATCTCTAGGAGACAGAACGCGTCTCCTTCCTGAGCAGTATGACGGCTGCGTGGTCCCATGGTGTTTATACTTGTATACTATTGTTTGCACAGATGAACGTGATACCTTCAGGCGTTTGGAAATTGCTCCCAAGGATGAACCAGACTTGTGGAGGTCTACAATATTTTTTATGAGGTCTTGGCTTATTTATTTTGCTTTTCCCATGATGTCAAGCAAAGAGGCACTGAGTTTGAAGGTAGGGCTTGAAATACATCCACAGGTACACCTCCAATTGACTCAAATGATGTCAATTAGCCTATCAGAAGCTTCTAAAGCCATGACATCATTTTCTGGAATTTTCCAAGCTGTTTAAAAGGCACAGTCAACGTAGTGTATGTGGACTTCAGACCCACTGGAATTGTGATACAGTGAATTATAAGTGAAATAATCTGTCTGTAAACAATTGTTGGAAAAATTACTTGCGTCATGCACAAAGTAGATGTCCTAACCGACTTGCCAAAACTATAGTTTGTTAACAAGAAATTTGTGGAGTGGTTGAAAAACTAGTTTTAATGACTCCAATCTAAGTGTATATAAACTTCCGATTTCACAACACACTCTGTGCCCTCAGGCCCCTACTCCACCACTACCAGATTGGCTAAGGTGTATGTAAACCTCAGACTTCAACTGTATTCTGTCACTTTGGATTTTAAAGCGAGATGAAACACTGAAACCTTAATTGCTTCTTTTGCATACATATACAGTAGTCGACGTGAAATGTAATTTCTTGAATGTAAATAAATGCAGAGAGCACCACAAGTACTAACTCACTGTTAATTTACCTGGAGGTAAAATCCTATAAATGGAAATACTCAATAAAACTGTAGCCCATTCTGTATGAAAACCTGCGCTATAAAGGTGAGACACATTCCAAATAACTTATTTTGGTTTTAATGAAGGAGTACATCTTCATCGCACAGGAAACATGGGACTTTCTCTGCAGTGGCAATGTGTGTTTGGTTGACACCAGTCGCTAGTCACATATCAAGACGTACATCACCAAATACTCCTTAGGGTATTGTAATTAAGCATATCTTACCTTAAGGTGTCCAAGGGTAATCTTAAACCTGTCTTCGTAGGTACACTGAATCACATGGATATGCTATATCAGTACTGAAAATCCAAATAGCCACACATTAAAGCAATAACACTGGTTCTATGATTGAATTCTTGCTGCGAATGAGTGACGTCATTGGTTGTCACATGAAAACAACACAAACTAAAAATGTCATCCCACTGATAAATGGATGTGACTGAAGCACAGAGAGCACTTGATTGGTATGCCAGGGCCTCATTGTTAATTGTCTACAGTTGTGTCAATTGTCTGCTGCTGAGATTGCCCTACTTCCATCCACCAAACATCCCCCATGGATTGGACAAGCTTTTGTGTGCCACTTAATTTTCAATCAGATCCAATCCCGACTCGGTTGCAGAGCAGCAGGAGGGAGTAGACGGGGGTCATACGTTATCCCAAGGCCTAATGAGAAACCTTCAGTCAACGCACGGCTGTCATTTTTTATCCTGTTCTTCCTAGGAGATAAGAGTGAGAGAGGGAGCGCTGTGCAGATAGAGGCTGTCCATTTCCACATGTACTCATTAAGCAGAGGCCAACTCAAAAGAGCCCTGGGTACTAATTGTCCGTCTATCAACCTAATCTGGCAATTGCAACTTCACTAAAGTATTTTCGGGAGGCCTGGAAAGGCCTGGATGTCTGTTTCTTGTCTTGCTGTAACATAAGCATGACATTAGTGTGAAATTATACAGGGCGGCTCTACTGGGTCTATGGTCCATGTCTGTCAGTCACTGATAGCTTGATTTAATTGGAAGGAAGTAAAGTTGGTTAATTTCATTGCCAGTGGTGTAAAGATAGTAGTGGTCATGTTAGATATCAAGGACTATATGCTCTGATTTGGTTGGTCCATACAGTTATCAGGTATTAGACTTTATTTTATAGAAATGGCAGAACCTGAATTTGTCTGCATTTACATTGACACGACCAAAGAGGAAAACAATTTTAGAGTGATATTGAAATTATTGAAAATCACGATTACACTTATGAAAATATTGATGCCCAATGACAGTATTTCTGCCTAATAACTCAAGGTAAATTGAAATCATGGTCTGCATGGGCTAGAAATAAATGAATGACATGTTTTATAATATGCCATTTAGGCACATTCCATTAGACCACTAATAAACCCCAATCATTTGACCACTAATAACCCCCAATCACTTGACCACTAATAACCCCCAATCATTTGACCACTAATAACCCCCAATCATTTGACCACTAATAACCCCCAATCACTTGACCACTAATAACCCCCAATCATTTGACCACTAATATCCCCCAATCATTTGACCACTAATAACCCCCAATCATACCTAGGTGTCTGGTTAGACTGTAAACTCTCCTTCCAGAATCACATTAAGCATCTCCAATCAAAAGTTAAATTTAGAATCGGCTTCCTATTCGCAACAAAGCCTCCTTCACTCATGCTGCCAAACATGCCCTTGTAAAACTGACTATCCTACCGATCCTTGACTTCGGGCGAAGTCATTTACAAAATAGCCTCCAACACTCTACTCAGCAAATTGGATGTAGTCTATCACAGTGCCATACGTTTTGTCACCAAAGCCCCATATACTACCCACCACTGTGACCTGTACGCTCTTGTTGGCTGGTCCTCACTACATATTCGTCGCCAAACCCACTGGCTCCAGGCCATCTACAAATCACTGCTAGGCAAATCCCCGCCTTATCTTAGCTCATTGGTCACCATAGCAACACCCATCCGTAGTATGCTCTCCAGCAGGTATATCTCACTGGTCATCCCCAAAGCCAACACCTCCTTTGGCCGCCATTCCTTCCAGTTCTCTGCTGCCAATGACTGGAACGAATTGCGAAAATCTCTGAAGCTGGAGACTCTTATGTCCCTCACTAACTTTAAGCATCAGTTGTCAGAGCACCTTACCGATCACTGCACCTGTACACAGCCCATCTGAAATTAGTCCACCCAACTACCTCATCCCCATATTGTTATTTATTTTGCTAATTTGCACCCCAGTATCTCTATTTGCACATCATCTCTTGCACATCTATCATTCCAGTGTTAATACTAATTGTAATTATTTTGCACTATGGCCTATTTATTGCCTTACCTCCATAACTTGCTACATTTGCACACACTGTATATATATTTTCTGTTGTATTTTTGACTTTATGTTTTGTTTTACCACATATGTAACTCTGTGTTGTTGTTTTTATCGCACTGCTTTGCTTTATCTTGGCCAGGTCGCAGTTGTAAATGAGAACTTGTTCTCAACTGGCTTACCTGGTTAAATAAAGGTTAAATAAAATAAATAAATAAATAAAATCATTTGACTACCAATAACCCCCAAACATTTGACCACTAATAACCCCCAATCATAACACATTATAATTACATCTTGATTCTAGCTATAAGCTCCACCACACATTTGCCTCAATTATCTATTTCCCACCATTTACACTGTGACAATAGTATCCGCTGCAATGAACAAATCCTCTGCATCCATTTGCTGCCAAGACCTATGCGGGCACTAATGTGGAAGAAAGACAAATGTTGTAAAAATTAGCTTTGCCCTGTCAGGGAACAGAGAGTAATGGAACAGCAGGAAGTGGTGAGAAGTACAGTAACAACTGCTGTAATACTGCTGTAATACTGCTGTAATACTGCTGTAATACTGCTGTAATACTGCTGTAATACTGCTGCAATACTGCTGTAATACTGCTGCAACACTGCTGTAAGGTTTTTTTAGAGAGAAAAACTAAGTTTTCCTAGGGGCCATGAATATTTTTTAAAGGAGAGGGCTTTAATTGGACCAACAGGTCTAGGAGCGGTGCCTCTGCTGCTCACATTCAATACGAAATTGATTACAAATCAGTCACTGTAAAAAACTGTCTGGCCACGGACAAAGAGCAGCTAAAAGAGAAGAACGAAAAAAGAAACAATTTCCTGTCCAACAGCCTTTTTCCTTTGGGTCATGTTGATCTTGTATTGATTCAGCCTACGTTGGTCAAATCTCACAATCCCATTTGTGGATGGTCGTTGATTGAGGCTTGATTTGCAGATGGCTGGGATGGAGGGTTGACCAGACAGGACACATGAGAGAAGCTGATTAGAGCATCAGACAACCAGGGACAGATATCATTGATTCAAATGTCTTTGTCTGATTGGGATGAAAGGCCTGTTTGATTGGTACATTTTGTGTATACATGCAGAAAGGGCCCTACCCTGACTGAACTGCCTCAGACTCATCTAAGGTAAGTGATGAGACATTATGGAAGGTTTTCTATGATGGGGTAGATTGTTCTGCAAAATATACAAATATGTCCCATCTTTGGTTATATTATTCTGTCAATTCAAAACTAATAACATTTCTTTTGATGTTCCCATGATGTCAAGCAAAGAGGCACTGAGTTTGAAGGTAGGCCTTGAAATACATCCACAGGTACACCTCCAATTGACTCAAATGATGTCAATTAGCCTATCAGAAGCTTCTAAAGCCATGACATCATTTTCTGGAATTTTCCAAGCTGTTTAAAGGCACAGTCAACTTAGTGTATGTCAACTTCTGACCCACTGGAATTGTGATACAGTGAATTATAAGTGAAATAATCTGTCTATAAACAGAAAAATTGTTGGAAAAATGTTTGTGTCATGCACAAAGTAGATGTCCTAACCGACTTGCCAAAGCTATAGTTTGTTAACAAGAAATTTGTGGAGTGGTTGAAAAATTAGTTTTAATGACTCCAACCTAAGTGTATGTAAACTTCCGACTTCTACTGTATATGTACATACTGTATCTACCTCAATTACCTCATACCCCTGCACATCGAATCAGTATTGGTACTCCCTGTATATAGCCATGTTATTTTCTACTTCCTGTATATAGCCATGTTATTTTTACTCCCTGTATATGGCTATTTGAATAAACTGAAATATAAAATATATTTTGATTTTTTCAACACTTTCTGGGATTCTACATGATTCCATATGTGTTATTTCATAGTTTTGATGTCTTCACTGTTATTCTACAATGTAAAAAATAGTAAAAATAAAGAAAAACCCTTGAATGAGTAGGTGTGTCCAAACTTTTGTGTCACGCCCTGACTCAGGGGACGCTTATATGTTGAGTCAGGGTGTGTATATTCCTTGTTGTGCTTTTTATATGTGTGGGATCTAGCATGTATAGATCTATGTTGGCCGGTGTGGTTCCCAATCAGAGGCAGCTGTCGCTCGTTGTCTCTGATTGGGGACCATACTTAAGCAGCCTATTGGCACTGTTTAGTTGTGGGATCTTGTTCCGTGTAAGGTTTGTTTTCTGTACTACCTTGGACTTCACGTTTCGTTTATTGTTTTGTCGTGGTGTTTATTCAGTTAAAATAAACATGTATGCATATCATGCTGCGCCTTGGTCCGTCCCGTCATTCAACGAACGTGACAGAAGATCCCACCAAACAAGGACCAAGCAGCGTGCCGAGAAGGAGCAAACGCCTGGGACTCAACAGGAGGTTACGTTAGTTGATGTCCTCCTCGGTTGGGGGAGAATTACGGAGGAGGAGGCCGTCCGTTATCGGAAGGCGATGAAGGAGGATGCCAAGGTAGGAGAGGAGAAACGGCAGCAACAGTGCCGACGACGGAGACTCGAGAGGCAACCCCAATAAAAAAATTTGGGGGGCACACAGTGGGGATGATGAGGCAGCAAGAGGCCGTGAAAGGGCGGATCTGCAGGTTAGGAGAGGAGGCCACCATGTTACGGGGGCTATTGGTTCAGAGGGAGCAGGAGTTATTCGGCCAGAGGGAGGCGCTACAGGAGGCTAAAAGGGAGAAGGAAAGAGTAGAGGCACGGCGAGAGGAGCTGGTTAGGCAGCAGAAGGAGCGGGGGTTAATAAAGGAACCCAGTCCTGCTCCTCGCACCAAGCAAGTGGTGCGTGTCGCCAGTCCGGTCCGGCCCGTTCCTGCTCCCCGCACCAAGCCAGTGGTGCGCGTCGCCAGTCCGGCCCGGCCTGTTCCTGCTCCTCGCACCAAGCCAGTGGTGCGCGTCGCCAGCCCGACCCGGCCGGTTCCTGCTCCTCGCACCAAGCCAGTGGTGCGCGTCGCCAGTCCGGCCCGGCCCGTTCCTGTCCCTCGCACCAAGCCAGTGGTGCGTGTTGCTAGTCCGGTCCGGCCCGTGCCTGCTCCTCGCACCATACCAGTGGTGCGTTTGTCCGGCACGGCCCGTGCCCGTTCCACCGGTGCCTGGTCCGGCACCGGTCAGCTGCTCCACTCCGGAGCCAGAGCAGTCCGCTCCACCGGTGCCTGATCCAGTGCTGGTCAGCTGTTCCACTCCGGAGCCAGAGCAGTCCTCTCCACCGGTGCCTGATCCAGCTCCGGTCAGCTGCTCCACTCCGGAGCCAGAGCAGTCCACTCCACCGGTGCCTGATCCAGCTCCGGTCAGCTGCGCCACTCCGGAGACAGAGCAGTCCGCTCCACCGGGGTCCAGTCCAGCTCCGGTCAGCTGCTCCACTCCGGAGCCAGAGCAGTCCGCTCCACCGGTGCCTGATCCAGCTTCGGTCAGCGGCTCCACTCCGGAGCCAGAGCAGTCCGCTCCACCGGTGCCCAGTCCAGCTCCGGTCAGCGGCTCCAGTCCAGACCATGACGTCAGCCCCTCTCCAGGTTTGGGGTCTCCCACACCAGGGTCCAGACAGGGCCTGGCATATCGTGGGAGGACGGAGAGGGGAAGCAGCGCGCCGAGGTCTAGACCAGACCATGGGCGCAACAGGGAGGCGGAGAGTGAGAGGTCGTCACGCCCTGAGCCGGATCCGCCTCCGAGGCGGAATGCCCACCCGGCCCCTACCCTGTTATGTTTATGTTGTGCGGTCGGAGTCCGCACCTTTGGGGGGAGGTACTGTCACGCCCTGACTCAGGGGACGCTTATATGTTGAGTCAGGGTGTGTATATTCCTTGTTGTGCTTTTTATATGTATGGGATCTAGCATGTATAGATCTATGTTGGCCGGTGTGGTTCCCAATCAGAGGCAGCTGTCGCTCGTTGTCTCTGATTGGGGACCATACTTAAGCAGCCTATTGGCACTGTCTAGTTGTGGGATCTTGTTCCATGTAAGGTTTGTTTTCTGTACTACCTTGGACTTCACGTTTCGTTTTGTTTATTGTTTTGTCGTGGTGTTTATTTAGTTAAAATAAACATGTATGCATATAACGCTGCACCTTGGTCCGTCCCGTCATTCAACGAACGTGACATTTTGATTGGTATATAAATTCCATATGTGTTATTTCATAGGTCTGATGTCTTCACTATTATTCTACAATGTAGAAAATAGTAAAAATACAGAAAAATCCTTCTAAAACTTTTGACCGGTAGTGTATGTGATAGGCCTATCTGGCTTCTATGATTACGATGGTCATAATGTTTCTAGACAGTGTCATAAAGTGTATTTTCTTAGTCCAAGTAAAGTGACACAGGATGGTCATAATGCTTCATGACAGTGTCATAAAGTGTATTTTCTACAAGTTATTTAAAATATGATGGGGAAAAAACATGACTGTATATGATTAATTACAACAACAACAACAACAAAGAAGCAAACTTTCAAACAAAAGGAAACTTCTTGGCAGGGAAAAAAATAATTTGAATAAATGTGGGTTTTCACACTCTTATGTAGTTGTCATAACTAGCCATAAAATAATGCAATATATGTCACAACAGGTGTAGATATATGGTTCATGACAGTGTTATGACCATATTATGGCAGGTTATGACAAGTTATGTCAGCTGTTATGACATATTATGACATGGTTATGATCATGTCATAACGTGTTATGACACTGGGTGTCAAGTTAATATTTATTTTTATCTTATCTTTCGCTCTGCATTGTTGGAAAAGGACCCGTAAGTAAGCATTTCACTGTTAGTCTACACCTGTTGACTACAAAGCATGTGACAAATACCATTTGGAAAAAAGGTGGTGAGTGTAGGGACGGAGGCAACCCTGTTACAGTAGATTATTATAGTGTGACAATTGGCTTGCAGCAGTTCACTTGCAAAGAAACCATGCAATTTTGAATCCTGCAAAATGAAAGCTAAACTAATGTTTCTCTCATGAATATTATTATATCACATAGCTTTGACCTTTCTCTCATGCCCCCTGGTGTGTCCCAATGATCTCTCCAAAGTGTGACCTTGTTTACTGCCCTTCACTGATTCTAAAGGAAATACCTGGTATAGAAAATATGGTAGAAATTCCCACTAGTCCATGTCTCCACCAATCCAATGTTTTCAGATTTGTGGGAAGTAGTGAACAAGTGCACACTTCAGGAAAAAGGTGATATTATTGGGACCCACCCCATGGTTTACGCCATAACACCTATGGAGCTTTAAAAGGGATAAGCCAACTCCTTACCACGCAGGGAAAGTAATTGGTGTCTTTGCACAATCAATGTTCCAGAGCATCTTAAATTCTCTAGGGAAATCTGAGCATTGGTGTGTGTGTACAGTATTACCACCTGCTCATGATATAAAAACAAGCAATGCTTTGCATCGACTGAGAAACTAATAGAGATACAAGAAGTAGCTACATTATGTTGTATCAGGTTCATAAAGTGAGAGATGGCTCCGTGACTGTACAAAATCCTTACTTCTAACAACAAACAAACATTCTGTGCAAGACAGGAATTTCTGAGAACTGCAATGAGGCAGGATCTCTGGTGGCTTCTCCAAAGCTCTAGTCTAGTGCATAAAGAAGATACAACTAATCTCCTGCAACTACAAGTGTAGCATCTTAATTTGATCAATGTTGCTGAGAATATTTACATAAATTCACTGAAAACCCAGACTAACACACGGTTAATTTAACAGTATTGCACTTTTTATGTACCCTACTTTTGGCCCGCTAATAAATGTTCAAATCTTCTTGCTGCAGAATTATTTTGCTGTGACAATATAGGTCAAATTAAGCTCCTACATCCTGCATAAAGATCCATTTTATGAAGCTATGAGTTGTAATTCTTACCTTTGTAGAAGCATTCCTCGCTATGCATGATGGTTATCTTCTGTGCACCCAGACAGGAGGCCCGGTGGAGCTCACAGTGGTTCTGGTACAGCTTGCCGTCCGAGCCACACACTGCCTTGTAGTGTGGTTTACAGCGGTCCAGACAGATGCACTCCCCTTGACTGAGCTCATGGTTCACCACACAGTGACGCCCAAGGCCACAGTACTTGTGCTCACAAGGACTCTGGAAGCCACTGTTATGGCCTAAAAACCCTGCAAGTAAAACCAAAGTAAAGAAATGTTAATATCAGAAAAAATAACAAAAGCCCAGTAATAGGATGACAGTTAGACTTTAAAAGGCTTAAAGTAGCTCTAGATTTTACAAGAGCTTAGAAACCTTCAAATCAGAAACTAGAAGAGTACGAGGACGATAATCCGAGTTTTAAAAGCTTTTAAAGTTGACTTATAGTAACTGTGTAGGTTTAATACAAGTATTTACTATATTTCTTGAGGCAAAGATTTGTGTTTTATATTATTTTGTACTACTTTCCAGGCAGAGTGAGTTATCGTGTGGTCAACATGTTAACCTTCACGAGCAGGAAGTATTCTTGACAGGGCAAGGAGCATTCACTACAATAACCTCTGAACCATATCAAATGTATTGGCTCTGTAATGGCAGGTTGCAGTCTCTTAGATCCCCTATCTACCAGTTCCATTGCCCTTTGGAATCGCCCTCAAGTGGGAAAATAACATGGCCACCAATGCTGGAAAAACAATCCCACTGAGAATAATGATGTTCACTGAAACGATATACTGAACTGGGAACATTCACCCAGTAAGCATAATTTATCTGCTGGAGGTCTAATTATGTTGTTTTTGGGTTGTCTATTGCCATGATCATTAGGGCACCATTCCACCACATGTGAATTGGGTAAAATCATTGCGCATAAATTAACAAGAAAAATTCACAACTTTGACTCTAGTTTGAGAGCTGTTGTACTGTTTATAAATCTCCCCACTATTTAGAAATTCTACAATTTATCTGACAATCAATCCACTGCCGCAGTAAGCTATATAATATGATTTATAAACTGGGTTGTTCGAGCCCTGAATGCTGATTGTCTGGAAGCCGTGGCATATCAGCTGTATACAACTGGTATGAGAAAACAATTACGTTGGTAACCAGTTTATAATAGCAATAAGGCACCTCTGGGGTTTGTGGTATATGGCCAATATACCACAGCTAAGGGCTGTAGCTAGGCATTCCGCGTTGTGTCGTGCAAAAGAACAGCCCTTAGCCGTGGTATATTAGCCATGTACCACACCCCCTCGGGCCTTATTACTTAAATATACTATACATTAGGACCAAAGTATAAACAAGGGGATGCATTACTGTTCTCTGTAATCATCTGAGCTCTCCACAGCTTTACTATTGACCACAAAATATTGAGTGGTGCATCATGATGGTACGATGCCTCAGGGCCTCTGATGTCTTCTTTACAATGGCCAATTAATCTGCAGCACGAGGTGTACATGGTGTTCCATCCCACTATAGAGGGAAATAAAAACCATCTACTATCATTGGTCGACGAGGCAAACCGTTGGCAGGGAACCTGAATACAGTAACAAACAAACAAACAAACAAACAAACAAACAAACAAACGACTTGACTGGTAAAGAGGCTTTGTCACAGTGGTAGCAACTCCCCGTGGGTGTATTAGCCCCTATCTGTCAGGGAGGATTTAAACAATACAAGTGTGTACATTGTGGCCTGATTTGAGCCAATCAATGGCTGTGGTTTGCTGGGGTTTATTAATCCCCCTCGGTGCGGTGGCATAATGATTATTCAATGGGACTTTGTGTTGCACAGCAAGGTGTCCAAACGCCACAGACGGGGTCAGAGAAGGGCAGAGGGAGTCGTTAATTGGGTTGCACGCCCAATGTCTGTGTGATCCAGTGACATCAAAGACAAATGACTAATTCCATGCAACGATTAGTTTATTGATGACTCAACGTTTCAAAGGGAAAGGCGTGTGGAGGGGGGCAGAGGGAGGGAGTATCTGATTCAGGGCGCTAGTTAGAGTTACCGCATTTCTAATTGTGGTTGGCTTTACCAAATGAAAAATGTTCATTAATTATTCGTAACAGTATTGTATAGCAATGAAGATGATTGTCAGAAAGACAGATGGACAGATACATTTGCATAGATGAATGGATAGTTTATATACAAAGTTCACCGTTCACAGGGCAATTTCAGTGTGGCAACAGCAAGAGTGTCAAGTAAACAAGATACTGAACAAGGGAAAAGGAAGTCATTCTCACTGGGATACAGTTGGTACTAGATTTATTCAGCTCTGCGCTTAATCTGAAGGTCCCAACATATGTTGACCCCAGTGTACATCGCTTGAAGGGCAACGTCCTGCTATGCATTTATAATGAGATGCAGATCATGTTTAACTCTAGAGTTACATGGACTCAGCAGACATGACCAGAATTACATTGCAGGGGTTCAAAGACGAGAGCATTTAGGATGGAAATCTCAATACAGTCCCTGTGCACAACTCCTCGCATCATGCTCTGAGAAATCAATATGATACATGAATATCTAGTGCCTTGTGTCTACAATAAACATATACCTCTTAGGTATGTGCCAACGTACTCTCTTTGTAATGCATTTCTGAATCTGAAGCCTTCAAACCCATCACAAAGCTAAATCTAACTGAACCGCTCTCATTCACATTCATAAGCATGCCTCCAAAGTATGCTATTTACAGCACTAGCCCTCAGATATACAATGCATTTTTTTCCTACTATATTCCATTTGCCATCTTAATTCTTTTCAAAAACCCAGGACGCAAGTCCCGGCCCATCTGATGTTTTCCATAACAGTGGCTCTGAGTCCTTGGGGAGTGTAGTAAACAACCATTTGGAAGCTCTCATCTCATCTCAGCTCATCTCAACGGCGTGAGTTAAGATGCCCCAGAAGACCCACGTGTGAGAACAAGAGGATGCAAGTCTGAATAAACAGCACACTAAACAATGCAAAAAGTCTACATGACATGAGGCACAACACGACTCGCTCGCTATCCGTCACCCCACTTGGATTAGTTCTTTGAAAGTTACACCAGTAACATATTGTGTTACCACAGTCTATGGAGAAGCAACATATGTAGAAACCAGAAAAGTGTCTGCACTCGAGAAAAAGCATTAGCATTAACGATAGCAGGAGAAACTATATATTTTTACTAGTCTACCTGTTGTCATGGGGGAAAAAATAGTAATATATTCACGGTGGCAGGCCCGTGTCATTTAACCTGTTATCTCTCAATCCCTAACAATTGGAATGAATTCCTCTACACTGACTAAATTAAAACCTGCTAGTCAGGAGTGTCTTAGGCAGAGAGAAGCCTGATTAGTTCTCGCCAGTATCACCATTAATCATTTGTGGCATTTTCCTATTGAGAACGATTTTAACATTAATACAATGTTAACTGTGTTATTGCGCCACTGTATTGCAGAGCATATGACTACAAGGGTAAACTAAGTAGATAGCTTCCATCTCACAAATCTCTTTTAACCGCCAGCTATTTCACAGAGGCAATTCAGTTGAAGAGCATTGTTCAAGGGTTTGAACTGAGCTAGCATCTCTCTTGACACTGGACGGTTTCCTCAGTGAACCTATAGTGCCTTGCAAAAGTATTCATCCTGTGGTGTTTTTCCTATTTTGTTGCATTACAACCTGTAATTTAAATGGATTTTTATCTGGATTTCATGTAATGGACATACACAAAATAGTCCAAATTGGTGAAGTGAAATTAAAAAAATAACTTGTTTCAAAAAATTATAAAATTAATAACGGAAAAGTAGTGTGTGCATACAGTTGAAGTCGGAAGTTTACATACACTTAGGTTGGAGTCATCAAAACTAGTTTTTCAACCACTCCACAAATGTCTTGTTAACAAACTATAGTTTGTTAGGACATCTACATTGTGCATGACAGAAGTATTTTTTCCAACAATTGTTTACAGACAGATTATTTCACTTATAATTCACTGTATCACAATTCCAGTGGGTCAGAAGTTTACATATACTAAGTTGACTGTGCCTTTAAACAGCTTGGAAAATTCCAGAAAATGATGTCATGGCTTTAGAAGCTTCTGATAGGCTAACTGGTAGACCTCCACAAGTCTGGCAATTTCCAAACGCCTGAAGGTACTACGTTCATCTGTACAAACAATAGTACGCAAGTATAAACACCATGGGACCACGCAGCCGTCATACCACTCAGGAAGGAGAAGCGTTCTGTCTCCTAGAGATGAACGTACTTTGGTGCAAAAAGTGCAAATCAATCCCAGAACAACAGCAAAGGACCTTGTGAAGATGCTGGAGGAAACAGGTTCAAAAGTATCTATATCCACAGTAAAACAAGTCCTATATCGACATAACCTGAAAGGCCGCTCAGCAAGGAATAAGCCACTGCTCCAAAACCACCATGAAAAAAGACAGACTACGGTTTGCAACTGCACATGGGGACAAAGATTGTACCTTTTGGAGAAATATCTTCTGGTCTGATGAAACAAAAATATAACTGTTTGGCCATAATGACCATCGTTATGTTTGGAGGAAAAAGGGGGTGCTTGCAAGAACACCATCCCAACCGTGAAGCACGGGGGTGGCAGCATCAAGCTGTGGGGGTGCTTTGCTGCAGGAGGGACTGGTGCACTTCACAAAATAGGTGGCATCATGAGGAAGGAAAACTATGTGGATATATTGAAGCAACATCTCAAGACATCAGTCAGGAAGTTAAAGCTTGGTCGCAAATGGGTCTTCCAAATGGACAATGACCCCAAGCATACTTCTAAAGTTGTGGCAAAATGGCTTAAGGACAACTAAGTCAAGGTATTGGAGTGGCCATCACAAAGCCCTGACCTCAGTCCTACAGAAAATGTGTGGGCAGAACTGAAAAAGTGTGTGCGAGCAAGGAGGCCTACAAACCTGATTCAGTTACACCAGCTCTGTCAGGAGGAATGCGCCAAGATTCACCCAACTTATTGTGGGAAGCTTGTGTAAGGCTACCCGAAACATTTGACCCAAGTTAAACAATTTAAAGGCAATGCTACCAAATACTAATTAAGTGTATGAAAACTTCTGACCCACTGGGAATGTGATGAAAGAAAGAAAAGCTGAAATAAATAATTCTCTCTACTATTATTCTGACATTTCTCATTCTTACAATAAAGTGGTGATCCTAACTGACCTAAGACAGGACATTTTTACTAGGATTAAATGTCAGGAATTGTGAAAAACTGTGTTTAAATGTATTGTATGTAAACTTCCGACTTCAACTGTATGTATTCACCCCCTTTGCTATGAAGCCCATAAATAAGATCTGGTGCAACCAATTACCTTCAGAAGACATAATTAGTTAAATAAAGTCCACCTGTGTGCAATCTAAGTGTCACATGATCTCAGTATATATACACTTGTTCTGAAAGGCCCCAGAGTCTGCAACACCACTAACCAAGGGGCACCACCAAGCAAGCGGCACCATGAAGACCAAGGAGCTCTCCAAACAGGTCAGGAGAAGTACAGATCAGGGTTGGCTTATAAAAAAATATCTGAAACTTTGAACATCCCACAGAGCACCATTAAATCAAAGAATATGGCACCACAACAAACCTGCCAAGAGAGGGCCACCCACCAAAACTCACAGACCAGGCAAGGAGGGCATTAATCAGAGAGGCAACAAAGAGACCAAAGATAACCCTGAAGGAGCTGCAAAGCTCCACAGCGGAGATTGTAGTATCTGTCCATAGGACCACTTTAAGCGGTACACTCCACAGAGCTGGGCTTTACGGAAGGGTGGCCAAAAAAAAGCCATTGCTTGAAGAAAAAAAATAAGCAAACACGTTTGGTGTTCGCCAAAAGGCATGTGGGAGACTCCCCAAACATAATAATATAATATGCCATTTAGCAGACACTTTTATCCAAAGCGACTTACAGTCATACGTGCATAAATTTTTTGTGTATGGGTGGTCCCGGGGATCGAACCCACTACCTTGGCGTTACAAGCGCCGTGCTCTACCAGCTGAGCTACAGAGGACCACATATGGAAGAAGGTACACTGGTCAGATGAGACTAAAATTGAGCTTTTTGGCCATCAAGGAAAACGCTATGTCTGGCGCAAACCCAACACCTCTCATCACCCCGAGAACACCATCCCCACAGTGAAGCATGGTGGTGGCAGCACCACGAGACCCCCCTAAGCCCCCAGTTGTGCCCTGGACACCATATGTGAATTGCTTGCCCCCCATCTATCCTCAGAGTTCGTACTGCTTGGTGACCTAAACTGGGATATGCTTAACACCCCGGCCGTCCTACAATCTAAACTAGATGCCCTCAATCTCACACAAATTATCAAGGAACCTACCAGGTACAACCCTTAATCCGTAAACATGGGCACCCTCATAGATATCATCCTGACTAATTTACCCTCTAAATACACCTCCGCTGTCTTCAACCAGGATCTCAGCGATCACTGCCTCATTGCCTGCGTCCGTAATGGGTCCGCGGTCAAACGACCACCCCTCATCACTGTCAAACGCTCCCTAAAACACTTCAGCGAGCAGGCCTTTCTAATTGACCTGGCCCGGGTATCCTGGATGGAGATTGAACTAATTCCGTCAGTAGAGGATGCCTGGATGTTCTTCAAAAGTGCTTTCCTCTCCATCTTAAATAAGCATGCCCCATTCAAAAAATGCAGAACTAAGAACAGATATAGCCCCTGGTTCACCCCAGACTTGACTGCCCTTGACCAGCACAAATACATCCTGTGGCGTACTGCATTAGCATCGAACAGCCCCCGCGATATGCAACTTTTCAGGGAAGTCAGGAACCAATATACACAATCAGTTAGGAAAGCAAAGGCTAGCTTTTTCAAACAGAAATTTGCACGATAATCAAGCATTTTGCTACGGCTAGCCATGCTTTCCACCTGGCTACCCCTACCCCGGCCACCAGCTCTGCACCCTCCGCTGCAACTTGCCCATGCCCATGCCTCTTCAACCTCTCTTTCGTATAGTCTGAGATCCCCAGAGATTGGAAAGCTGCCGCGGTCATCCCCGTCTTCAAAGGGGGGTGACACTCTAGATCCAAACTGTAACAGACCTATATCCATCCTGCCCTGCCTTTCGAAAGTATTTGAAAGCCAAGTTAACAAACAGATCAACAACCATTTCGAATCCCACCGTACCTTCTCCGCTATGCAATCTGGTTTCCGAGCTGGTCATGGGTGCACCTCAGCCACGCTCAAGGTCCTACTACTTCTCAGATAGAGTTCAATGTGTCAAATCGGAGGGCCTGTTGTCTGGACCTCTGGCAGTCTCTATGTGGGTGCCACAGGGTTCAATTCTCGGGCTGACTCTATTCTCTGTGTATATCAATGATGTCGCTCTTGCTGCTGGTTACTCTCAGATCCACCTCTACGCAGACGACACCATTTTGTATACATCTGTCCCTTCATTGGACACTGTGTTAACAAACCTCCAAACGAGCTTCAATGCCATACAACACTCCTTCCGTAGCCTCCAACTGCTCTTAAATACTAGTAACACTAACAGACCAGGCATATATATGTGGACAACTACAAATACCTAGGTGTCTCTCCTTCCAGACTCACATTAAGCATCTCCAATCCAAAGTTAAATCTAGAATCGGCTTCCTATTTCGCAACAAAGCCTCCTTCACTCATGCTGCTAAACATGCCCTCGTAAAACTGACTATCCTATATTTTGAATCTTCAAAGTGGTAGGCATGTTGTGTAAGTCAAATGATACAAACCCCCAAAAAATCAATTTTAATTCCAGGTTGTAAGGCAACAAAATAGGAAAAATGCCAAGGGGGGTGAATACTTTCGCAAGCCACTGTATTGCAAAGTTCATTCCATTGTGTTGTCTACCATGGAACTGAAAATGAATATACCAAACCAAGTCTATGTTGGTACAATATGGAGTTTTACGATATGGAAGAGAGTAATAGGGAAGATGGAGAAATAGCCTAGGCGACTGTAGATACTGTTTTAGACACATATGAACACATTTCTGTTGAGCATGGGCTTACCTGTAGTATTATACAACTGTTGTTTGTGTTTATGGACTAAATATAAATAATTGGACAATTATAGTGAATTTCTATCTTTAAATGCTCTAGGAACAAGAGATAATTGGTTTGATTACACTAAAATGTAGGCTACAGGCAGTGCCAGTGGTCTCGCATTCCCCTAGGAAAGCAAAATCTATTTTTCCCCTTTGATTCTCCTACACACAAATGAGCTCTCTTTAACACCAAAATGAGACTAAGCATTTTTTCATATTTCTCAAATTCAAATTCTCATATTTGTCTGCATGCTAGCAGTTACCATAGACTTCCATGCATTGTGCTAACGCTAGTTAGCAATTGCGCTTACACTAGTTAGCAACTTCCTTCAAACTGTACGCAGAGACATAAAAATAGCATCCACGAGTTCTTCTGACTCTGGGGAAGTAGATAATTGCCAAAATCCTGAAGTATCCCTTTAACAACTGCCAGTGCTAATATGTATAGGCTAGTTCCTTAGATAAACGTGTACAATACATGAGCAGCCAAACTAACGGGACTAAGGGAAACTCAGGTGATTGCGAGAGAAAGTTAGGTAGAGAGGAGGAGCAGACAGCCTTTTTTCACGTGATTAATATTGAAGTATAGAGGTGTTTTATGGAGACATAAAAAATGTTTTACTCAATATCGTTGTACTGGTAAGTATTTTTGAAAGATATGACAACCTTGTCTTATGGACATGTGTGTGTGCAGGCCAGCAGAGGTAGAAATATTATGACCTGATGAGTGGTCCTACACGCCCCAGACTGTGCCCACAGAAGGCCCTGACCGAGCAGGTTCAACTCCCAGCTCCCACACAACCCAACACGGCACACTCACTGAGGCTCATCACAACCATCCAACTTCCATTTTCATGTAGTATTCACAATTTACCTTTATGCACCCTCATGCTTCAGACTCTCATTGCCTGCTTTTGTGTAATGTATGTAATCCTCTCTTCTCATTGTTTCTGTGCAGTCTTCAGATATCAGGCAGAGGCTGTCCTCTGAGATAGCTGGCTTGGCTGCAGGGATGCTGGCAGTCACCCCCGGGAGCACCACCCCCTGCTCTGTCTGTGGACACGAGCTTCAGTGAGCAGCGTCTAGACACACCCCACCCCTCCATGGTGGGGCCCTACACACCAGGCTCCCCTGCTTCCTCCCTGGGAGGAGGAACGCCCTACAAACCTCGCTCCGGGACTCTGTACTCACAGAACTCGGGCTACGCTGTTGCCAGGTCAGTCTGTCATGTCACCACACATGAAGTTCCCTCTCAGGAAATAAACGTTATTTGAATTGAAACACCCTGCACCCTGTTGGGGTGAAATTGTTTGGGTCTTAATAAAAAATATATATATATAACATGAGGTTATGGCATATCAGAAGTCTTGAAAACCTGACCCTAGGCAAGTGACTAGGGTCTGGTTTCAGTGATGGAATCTTTTGGCAACTTCAAAAGGGAAAGAAAATTGTTCCGAACTCTTTTGGAAACTTCAAAAAGGGAAAGAAAATTGTTCCGGGGTGGGTCCTCTTCATACAGACAACTCTCCCAACAAATCACGAGGCAGACAATGCCAGAACATTACGATTCAAAACCAAAGTTTGCATAGCAAACCTTTACAGTGATTTTAGTGAAGGTAGTTGATGCAAACTAGCCACTAGCGAAATGCACTCATTGAAAATGTAGTATTTTATTCAAGCGGGTGAGGTAATGTCGTAGGCAGTGACGTTCTATTACGTACAGCCGCTGTTCAGCTGGAACATCTGAAAATGGTGGGAGGCTAGAGAGACTAGCATAACAGCTCAGTTAGAGTTGAGCAATTATCCACATTGTTGTTATTATATCAATTTTATTTTTCTATTAATTAGGATCACAATATTCAATGTGGCAACTTTTGTTTGATCTAAATCCTCTTTTTGTCATAGTGTTTCTGTCAGACATGTTGGATAGAGCGCTGGGCCATTGACCAGTAGTGGCTATCCTCTCTAGGACATGTTGCCCTCCTCCTCCTCTGCTGTCTCGTTCTCAGTCGGGGCATTCAAAGCTCCCCGTTACACGGAGGACCCCCATGCACCTCCCCAAGACCCCTATCACAGCAGACTCGTAACCACCACTCACACAACCACAGTAGCTAAAATTCAGTGTTATATTGATACGAGATGTGAATATCAGTAACAAAAACGTTTTGCAATGATATTGTGATGCTTTGGCATTGGCATTGTTTTGTGGGTAATATTTTGGCAATGTGATAACCCTTATAAATAATGTAATTTCCTGTGGGTTTAGCTGCGTTCATAGGGAGTTTTACTAGGTCTGGAGGTGGTATAGTTTGTACCAGTTATGAGCTGGTATGTTCTGACTGACCCCTTTTTAGACAGATCCCCCAGGCATTTTGCAGGGAGTTTCTCTCAGTCTAAACGGGGTTAATGACAGCACTTTCAATTCCACACCAATTTTAGACAAGGCCACTATTTTGTTATTTTACAAGAAATACAATTTTGTATTACAAGTAATCTAACCTCTCCCAGTGACTTTTTTTGTGTGGTTAGAGCTGTCTCTTCCTGTATATACTGTATCTCCTTGATGCTCAAAAAGGCTTTTCTGGAGAAAAAATTAGCCATGAATGATCTCATGAGGATACAATGATAAGATCTCATCTATTTGTCATACTTCTCAAATGTTTCAATCCAAGCTCATTTGTCTTATGAAAGTCTCAAGAATTCATTGTATTTTTCATCTCCTCCTTGCTCCTAAGGGAGCCTTATGAGAGACACTTCAGATATGTGATGACTAAATTATAAAAAATTGAAAATCTCCCATATTTCTTCAGAGATTAAGAAAAGACCACTCTGAGCAAAATATTTTTCATCTGGGCTGTTACTACAGTTAAAGCCTGCGTAGGCACTGACTTGCTCTGAGCTGAGTGACTCCCAACCGTTAAAACGTTGTTCAATATAGATGTCTCATGAAATATTTGGAACATTTTAAAAGGCATATGTGCATAAAAGCTTTGCTGCTGTTATGAGAGATACATTCTTCACTTAAAATTCTTCATTTAAAACAGTGTGGTGCATCTGTCCAAATCCTCAATGACTTGGATATGTCTAATACCTCCCTACGGGAGAATGATTCCCAAATATTTTATGCTTTTTCTCTGCCAACACAACATTGCTAGGAATGCAGCCAATAGGTAGTCGCAATGTCACTGTGTAGCTTTGTTACAAGGTTGTTGCTCAACATTTGCCAATAGTTCCGATGTTGTACAACATTGTGGCCTATTACGTTTTTGTAATGTTGTGTTGGCACCAAAGCTTATGCTTTGAAAAGGTGTTGTACAGTTCATCTCATCATGACCTACACCACAGTAATTGCAACATTGTGACAATGTCTTGCCTTTGCTGGTGCTGCATAAACATATTTTTAACATTTCATAAGTAACTATTTGAGGCACAAAAGCTTTTGCCACCATTTAAAGCAGGCTCAAAAAATGTTTTACATTGATATCCCCCTTCCACACAAATGACTCCATCACTCAGGCCTTCAGGTTCCTCTCGATGTAGCTCACAAGTGAAGCCTGAACAGAAACAGGGTGACAAGGGAGCTAGCTAAGTATTCAACAGGAAAGTACCTCTGTCGGCACAACAAGCTAAACCTAGCCAAGAGTGCTCAGCCAATCGATTGGCTGCAATTGAGCATTAGTCCCCTGTTCTAGACTGAAGCATAGATTGGAGTGTTAAGGTGCTGTTTGTGCGATCCAACTGCACATTCACTCGTACAGGATGGAACTTTCCATCCCATTACTCTCCTTGGCCTCATCAGTGAATAGGGTCCACATTAGAATGCATCTCTCATACCATCTCAGTAAACGGGCCTATTTGTCACAGTGCACCACGTTTGACTAATTGTCAACTCCCAGCGCTAATTCACATAACATTAAGCTGTGTTGCTGGTGGCAGCTAGCCACATTGTGTGTCTGTTGACGTAAGATATCTTGGGGGGTTTTGGTGCAGTTGTTATTTTTGTATTTTTGACCCCTGGTATTCTGGTCGAAGGGGACAGAAACAGATGTCCCAGTAATGTGTTCATATTATGATGTGGAATTAGTTAACTTGAGGGTGGGTTTTAATTTTTCGATTAGAACATACATACAGTATCAGGATGTAGAACCAAGTGCCCTTGTGGTTGTCTGCATCCTCACAGCCCCAAGTCAAAAGTATTGTAAATGCATAAATGGATCAATTCCTTGTCAAAATCGCCCAGGGAATATTACTTTAACACAATAGGGCCTTTTTTCGGGGGGGGGGGGGATCCAATGACTACTGATGATATGAAAGCGAGATATGCTAAGCTACTGTCGGGACAGGGACTATACAAGCATGTGTTCCAGCTCTTTGTCATTGGGGTCTTTGTATTTATGCTCGGCAGGCGCCCTGAGAATAATCACAAAAAATGAGTTGAGGAGCATAATCGGGGGGACTCCTTGGAGTTACAGCACTAAGAGCATTATTCATCTCTCCAGGCCCAAGGTCTTTGTACATCTTCCTACTTTAATTTCACCACAACACAATGGCTTAGAGATACTTCCACTGCTGTCTTCGTCGCGATTCTAATCAAACTTCGGAGAGAGCAAAGTGAGATATTTCCTCTTGAGGAATGCTTATGAATAGACTTTCGACTAAACCACTGTGGAATTACGGGAACTTGATTCTCGCCCTCTCAGCCACGGAGTTCTGTAGATAAGTTGAGCTACTTAAGAACTAATTTTAAAGTTTGAATCCTGATCCAGTCTTGATCCACTCCTGATCCACTCTTGGTGCCCAGATAAAGAATGGATTAAAGAGGAGAATCTTGGCCAAGCGCTAGGGCCGTCCTTCAAGATAATGTTCCCTCTACAATTACTGTGTTGACCTTCAGTCAACTGTGTTGACCTTCCATCATGGCCTCCATTGGAAGTACCACAGATCTTTGTGGATCACTGAGAGTAATGATAATGAATCTCAAATGGATTTGTTTCACCTCGTTTAAGGTCTTACATCTCTGTTGTTGGCCGAAAATTATACACATTACCTTAGAGAAAGTGTGCAGTCCCTCCTGTACACAGGATTCACGGCCATGAATATTCAGCAAATGCAAATATTTACTTTTCTCATGTAGAGTGGAGCCTTTCTTGGATTTACAAAATAAATGTAAATGAGGAAATATCATATTTTTGATTAATCATATTTGTGATGAACAGTTCTGATGACGGTGACTTTTGGCCTACAATGATTGGAACATTGTAGCATTCGTCTGAGTGACCACAAATCTGGCTCCCACAAGACCATTAGAAGTGGATGGGGTCATTCACAAGGCATCTACAGTATAGGCTACCGTGTGTATATGACGGATAGAGATTACAAACTCTCTCGAGGCAGCTTTAACATGTATTTAGGTCAAGCCCACCTGTCCACTAAGGCTTTGTCGGTCCAGTCACTGTTGTCCATGAGAAACTTAGCATGTCACGCACCTTATGTCATCCAACTCTTCCCAAGGCATATTTACTTCTCAGTATATCTTCAGGCGATTTCTCAATTTCCTCTTAATTTCTCTCCAAAAAGGAGTTCTATTAAAAGTCTATTACATTCTGTGAATCTTAATTCCCATAAGTTGATTAAGATTTATGAAAGCTATTACAAACTAACTCGTTGGGAGACTATGGGACGTGACTATGTCGTGATTGAAACAACAGGAAGTCTTCCACCAATAAGTCTGTCAGCGGAAAGTGCACAATGTTTAACGTTCCGGTCTTACATACTGCTGTGAAAACTTATTAAAAGTGTAACCCAGTCCCATAGCGGGGGCAAATAATTGTATGAACAATTTAGGACTCGATGTTTACAGCCTTTGTATTATTAAAAGTAGGGTGGGGAGGTGGTGTTGTGGTGGGGGGGGGGGGGGTGCTGAGCGTACAAATTCAATTCAATTCAATAATTATGTCTGCTGTTTTGTAGAATTCAAAATAGAAGGCAAACTATATACATTTAACACAGCAACAAACAGACAGGATTCTGTGATTGGTATTCTGGGAGGAAACTGCAATTTCCAATTCTGAAAAACTTTTGTTCCAAATAGTAGCTCAGTGTGGCACCAAATGGACATAATATATATTTTAAATGTCTGTTTCACGAGCTTTTCAATATTGTAAGTTGGAATAGTCTATTTACTCCGGCAAATAGCATTTGCCCAACAACATCCCAAGGTATTTTGTACCAAGCCGAACAGCCAGAGGTGTTGCTATGGTCACAGACTTCATTTGGTATTTCAATTACACTGCGTTGTGGAATGTATTCTGTCCATCTTTGTCTCTTCCATTCTGACATTCAATGTAATTTTGGCTTACATGCCGCTGGATTCTGGATCTGTTTGAATTGTTTTATGTGACCCCCTACCAATGTCTAAATGTAAAAATATAACAATCTGTGAGTTTGAAAATGTGTGAGACAACAGCATGCATAGAAACTCACTTTGTGTACTGTAACAATATGTTATGTCTGTGTCACGTCTCCTCCCGTTGCTCCGCTCCGGCGCTCTGATTCGCCGGTTTACTGAGCCACCGGTCTGAGCGCACCACCTCGGCAACACCGGAATGGAAACCCAACACACCCTAATCACCTCCAGCACACCTGCACCTCATCATCTCTATTTAGCCCTGGACTGTTCCTTATGATGTTGTGTGTGATTGTTTAGCGTCGTGTACTCTTTCTTTGTTATTTCTCTTTGTCATTCTTTAAGTAAACCTTGACCTTGTTAATTCCTGCGTCTGCGTCCTGCCTCTTCGTATACTCTGTACTCGTCACAGTCTGTCCAATTTCTGTTAATTTACTAATCTGAGGATCGAATTGGAGTCTCAAAATATTCTGCAACTAGGGTATATAAGGTTACCATCACATTAATGAATTCAACTATCTATAGCAGTAGTAATATGTAAGGCGTTCATAACTTCAATGAACCATTAATACAACTTTTCATTGCAGCCACAGGGTGTAACCCCCCACACCCCTGCCCCCAACCGCTCTCTTTAGAAAACTACAATGGTTGAATCTCTTTTACTTACGCTGTCTTGTTACCTGGCCTGAAATGAGTTTGCTGAAAACTAGCCATATTCTGATACTTGTCTCCTCTCCCTGCTTACAGAGAGGGGTGGATTAAATGGAATCTCAGCCGACAGCTGGGGGCCGCCCTTTATGATAATGCTCGCTCTACAATTACAGCTTTGACCTTCCCGAGGTGGAGAGAAAAAATGGCAGTGAGACATGCATTACGAACCCTTCATAACACTTAGTGGCAGACATCTTGGTCACCACATCACCGTTCTACCTCCTGACATTGACTTTTGTGTTTTAGCTGAGGTTTGTGTGTGTGTGTGTGTGCGTGTGTGTGTGTGCGTGTGCATACATGTTGAAGGGTCTCCACATTACAAAGATGACATAGTGACAGACGAGATGCATCTGTCAGGACGTGGGAGTGCACTCAGATATTTGTCATGGCGCATTATTGCATTCTGAATTGCCTCGTGCCACATTGGTGGGAGGTTAGGTTCCAGGGTAATGGTGTGGACGGTTAGGTGCCAGGGTAATGTTGTTGGCAGTTAGGTGCCAAGGTGATGGTGTCAGCAGCTAGCTGCCAGGGTAATGGTGTGGGTGGTTAGGTGCCAGGATAATGGTGTCGGCAGTTAGGTGCCAGGTTAATAGTGTCGGCAGTTAGGTGCCAGGGTGATGGTGTCGGCAGCTAGCTGCCAGGGTATGGTGTCGGCCGTTAGGTGCCAGGTTAATAGTGTCGGCGGTTAGGTGCCAGGGTAATGGTGTCGGCAGCTATCTGCCAGGGTATGGTGTCGGCAGTTAGGTGCCAGGTTAATAGTGTCGGCGGTTAGGTGCCTGGTTAATAGTATCGGCAGTTAGGTGCCAGGTTAATAGTGTCGGCGGTTAGGTGCCAGGTTAATAGTGTCGGCGGTTATGTGCCAGGTTAATAGTGTCGGCGGTTAGGTGCCAGGTTAATAGTGTCGGCGGTTATGTGCCAGGTTAATAGTGTCTGCGGTTATGTGCCAGGTTAATAGTGTCGGCGGTTAGGTGCCAGGTTAATAGTGTCGGCGGTTATGTGCCAGGTTAATAGTGTCGGCAGTTAGGTGCCAGGTTAATAGTATTGGCGGTTAGGTGTCAGGTTAATAGTGTGGCTCTAGGGCCCCCACAAGTGTCACAGGACTTGTCTGAAGGTAACCCATACAAACAAATGGAAGTATGGAGGTAGTTTTTTGCAAACAAAAATAAGGGGTTATATATGTGTCCCAAAAAATGAAATTATTTCCTGATCTTTTCTTATATCTCCTAGATATAGGACAGACACTTCAAAACCTTATTCCTTATGATTAATTTTTTGACTGTCTTTTTTGCCATTTATGAATGTGTTAGTCAATGCATATCTATGGGCTATAGCAGTAAAGGCCCAATTCTATATTTTATCAACAAAAAAAATGATATATACGGCAGTGGAAAAAATTAAGAGACCACTGCAAATATTTCTCAAATCAGTATCTCTAAGTGTATGACAGCCATTCCATTCCAGTGTCTGTTGAATTCCAACACAGGCACACCTCATTCTACTGAATTAGGTACTGATTAGGTGATCACCTGAACCAAATCTTATTTAACAAGGATAAGTATAAAAAACACTGGCAATAGGACCAGCTGGATGGCAAAATCAGTGCTAATAGTACCTCAAAAGTAATATTAATCAAAAAATAACTATTGACCATGCCAAAAGAGTTGAAAAGGAACGTTTTGAGTGAGGAAAAGAAGGGTTCAATTCTGGCTTTACTGGCAGAGGGATACAGTGAGTGTCAGGTTGCTTCCATCCTTAACATTTAAAAGACAGTGGTTCATAAGAACAAGGTCAAGCAGCAGACATTGGGGACAACAAATCTACAGACCGGCAGAGGGCGAAAACGACTCTCTACTGACCGGGATAACCTCCAACTCATTCGAATGTCACTCAACAACCGTAGGATGACATCAAGTGACCTACAAAAATAATGGCAAACGGCAGCTGGGGTGAAGTGCACGGCGAGGACGGTTCAAGGCTGAAGTCGTGCAAAGCTAGAAAAAGCCCTTCATCAATGAGAAGCAAAGAAGAAGAGCCAGGCTGAGGTTTGCAATAGACCATTAGGATTGGACTGTAGAGGACTGGAGTAAGGTCATCTTCTCTGATGAATCCAATTTTCAGCTTTGCCCAACACCTGGTCGTCTAATGGTTAGACGGAGACCTGGAGAGGCCTACAAGCCACAGTGTCTCGCACCCACTGTGAAATTTGGTGGAGGATCAGTGATGATCTGGGGGTGCTTCAGCAAGGCTGGAATCGGGCAGATTTGTCATTGTGAAGGACGCATGAATCAAGCCAAGTACAAGGTTGTCCTGGAAGAAAACGTGTTTCCTTTTGCTCTGACATTGTTCCCCAACTCTGAGGATTGGTTTTTCCAGCAGGACAATGCGCCATGCCACACAGCCAGGTCAATCAAGGTGTGGATGGAGGACCATCAGATCAAGACCCTGTCTTGGCCAGCCCAATCTCCAGACCTGAACCCCATTGAAAACTTCTGGAATGTGATCAAGAGGAAGATGGATGGTCACAAGCCATCAAACAAAGCCGAGCTGCTTGAATTTTTGCGCCAGGAGTGGCATAAAGTCACCCAACATCAATGTGAAAGACTGGTGGAGAGCATGCCAAGATGCATGAAAGCTGTGATTGAAAATCAGGGTTATTCAACCAAATATTGATTTCTGAACTCTTCCTCAGTTAAAACATTACTATTGTGTTGTTTAAAATTGAACATGAACTTATTTTCTTTGCATTATTCGAGGTCTGACAACACTGCATCTTTTTTTGTTATTTTGACCAGTTGTCATTTTCTGCAAATAAATGCTCTAAATGACAATATTTTGGGGGGGAATTTGGGAGAAATGTTGTCAGTAGTTTATAGAATAAAACAAAAATGTAATTTTTACCCAAACACATACAGTGGGGAGAACAAGTATTTGATACACTGCCGATTTTGAAGGTTTTCCTACTTACAAAGCATGTAGAGGTCTGTAATTGTTATCATAGGTACACTTCAACTGTCAGGTAACGAGTTCAAACAGGTGCAGTTAATACAGGTAATGAGTGGAGAACAGGAGGGCTTCTTGAAGAAAAACTAACAGGTCTGTGAGAGACGGAATTCTTACTGGTTGGTAGGTGATCAAATGCTTATGTCATGCAATAAAATGCAAATGAATTACTTAAAAATCATACAATGTGATTTTCTGGATTTTTGTTTTAGATTCCGTCTCTTACAGTTGAAGTGTACCTATGATAAAACATTACAGACCTCTACATGCTTTGTAAGTAGGAAAACCTGCAAAAACGGCAGTGTATCAAATACTTGTTCTCCCCACTGTACCTATAAATAGTAAAACCAGAGAAACTGATAATTTTGCAGTGGTCTCCTACTTTTTTCCAGAGCTGTATGTTTTTATACCTAAAGGGGTCCTAAAATTCAAAATCAAATAGCTAAATGATCCATGGTATGACCATCTTAAAACAATTCCATATGCTAGCTTATGGAGGGCCCTTAGCCCTACTTAGCACTGAGTTCATTCAGTGGAAATGTGTGTTATCTAACTGTTTAGTTTCGTCAAAACCGTTTTACACAACTCTCCAATAACTGTTTCATAGTCATCTCAACAATAATATTCATGAAAGTAAAAGCCCAAGCACTGTGACAGAGAGGAAGAAATAAAAAATGGAGACATACCCTTTATCCGCAAACTCCCTGGGATCCCATCCTGCTGAAACAACAACAAACAGAAAGACAGAACGCTGTAAGAAATCACAGTCACACTTGTATCAAGTTAATAAGATCAACATTCGCAAACACCAAGAGCAATTTCACTTTCATGAGTGGAATCTCAGCCGCTGCTACAAATATTGAAGGTATTCATGTCGAATGCTTATAAATGCATTAGAAAGATGATACATTTTTACTTTATGAAGCACTTAGCTGAGGTGGCTATTGAGAATAATAGGATACTATTGGGAATCTGTTTATTTTATCGTAAAGTGCAGTGACTATTTGGCTTTTCTGTTACATTTCATATTCATGAGTTACTGCCAAGTCACTGAAGGACATAGCATATGCAGAGTGTTTAACAGTGAACGGCTAAGAGGTAATGTCTGTATCTCCATAAAAGGGGAGTCTTTAAAGGTTAAAAGAAGCGTCAAGAACGTGAAAAATGGCAATTGAAAACGTTATGTACCATTATGCTTTTAAATAAGGAGTATTTACTAGTGAATCATTGGTATTTTATGCCCAATGATGGTATAGGGCCGTTATGGCGAAATAAAAGGTTTCAATTTACAGTAGTGCTGCAACCCTGTATGGCTATTTGCCGGCTGTTGAAGACCGTATAAATATTTGATTCCACCAGCACAGTCTTATCCTCTATGTGGAGAATTCCTCCTTTCTATTCCAGCTACTGGCAGGGTAAGGTAATAGGTCCAGTGTCAATAACGAGAGCTTTTCTCTTTTCTCTGACTGACACCATGCAGAAAATACTTACCATTCATTTAATCTAACACATAGATTGGCATAGTAAAATGCACAAAAAATCTATAGAACAATGTCTGTTTTCATATAAATCCCCAATGGACTTACCTAAATCAGTGGACTGTGTGACTCGTCAAAAAGCGTTTAACGGAGTAGTGACATGTTGTAGAATGTCTCAGTTGACAGAATGCCTAATAACATACTTGCTAGTGTTTCATGTAATGTATCTTGCTGTTTTCCATGTCTAGAGAGTGTACTCTGGTATTGAACCATGTCAACACTAATATGCCACTAGAGTTTGGAGGCATGAAATGAAAGGAGAATATGACTCATATTGGCTTCTTGATGCCAGACAAGTCATGTATAGTCACTTAATTCACCAGCGTAGTGTTCAGCAGGGCATACTGTAGGAAAATGGTTTGCAATTAAAAAACGTATTCCAGTTGGACAAGTACTGCTTTCACATTTCACTGGGTTTCCAAACTTTTTTTTAACCTACTGACCACTACCCAGGCGATCCATGTCAACACAGAATGATCCCATCAGGGAATATGATGGCTCTAATACGTGCCTAGTCTGAAGCCTTGACACCATTAGTGATCTACAGATAACAATGCATAAATATTTGCCACTGACTATTCATTTTCAACTAAACAGCAATTGTGAGAGAGTCAAAAAGACCATCCACCCTATAGCTAAGAACATATTGCCTGCAATCTTCAAAGACAGGACTACTGTATTACTGTAGCCAAAGTAAGAGGATCAATTAGTTGAGGAGATACTTTGCATGGAAAGTCTGTTAGGGCCGCATTTTAAAGGTGAGCGACTTCATAGGCAGACTTCTCCCTGGGGATGGTGGAGCGAGCACCCAGCTGTACACCCATGGCCCATCTGCCCCCTGTTACAGCTAGCTGGCGGACCGCCTACATCTCTCTCAAGCTTTATCTACCCCAATCCAGCACACACACACATTAACTCACAGGCTCGTACATACCGCCTCTCCACTCCGCGTATCCTGCGGACACTGTTTCGCTAAAGCTTGCCTTTCAACCTCAATCAAGTTGAGCTCTCTCTCTCTCTCTCTCTCTCTCTCTCTCTCTCTCTCTCTCTCTCTCTCTCTCTCTCTCTCTCTCTCTCTCTCTCTCTCTCTCTCTCTCTCTCTCTCTCTCTCTCTCTCTCTCTCTCTCTCTCTCTCTCTCTCTCTCTCTCTCTCTCTCTCTCTCTCTCTCTCTCTCTCTCTCTCTCTCTCTCTCTCTCTCTCTCTCTCTCTCTCTCTCTCTCTCTCTCTCTCTCTCTCTCTCTCTCTCTCTCTCTCTCTCTCTCTCTCTCTCTCTCTCTCTCTCTCTCTCTCTCTCTCTCTCTCTCTCTCTCTCTCTCTCTCTCTCTCTCTCAGCTTATCCACTTTTAATCTAGATTTGCCATGTGGGTGGGCCAGTGCATGGGGGCTGTGGCTCTCATCAGCCTTCCTCTCCTTGCCTCCATTTTGTGATGCTACGACAGGTAGATAACGTAAAAACAAACTCATGTAAAAAATGCCTGTTCCTTGTTATTTTAATACCATACAGTGCCTTCAGAAAGTATTCATACCCCTTGACGTATTCCACATTTTGCTGTGTTACAGCCTGAATTCCAATTTGATATTTATTTATTTATTTATATCTCACCTATCTATGCACAATACCCCTATTATGACAAAGTGAAAACATGTTTTTAGAAATGTTTGCAAATTTCTTGAAAATGAAATACAGAAATATCTCATTTAAATACGTATTCACACCCCTGAGTCAATACATGTTAGAATCACTTTGGCAGCGATTACAGCTTTGCACACCTGGATTGTCTTACCAGCTTTTCAAGCCTATTTAAGTCAAAACTGTAATTAGGCCACAGGAACATTCCATGTCGCCATGGTAAGACACTCCATTGTACAGTGTATTCGAAAAGTATTCAGACCCCTTGACGTATTCCACAATTTGTTACGTTACAGCCTTATTCTAAAATTGATTAAATTGTATTTTCCCCTCATCAATCTACACACACTACCACATAATGACAAAGCAAAAACAGATTTTTTGACATTTTAGCAAAGAGTGTAATATAACAAACTAAAATATGACATTTACATACTGTAAGTATTTACACCCTTTACTCAGTACTTTGTTGAAGCACCTTTGGCAGCGATTACAGTCTCAAGTCTTCTTGGGTATGACGCTACAAGCTTGGCACACCTGTATTTGGGGAGTTTCTCCCATTCTTCTCTGCAGACCCTCTCAAGCTCTGTCAGGTTGGATGGGGAGCGTCGCTGCACAGCTATTTTCAGGTCTCTCCAGAGATGTTCGATCGGGTTCAAGTCGGGCTCTGGCTGGGCCACTCAAGGACATTCAGAGACTTGTCCCGAAGCCACTCCTGCGTTGTCTTGGCTGTGTGCTTAGGGTCATTGTCCTGTTGGAAGGTGAGCATTCACCCCAGTCTGAGGTCCTGAGCCCTCTGGAGCAGGTTTTCATCAAGGATCGCTCTGTACTTTGCTCCGTTAATCTTTTCCTAGATTCTGACTAGTCTCCCAGTCCATGCCACTGAAAGACATCCCCACAGCATGATGCTGCCACCACCATGCTTCACCGTAGGGATGGTGGCAGGTTTCCTCCAGACGTGACACTTGGCATTCAGGCCAAAGAGTTCAATCTTGGTTTCAGCAGACCAGAGAATCTTGCTTCTCATGGTCTGAGAGTCCTTTAGGTGCCTTTTGGCAAACTCCAAGCGGGCTGTCAAGTGCCTTTTACTAAGGAGTGGCTTCCATCTGGCCACTCTATCACAAAGGCCTGATTGGTGGAGTGCTGCAGAGATGGTTGTCCTTCTGGAAGGTTCTCCCATCTCCACAGAGGAACTCTGGAGCTCTCAGAGTGACCATCGGGTTCTTGGTCACCTCCCTGACCAAGGCCCTTCTCCCCTGATTGCTCAGTTTGGCCAGGCAGCCAGCTATAGGAAGAGTCTTGGTGGTTCCAAACTTCTTCCATTTAAGAATGATGGAGGCCACCGTGTTCTTGGGGACCTTCAATGATGCAGACATATTTTGATAACCTTTCCCAGATCTGTATCTCGACACAATCCTGTCTCGGAGCTCTACGGACAATTCCTTCAACCTCATGGCTTGGTTTTTGCTCTGACATGCACTGTCAACTGTGTGTGCCTTTCCAAATAATATCCAATCAATTGAATTTACCACAGGTGGACTCCAATCAAGTTGTGGAAACATCTCAAGGATGATCAATGGAAATAGGATGCACCTGAGCTCAATTTCAAGTCTCATAGCAAAGGGAATGAATACTTATATAAATAAGGTATTTCCGTTTTATATTTTTTATACATTTGCAAACATTTCTAAAAACCTGTTTTTGCTTTGTAATTATGGGGTATTGTGTGTAGATTGATGGAGAGTTGTATTTATTTAATCCATTTTAGAATACGACTGTAATTTAACAAAATGTGGAAAAAGGGAAGGGGTCTGAATACTTTCCGAATGCACTGTATATATACAGTACCAGTCAAAAGTTTGGACACACCTACTCATTCAATGGTTTTTCTTTATTTGTACTATTTTCTACGTTGTAGAAAATATTGAAGACATCAAAACTATGAAATAACAAATACGGAATCATGTAGTAACCAAAAAAGTCTTAAACAAATCCAAATGTTTTTTATCTTTCTGATTTTTCAAAGTAGCCACCCTTTGCCTTAATGACAGCTTTGCACACTCTTGGCATTCTCTCAACCAGCTTCATGAGGAATGCTTTTCCAACAGTCTTGAAGGAGTTCCCACATATGCTGAACACTTGTTGGCTGCTTTTCCTTCACTCTGCGGTCCAACTCATCCCAAACCATCTCAATTTGGTTGAGGTGAGGTGATTGTGGAGGCCAGTTCATCTGATGCAGCACTCCATCACTCTCCTTGGTCAAATATCCCTTACACAGCATGGAGGTGTGTTTTGGGTCATTGTCCTGTTGAAAAACAAATTATAGTCCCACTAAGCACAAACCAGATGGGATGGCATATCGCTAAAGAATGATGTGGTAGCCATGCTGGTTAAGTGTGCCTTGAATTCTAAATAAATCACTGACAGTGTCACCAGCAAAGCACCCCCACACAATCACACCTCCTCCATGCTTCACGGTGGGAACCACACATGCAGAGATCATCCGTTCACACCTGCTCTGCGTCTCACAAAGACACAGCGGTTGGAACCAAAATAACAAATTTGGACTCATCAGAACAAACAACAGATTTCCACCGGTCTAATGTTCATTGCTCGTGTTTCTTGGCCCAAGCAAGTCTCTTCTTATTATTGGTGTCCTTTAGTAGTGGTTTCTTTGCAGCAATTCGACCATGAAGGCCTGATTCAAGCGGTCTCCTCTGAGCAGTTGATGCTGAGATGTGTCTGTTCCTTGAACTCTGTGAAGCATTTATTTGGGCTGCAATCTGAGGTGAAGTTAACTCTAATGATCTTATCCTCTGCAGCAGAGGTAACTCTGGGTCTTCCTTTCCTGTGGCAGTCCTCCTCCATCACAACACTTGATGTTTTTTTGTGAATGCACTTGAAGATACTTTAAAAGTTCTTGAAATGTTCCGGATTGACTGACGTTCATGTCTTATATATACAGTTGAAGTCGGAAGTTTACATACACTTAGGTTGGAGTCATTAAAACTCGTTTTTCAACCACTCCACACATTTCTTGTTTACAAACTATAGTCGGTTAGGATATCTACTTTGTGCATGACACAAGTAACTTTTCCAATAATTGTTTACAGACAGATTATTTCACTTATAATTCACTGTATCACAATTCCAGTGGGTCAGAAGTGTACATACACGAAGTTGACTGTGCCTTTAAACAGCTTGGAAAATTCCAGAAAATGATGTCATGGCTTTAGAAGCTTCTGATAGGCTAATTGACATCATTTGAGCCAATTGGAGGTGTACCTGTGGATGTATTTCAAGGCCTACCTTCAGACTCAGTGCCTCTTTGCTTGACATCATGGGAAAAAAAATCAAAAATCAATGAAGACCTCAGAAAACAAATTGTAGACCTCCACAAGTCTGGTTCATCCTTAGGAGCAATTTCCAAACACCTGAAGGTACCACGTTCATCTATACAAACAATAGTATGCAAGTATAAACACCATGGGACCACGCAGCCGTCATACTGCTCAGGAAGGAGACGAATTCTGTCTCCTAGAGATTAACGTACTTTGGTGCGAAAAGTGCAAATCAATCCCAGAACAACAGCAAAGGACCTTGTGAAGATGCTGGAGGAAACAGGTACAAAAGTATCTATATCCACAGTAAAACAAGTCATATATCGACATAATCTGAAAGGCCGCTCAGCAAGGAAGAAGCCACTGCTCCAAAACCACCATAAAAAAGCCAGACTACGGTTTGCAACTGCACATTGGGACAAAGATCGTACTTTTTGGAGAAATGTCCTCTGGTCTGATGAAACAAAAATATAACTGTTTGGCCATAATGACCATCATTATGTTTGGAGGAAAAAGGTGGTAGCTTGCAAACCGAAGAACACCATCCCAAATGTGAAGCACGGGGGTGGCAGCATCATGCTGTGGGGGTGCTTTGCTGCAGGAGGGACTGGTGCACATCACAAAATAGATGGCAAAAATATGTGGATATATTGAAGCAACATCTCAAGACATCAGTCAGGAAGTTAAAGCTTGGTCGCAAATAGGTCTTCCAAATGGACAATGACCCCAGGCATACTTCCAAAGTTGTGGCAAAATGGCTTAAGGACAACAAAGTCAAGGTATTGGCGTGGCCATCACAAAGCCCTGACCTCAATCCTATAGAAAATTTGTGGGCAGAACTGAAAAAGCGTGTGCGAGCAAGGAGGCCACAAACCTGACTCAGTTACACCAGCTCTGTCAGGAGGAAAGGGCCAAAATTCACCCAACTTATTGTGTGAAGCTTGTGGAAGGCTACCCAAAATATTTGACCAAAGTTAAACAATTTAAAGACAATTCTACCAAATACTAATTGAGTGTATGTAAACTTTTGACCCACTGGGATGTGATGAAATAAATAAAAGCTGAAATAAATAATTCTCTCTACTATTATTCTGACATTTCACATTCTTAAAATAAAGTGGTAATCCTAACTGACCTAAAACAGGGAATTTTTACTAGGGTTAAATGTCAGGAATTGTGAAAAACTGAGTTTAAATATATTTGGCTAAGGTTTATTTAAACTTCCGACTTCAACTGTATAAATATACAGTACCAGTCAAAAGTTTGGACACATTCAAGGGTTTTTCTTTATTTTTACTATTTTCTACATTGTAGAATAATAGTGACGACATCAAAACTATGAAATAACACATGGAATCATGTAGTAACCAAAAAAGTGTTAAACAAATCAAAATATATTTTATATTTGAGATTCTTCAAATAGCCACCCTTTGCCTTGATGACAGCTTTGCACACGCTTGACATTCTCTCAACCAGCTTCATGAGTTAGTCACCTGGAATGCATTTCAATTAACAGGTGTGCCTTCTTAAAAGTTAATTTGTGGAATATATTTCCGTCTAAATGCGTTTGAGACAATCAGTTGTGTTGTGACAAGGTAGGGGGGTATACAGAAGAAATACTTATTTGGTAAAATAACAAGACCATATTATGGCAAAAACTGCTCAAATAAGCAAAGAGAAATGACAGTCCATCATTACTTTAAGACATGAAGGTCAGTCAATACAGAAAATGTCAAGAACTTTGAAAGTTTCTTCAAGTGCAGTAGCAAAAACCATCAAGCTTTATGATGAAACTGGCTCTCATGAGGACTGCCACAGGAATGGAAAACCCAGAGTTACCTCTGCTCTAGAGGATAAGTTCATTAGAGTTACCAGCCTCAGAAATTGCAGCCCAAATAAATGCTTCACAGAGTTCAAGTAACAGACACATCTCAACATCAACTGTTCAGAGGGGACTGTGTGAATCAGGCCTTCATGGTCGAATTGCTGCAAAGAAACCACTACTAAAGGACACCAATAATAATAAGAGACCTGCTTGGGCCAAGAAACACGAGCAATGGACATTAGACCGGTGGAAATATGTCCTTTGGTCTGGAGTCCAAATTTGAGATTTTTGGTTCAAACCGCCGTGTCATTGTGAGACACGGTGTGGGTGAACGGATGATCTCTGCATGTGTATTTCGCACCGTAAAGCATGGAGGAGGAGGTGTTATGGTGTGTGGGTGCTTTGCTGGTGACACTGTCTGTGATTTATTTAGAATTCAACTTAACCTGCATGGCTAACACAGCATTCTGCAGCGATACGCCATCCCATCTGGTTCGGGCTTAGTGGGAATATCATTTGTTTTTCAACAGGACAATAACCCAACACACCTCCAGGCTGTGTAAGGGCTATTTGACCAAGGAGAGTGATGGAGTGCTGCATCTGATTACCTGGCCTCCACAATCACCCTACCTCAACCCAATTGAGATATTTTGGGATGAGTTGGACCACAGAGTGAAGGAAAGGTGCTCAGCATGTGTAGGAACTCCTTCAAGACTGTTGGAAAAGCATTCCTCATGAAGCTGGTTGAGAGAATGCCAAGAGTGTGCAAAGCTGTCATCAAGGCAAAGGGTGCTTTGAAGAATCTACAATACATTTGAATTTGTTTAACACTTTTTTGGTTACTACATGATTCTAAATGTGTTATTTCATAGTTTTGATGTCTTCACAATTTTTTTACAATGTAAAAAAAATAACAAAATAAAGACAAACACTTGAATGAGTAGGTGTGTCCAAACTTTTGACTGGCACTGTATATACTATTATTTTATTTTATTTTTATTTTGAAGGGGATAGATCAGCTTTAATATTGCAGATAGATTGTGGCTTCCATCAATGTAATTGTTTGCATCATTTCCAATCCCCCATATATATTATTGTAAATATAAATATATAAAAAATATATATTTTCCTTTATTATTTTCCCCTAACCCTACCATCCCTCCTCTAATTTGAGTAAACTAAATGGACAACAACTCTTAGGCTTCTACTTCCAGCTTATGCATAATATATGCATTTTACGGACACAGTAAATTTTTCAATATTTAGCTTTTGTTCGTTTTTAGTCTCATCCTTCAGCTCCACTCAACCCCTCCCATCTATCTCTGAACACCATCCAGTTTTGATTTCTATTTGCCATGTATTTTTCAACTGTGCTGTGATGTTTCACAAACATTCTGAACCTTTCTATTCTCATAGAGTCTACATATTGTAAAATAAAGCTAAACATTTTTCCTAAGAGTATTATTATATTATTAATCGATTAACTATGACTTTTTAAATCACCCAGCAGTGCTATTTTCAGAGTTAGCTGCTGGTAAATTTTGCAATTCTTCAGCCATTCCTGAACCTGTGACCAAAAACAAGCTACATATGGACAGTACCAAAACAAATGATCTAATGATTCTGTCTCTTCGCAGCAAAATCTACAGAGCTGTGATGGTTGTATCCCCCATATATATAACATTTTGTATAATAATTGAAATTGAAAAACTCTAAGTTTTGAATCCAGCGTTGTTTTGTGTATCAGTTCATAAACCATGTGCCATGGAATCGGTACATCAAAAATCTCTTCCCAACTACAGCTGTAAATGTTTTGGTCCTTAAAAGAAACTGGTATACTTATTGATTTATCACAATTTTCTTTATCCAATGTTGGCCTTTAATGCAGGGCCGACAGACAAGTTCCTTACTTTCTCCCCCTTCCACTTGCCTCTTCCATTTTTGTGGTAATGCTCTAATTAAGCACATTTTTAATCCTGAACTTATTTAGACTTGCCATAACAAAGGGTTTGAATAATTATTGACTCAAGACATTTCAGCTTTTCATTTTTTATTAATTTGTAAACATTTCTAAAAACATAATTCCACTTTGACATTATGGGGCCAGTGTGTAGGCCAGTGACACAACATATCCATTTTATCCATTTTAAATTCAGGCTGTAAAACAACAAAATGTGGAAAAAGTCAAGGTGTGTGAATACTTTCTGAAGGCACTGTATATCGTTTGGTTATTGTATTGTCTTTATTCTCCACAAGATTAACAGAGAAAAATTACAATCCCTTTATCTAATGGTTATATAACAGGCATGGTTTAAAATACTATTTAAGGAATTTCACTTTCAAAGACACTTGGAAGTAAGTACTTGAATATTTGTTACTTGAAAACACAAGTAGTTGAATATTGGAATAGAAGTAGTTGGTTCGGGCAACATTATTTGAAAATACTAAAATACACATAAAATAAGTATGTAAATAACACATAATCAAATACACATGCATTTGAACAGAGGTCTGTTATATAATGACCATAGCAATATCATGGTTTCCAATGCTAACATACAGTTGAAAATAGAAATTGAGTATAGTAGTGCTTTAATTCATATGGACAAGGATATTCTTGATAAAGAATAGAAATGAGAAAATGTTTTAATATGGCTTATGCCCATCCGTACACCTATGACTTAGCAGATTTCACACTCATTTGGATTAGGCCTAGTTTACAAAAACAGAGGGACATTTGGGCATTTGTTGAATGACTTAGCAGATTTCACACTTGTTGTTCCAGTCCATTTGTGTCCTGCATTTTTTCATGTTCTATGTTTTGTGTGGACCCCAGGAAGAATAGGTGCTGCTTCTTTAACAGCTAATGGGGATCCTAATAAAATCATAATCACTCATTTGGATTTGTTTACAAAAACAGCGGGACATTTGGGCATTTGTGGAATGACATCACAGGTAAGGCAGCCGATTGGCTGTTGATGACGACAGAGACAAAGCTCCATACTATAAGCTGAATGGTTCTATGTGATTGGAAACGGTCTTTATAGTGAAAGCTAATGGGGTCAAAGCTTATCTCAATGGCATAAACCGAGCACAAGCAGTGTTATGACAGAATACCAGCTCTCTCAAACCCGTTACCCCAATCATCCTCTGCTCTCTCCTGATCCAAGGAAAAGCAATTCCAGAACAAGGTATTTGCTGTAGCTTAGAGATCTCACCTCTCAGCAATTATAACTGCATTCCTGTCACGATCGTCGACTGAAGACACGGACCAAGGCGCAGCGTGATAAGCGTACATTTTATTTCGTACACAACACGAACAAAACAACAAACCAAACGATACGTGAAGTCCTAGGTTAATACCAAAACAAACCTTACGGAACAAGATCCCAGAAAGACTAATGCAAAACAGGCTGCCTAAGTATGGTCCCCAATCAGAGACAACGAGCTACAGCTGCCTCTGATTGGGAACCACCCTGGCCATCATAGATCAAACGATCTAGAACAAAAACATAGAAAAACTAAACATAGCAAATCCACACCCTGGCTCAACATTTAAGAGTCCCCAGAGCCAGGGCGTGACAATTCCTATGGACTTTCAGTGCACTTTTGTAAGCAAATTGAACCGCTTTGACATACTGTTGTGTGTGGATGGTCCTTGACGCCCCTCAAAACAATTAACCTTGACATAGATTTTGTAAGCGAAATACAAACAGCAAGTTAAAAGACAAATAGCAAGAGAAAGATTCAACACAATGAGTTAGGAATTTATCATTATCAATTCATCATAACGGGCCATACATTCCCACAGACCAGTTTGACAAATAAACCAAGCTTAACTGTCTATACTCATAAGACAAATTGTACAATTTGCAAAAGCTGTAATGGTATTTCTCTGCGTCATTATTAAGGCACCTAGCTAATCCATTCATTTTATCACGGAGGAAAGCACATTCATTACTTTAATAAAGCGGACCTTTAACCGAATGGCTGGCTAATCATCTGTTTTATTATGCTACAGTATTATTTGGCTTTATCATGGAGTTGTGCTACAGTATTATTTGGCTTTATCATGGAGTTGTGCTCCAGTATTATTTGGCTTTATCATGGAGTTGTGCTCCAGTATTATTTGGCTGTGCTCGTCACAGGGTAATTCATTATGTGGATGTCAGTAATGAGAGAGAAGGGAGATCATTGACAAGGGAGAGACTGGAGAGTGCAGGCTGGTCACAAAAAAGAGACGTCGATTTCGGATGTTTGAAAAAGTCCTGAGGATGTCGATATACAGTGCCTTCAGAAAGTATTCATACCCCTTGACTTATTCCACATTTTGTTGTGTTACAGCATGAATTCAAAATAGATTAAAGGGATTTTTTTAGAAAATGTTGCTAATTTCTTGAAAATTAAATACAGTAATAGCTCCTTTACGTAAGCATTCATACCCGAGTCAATACTTTGTAGAAGCACCTTTGGCAGTAATTACAGCTGTGAGTCTTTTTGGGTAAGGACAATGACCCAACACACCTCCAGGCTGTGTAAGGGCTATTTTACCAAGAAGGAGAGTGATGGAGTACTGCATCAGATGACCTGGCCTCCACAATCCCCCGACCTCAACCGAATTGAGATGGTTTGGGATGAGTCTGATCAGACCCTACACCCAAACGAGGGCACTACGTTCATCCACCTCTGGCCTGCTAGCTCCCCTACCTCTACAGAAGCACAGTTCCCGCTCAGCCCAGTCAAAGCTATTTGCTGCTCTGGCACCCCAATGGTGGAACAAGCTCCCCCACGACGCCAGGACAGCGGAGTCACTGACCACCTTCCGGAGACACTTGAAACCCTACCTCTTTAAGGAATACGTGGAATAGTATAAAGTAATCCTTCTACCCCCCCCATAAAAAAAAGAAGAAAAAAGTGGTTGTCCCACTGGCTATCATAAGTTGAATGCACCAATTTGTAAGTTGCTCTGGATAAGAGCGTCTGCTAAATGATGTAAATGTAAGTCTCTAAGAGCTTTGCACACCTGGATTGATATTGTACAATATTCAAAACTGTAACTAGGCCATTCAATGTCGTCTTGGTAAGCAACTCCAGCGTAGATTTGGCCTTGTGTTTAAGGTTGTGCCATCAAACCCCTGCAACTTATCCAGAACACTGCAGCCCGCCTGGTTTTCAACCTTCCCAAGTTCTCTCATGTCACCCTGCTCCTCCGCACACTCCACTGGCTTCCAGGCAAAGCTCGCATCCACTACAAGACAATGGTGCTTACCTACGGAACAGCAAGAGGAATTGCCCCTCCCTACCTTCAGGCTATGCTCAAACCCTACACCCCAACCCGAGCACTGTAGATCAGTGACACAAAATCTCAAAGGCTGTAACACAAAAAAGGGGGAAAAGTAAAGGGTGTGAATACTTTCTGAAAGCACTGTATGCCTTCGTCAGCACTCACCCCCCCCCCCCACAAAAAAATGATGACACAGCACTGGGCTCAAGGTCACAAGGCTCAGACTAGTTCACAATTCTCTAGCAAGCAGGGAAGGTACTTGATGATACTTAATGGGAACAGCGCATTGTTTTTAATTATTTTGTTTTAAGCCTTCTCCAAACCATAGCCCTGACCTTAACAACTCTGAATTAATACCTGTTTCTGTTTTAACCCTGTAACCATGCTGTAACAATGACGCTGTGAGTCGAGAAGCAGGTGCAGGTAAAACATTTAATAAAACAACAAACATGAAAAGAGCCAGCGTAACAGTGGCGTTATAGCATGAACAATACCGACTGAGGAATGAATGTAAGGGAGGGACAGATAAAGGGGAGGTAATGAGGAAGGTAATGGAGTCCAGGTGTGAATCATAATGATCTGCAGGTGCGCGTAATGATGGATGCCAGGTGTGCGTAATGATAAATCCCAGGACCGGTGGTTAGTATTCCAGCGACGTCGCACGCCGGAGGGGAGGAGCAGGAGTAAACGTGACACATGCGGAATTAACCCTGTAACCACACAGAATTAACCCTTTAACAACGCAGAATTAAACCTGTAACCATGCGGAATTAATGGGTCAAACTTTAAGATCAGGTTGCAGGGGAGAGTGCGTGATACACACATTCAAAATGTCTCGACTGATGCTGAGCCAAAAAAGACAGATAATGAAAGAAGAAAAGCTTGCACTCCAGATACGCTGCTCCAACGCTTTATTCCTGTGCCCACATACACTGAGTATACAAAGCATTAGGAACACCTTCCTCATATTGAGTTGCACATAGGGCTGTTACGGTGACCGTATTACTGCCACACCGGCAGGTAACTAGGCTTCTCCAAGCTCTGAAGCTGCTGGTGGTAATTAGTAGCCTACTAATTAGCTGCCTGGTATTCAGCACTCTATTGTCCCTCTAATCGCTCTGACATCAATGCAAATGTAATCGAAAATCAAATTTCTATAGGCTATGCAATTGAGTGAGAAAACAGAGTTTTGATGGCCTCTATTACAAAGAGGAGGATCCCATCAGCTTTCTATAGGCTAGGCCTACTATATTTATTTCTCAACTTTCCTAATATTAAGCACATTGCTTCGCTTTACAATAGGAGTTTAGCCTACCTGGCTGTCATGAAAAAGAACTACAGGAAAAGCGTCCTCCACTAGCTATTTAAGTGCATAGATTACATGTAATTTTTTCCCCTGGCCTTGTTTCGAGACAGGTGCATGATAATGGTCCATTCTAAACTTTTATACTATGGGGTATAGTAGATTTACATAGGCTAGTGCTTTTGCTGTTCGTTAGGCCTACTCATCTTGTTGGCTGACAAAAAGTAAATGTGGACAGTTCTTCTAACATGTTCAATATGAGCCTCGGAATTCGATAAGAATTCGATAAGTCTGTCTTCACTTGTAGCCTATTTCGGAGCTGAGATGCCTGTGAGAAGGACCCGATCACATGACGGGCATTGGCTAATAAGAATTGAGATATCTGAGAGAGCCATGTGAGTGAGAGTTGCTTCGGAGCACGCAGCCGGGAGAAGGGAATTATAATTATTATATTCAGCCCAAGGGTCGCATTAGAGTCGCATCATGCAGCCTTGGAATGTATTAAATGTTTGAAAAATAAAAACATATAGCCCAACATTTGTATCACATCTAAAGTTGCATAAACAACTCTAAATTAAGCATATAGGAGGACCTGTTTCTTTGTTAACCACTCAACACAGAATAGCCGCATGTGCGGACTCCCTCAAAGTCATTTGGAGAAAATATTATTTCTATTTTATTCAGCTATGTTCAATTGTATTCTTCATACTATAAACTAATATAAAATAATGCCACGAAATTCTAAGCAAATCTTATCTGCAAAATGAACTAGTGTAGCCCACAGCCATATGGCATAGCCAGATCAGGGCCTAACAGAAGGACAACTCAGAGTATACTATTCTGTTCTTCGGAAATAGACTACATTTTCATCACATCATGCTTCTTTAGACATGTCTAAAATAAACAATGGATTTATTGTGATGGTGTAGGCTATATTAAATGGATTTATTAGACTTTTTAAAAAGTAGATGTTCCAAAGATCTGCATCAGTGGCTTGTAGGCTATGCGTGGAAGCCAGGAGATTTTAAATGTGTTTATGTTCATTCGGGTCAATTACCGTGAGACCGGCAGTTATTTGCTTGACAATCACCGGCTGACAAAAATTAATGACCACCACAGCCCTAGTTGCACCCCCCCTTTTGCCCTCAGAAAAGTGTCAATTCGTCGGGGCATGGTCTCTACAAGGTGTCGAAAGTGTTCCACAGGGACGCTGACCCATGTTGACTCCAATGCTTCCCACAGTTGAGTCAAGTTGGCTGGATGTCCTTTGGGTGGTGGACCATTCTTGATACACACGGGAAACTGTTGAGTGTGAAAAATCCAGAAACGTTGTAGTTCTTGACACAAACCGGTGCGCCTGGCACCTACTACCATACCACATTCAAAGGGACTTAAATATTTTGTCTTGCCCATTCACCCTCTGAATGGCACATACACAATCCATTTCTCAAGTCTTAAAAATCCTTCTTTACCCTGTCTCCTCGCCTTGATCTACACTGATTGAAGTGGATTTAACAAGTGACAGTAATAAGGGATCAATAAGGGATCATAGCTTTCACCTGGATTCACCTGGTCAGTGTAAAGTGCATTCGGAAAGTATTCAGACCCCTTCACTTTTGTTATGTTACAGCCTTATTCTAAAATGGATTAAATTGTTTTTCCCCCTCATCAATCTACACACAATACCCCATAATGACAAAGCAAAAACAGGTTAAAAAATATATATAATAACAAAACGGAAATATCACATTTATTCAGACACTTTACTCAGTACTTTGTTGAAGTACCTTTGGCAGCGATTACAGCCTCGTGTCTTCTTGGGTATGATGCTACAAGCTTGGCACACCTGTATTTGGGGAGTTTCTCCCATTCTTCTCTGCAGGTTGGATGGGAAGTGTCGCTGCACAGCTATTTTCAGGTCTCTCCAGAGATGTTCGATCGGGTTCAAGTCCGGGCTCTGGCTGGGCCACTCAAGGACATTCGGAGACTTGTCCCAAAGCCACTCCTGCGTTGTCTTGGCTGTGTGCTTAGGGTTGTTTTCCTGTTGGAAGATGAACTTTCGCCCCAGTCTGAGGTCCTGAGTGCTCTGGAGCAGGTTTTCATCAAGGATCTCTCTGTACTTTGCTCCGTTCATCTTACCCTCGAGATCCTGACTAATATCCCAGTCCCTGCCACTGAAAAACATCCCCACAGCATGATGCTGCCACAACCATGCTTCACCGTAGGGATGGTGCCAGGTTTCCTCCAGACGTGACGCTTGGCATTCAGGCCAAAGAGTACAATCTTGGTTTCATCAGACCAGAGAAACTTGTTTCTCATGGTCTGAGAGTCCTTTAGGTGCCTTTTGGCAAACTCCAAGCGGGCTGTCATGTGCCTTTTACTGAGGAGTGGCTTCCGTCTGGCCACTCTACCATAAAGGCCTGATTGGTGGAGTGCTGCAGAGATGGTTGTCCTTCTGGAAGGTTCTCCCATCTCCACAGAGGGACTCTGGAGCTCTGTCAGAGTGACCATCGGGTTCTTGGTCACCTCCCTGACCAATGCCCTTCTCCCCCGATTGCTCAGTTTGGCCAGGCAACCAGCTCTAGGATGAGTCTTGGTGGTTCCAAACTTCTTCCATTTAAGAATGATGGAGGCCACTGTGTTTTTTGGGACTTTCAATGCTGCAGAAATGTTTTGGTACCCTTCCCCAGATCTGTGCCTCAACACAATCCTGTCTCGGAGCTCTACGGACAATTCCTTCGACCTCATGGCTTGGTTTTTGCTCTGACATGCACTGTTAACTGTGGGACCTTATGTAGACAGGTGTGTACCTTTCCAAATCATGTCCAATCAATTGAATTTACCACAGGTGGACCAATCAAGTTGTAGAAACATCTCAAGGATGATCAATGGAAACAGGATGCACCTGAGCTCAATTTCGAGTCTCATAGCAAAGGGTCTGGATACTTATGTAAATAAGGTATTTCTATGTGTTCAGGCTTTTCTTTCTGTATTATGGTGGAGATGGGCGCCTATACCCAACTCTCCTTTCTCTATTTTGAGAGGCCTTATGTAGCCATTGGCTGCAATCCGAATTCACATGTAAGGGGCCATTTCCAGTGTTCTTGTTGGAGTGGGCTTCACGGTTTTGTTCATATGTGACATCCTTTCAGAGAGCAAAATGTAATCTTAAAAATTCCATTGAGCTTCAAAGGACAATTCCAATCCAATGTGATGACATTCAGAAGTTCAAGCTAGAAGAACGCCCACAAATTACCGAATACAAGATAGCCTAGGTATGTTACCTTCTACGATATTACTATTTCATCAACTTAGCGAATCAACAAATAATTCCCATTAAAATTCTGACATGGAATGTTCCGAGTGGGGCCGTGTTATCAACATGCATCAATATGCATCGCGTCGTTCCTTATAATGAAAATCATAGCCACAATGTTGGGCCCACTCAGCACAGCAACAGCACAGAGGGTACACCACTGGCAATGATACAGTAGGTTCATTTATCATAACACATGATGATTAATTTGCTACTCAGCTGCTACAGATCTACTGCAGCCATGACTCATATTGGATATTATATTATAAAAGGCAAGTCCACAACACAGCAGAATATGTCTCCCTGATATTAAACATAATATACTGTAGTTTTGATTATACTGTACATTGTTGTCCTACAATCCACAAATAAGAGTGGAGAACGGATCGAAAGTCTTGTAATCTGTTCCACAGCAACAGCAAAGTATTTATCTCCGCTATTAAACTTAATATAGTTTTGATTACATATTGTTGTCCACCCCGAAATCCACAAATGAGTAGGAGAATGGAGAGATCCTAGAGAAATACTTGGAATTATAAGTAAAGTAAGGCTTAGGTCCGGTATCACACACATTGAATATTAATATTTACATTCACAGGGTCAACTTTGATTTGTAATATATTCCAGCCTGTGCCTAAGTGATAAAGGAGTTGGGCCCTGAGAGAAAATGTAGTGTGGGACCTATTATGTGGGCCAGTCATAAAAAATCTGTGATAATTTCAAATTCTTGCATATTCATTTTTTTTACTTGTTTTCGCCAGAGGCCTGCATTGCCGGAAAAAAAATAATCGTATTTCATTACATTTAAAGGAGTAATGAATGAATATACATACAGTGTATGTCCAGATTGAACCCTAGGTTATTAAATTGGGCCAGTATCTAATGTATAGAAAGTCCTACTTTCCAGACCTTGGTTCGAATACTATTTTAAATATTTCAACTACATTGAGAGTTCCCTTCAACCTGCCTCGAGTGCCAGGTGGGGAGGTTTGCCGTTTTGGAACTTCTCTATTGGTTCTGTTGAGCCAGGCGAGCTCAATCAAGCCTAGATAAAGTATTTGAAATGATTTGAAATAGTATTTGAACCCAGGTCTGTACTGCCTAGTATCATACTATGCAGCTCACTGAACTAGACAATGGATGAGTATGAGACCCAGCTTATTTCTGCGAGGCAGACAGGTGACAGAGAAAGAGAGTAGTGAGCAGTGGACTGCAGAGCAGAAGCTGTTCAGTCCTGCTGCTGAAAATGTGATTGATGAAGTCATTATATGGTCAATGTCCCGCAGTTTAAAGTGGTATACCTAAGAAAGGGTACTCTGCTTGCTTTTGAAAGGGAATGGACATTGGAAGACATTACTATTTCGACCTTACAAGGGATCTGTTATGGGACAGATATGATACAGATACCTCTTCTGTAGTCACAAGGTTGATCCTATAGATTAGGGTCAGTTCCTACTTGAAGATAGACGTGTGACTTTGTGTAAATCAATTTAGCAAATGTAGATTCATTTTCATCACTTCTATAAACCTTTTGTCTCAAAGAAGCAGCACAGCAATGTTCAGAACTGTCCATAAATTTTTTTCCTAAGCCATGCTGAACACAACATGTTCCACATTGATGAAAACATTGCCAATATTAGCCTTTTTTTAACAACTCCCATGTCAATATGACCTTTGAGTCTGTCTTCAGTACAACGCCAACTTCCAGCCTCTGGCGCAGTGTACCCGGTCTCAAGTTCTGTTAACACCATCTGTCCTCCTACTCACTCTCTCTCTCTCTCTCTCTCTCTCTCTCTCTCTCTCTCTCTCTCTCTCTCTCTCTCTCTCTCTCTCTCTCTCTCTCTCTCTCTCTCTCTCTCTCTCTCTCTCTCTCTCTCTCTCTTCAATTCAATTCAATTTAAGGGCTTTATTGGCATGGGAAACGTGTGTTAACATTGCCAAAGCAAGTGAAGTAGATAGTACACAAAAGTGAAATAAACAATAAATATTAACAGTAAACATTACACTCAGAAGTTTCAAAAGAATAAAGACATTTCAAATGTCATATTATGTATATATACAGTGTTGTAACAATGTGCAAATAGTTAAAGTACAAATGGGAAAATAAATAAACATAAATATGGGTTGTATTTACAATGGTGTTTGTTCTTCACTGGTTGCCCTTTTCTTGTGGCAACAGGTCACAAATCTTGCAGCTGTGATGGCACACTGTGGTTTTTCACCCAGTAGATAAGGGAGTTTATCAAAATTGGGTTTGTTTTCGAATTCGTTGTGGAACGCTGTAATCTGAGGGAAATATGTGTCTCTAATATGGTCATACATTTGGCAGGAGGTTAGGAAGTGCAGCTCAGTTTCCACCTCATTTTGTGGGCAGTGTGCACATAGCCTCTCTCTCTCTCTCTCTCTCTCTCTCTCTCTCTCTCTCTCTCTCTCTCTCTCTCTCTCTCTCTCTCTCTCTCTCTCTCTCTCTCTCTCTCTCTCTCTCTCTCTCTCTCTCTCTCTCTCTCTCTCTCTCTCTCTCTCTCCTCTCTCTCTCTCTCTCTCTCTCTCTCTCTCTCTCTCTCTCTCTCTCTCTCTCTCTCTCTCAACAAGTCATAATCAAAACTGATCCCTGGTCTTAAAATTACCATTGTTTCTCGTGTTTTATTCGCATGCCAACACGATTAATAAGCCAATATAAAAAAAGAGGCTGAGGAGTATGTATTCCAATGCTTATCACTCGCGGGGGGTTTACAGTAAGTGTGCGTTCAGGGGAAAACACCCACCCACAAATGCCTGCAGACAAAAGAGCGTGCCCATCAAACGGTTTTCTCTGCCATTGTATAGTCCATTCCAATTGAAGTTAATGACAATCGCACAGCTCTCGCCTTTTTAAGTGAGAAAGATAGAGAGTGTGGGGGAGAAAGAGAGCTTGTTATTGCTTTGAGAAATACTTTTTTTCTTGGAATCCGATTGTGCTTGCAGAGCTAGGCATGCACTGTCAAGTCGATAAAGGTTCAATTATACTCTCTACTTGGATGTTTTTGCTAAAATGGCAGTTCATGCCCCCTCTGATAAATTCTCCTTCTCCTCCCCTCACCTCGCCCAGATTTATTCAACATCAATTTCAAAATGTTATGTTAACTTGATGCTCAAGTCTCCTTGGCAAAACACCAGCAATAAATCACTGAGCATTTTTGTGAGCCTGAAGAAAAAACAAAAGTAGCTTGAATCTCAGGAAACTCCATTGTAATCATCTTCACAACGCTGCAGAGTCCTCTTGTTATGAAAGGCTAAAGGAACAGGAAGGATATCAATACCTTGTGTCGGAACCTCACGAATGGTCGATAGGGTGGCGGCCCGAATCCCTCCTCCTTGCCGGGCCTCCCCTCGATGACTCCCACTCCCACTCCGAGGGAGACCACTCCCAACACGAATGTAAGCGAGCACCATCTGGGTGTCTTCATTGGTCTTTTCCTGTAAAAAACAAAACAAGAATAGTGAGCAGTTCGGCAGACCCCTTCGACCGCGGCTACAGTTCAATATCGGTTGGGGGCCTGAGACCATAAATCAACCGAGCTGTAATTTGTGTAGACAATGGGCACTGCAAATATGTTGTTGGTTTAAACTAATGCTATCAATAAGTGCCTCACACTCAGCGAAGAAGATTAGATCTGCTTTGGAATCAATTAAAGGGAAATAGGCAAATAAAGATTAAGGAAGACAAAAGGGTCGATGTATTAGGATAATGATGGTGATGAATTGGCATTAATTAGATAGCATAACTGTGAGAGAGAACGCATGGCTTAATACAAACATTTTCATCAGTTGCTGCAACATAGTTACATCCAAATGCTATTACAGAAGATATAGTGGCACACTGGAAAATGATTCCTATCTACTGTACTAAAGCAATAAAGTCACATTCTGAATATCACTCGTCTTAAATTATTCATTACACAGTATGAAAACAAGTTTGACCTTGGCACGACTGCAATTAAACAAAACACCATGTGTGCAAAACATTTTTTTCCTTAAAAAGCTATTTCCGTGGAACCACGGAAAGACACAGCGCAGTCTAACATAAATCAGCTTCAACATGTGTTCCAGTCACTGTTTTACAGTGTCTCTTTTTTCAATAGAACTACAGGAGAGCTAAAGGTACTACTGAGTGAAGCACTGCCCGAAAATTCAGTGAATGTCGCTGCTTTGAAGTCCTCCTCACACCACAAGCCTAGGATAACTGACATCAGGGGTGTGACCCCATTCCGCTGTTGTTCTGAGTAGTAGACATATCTCAACAATGCTGGCAGGGCTCATGCCCACATGCTGTTTCTATAGGTCAAGGGTCAAATTCACAAAAGCAATGTGTTACAAAGATCTACTGTAAGACTTGTTCGCTTCCTCTGCGCCTGCGGTAGGACACCCATTGGTCCCTGTGCTGACGATGCCACTCTTTCTGGTTGAGGACAGAGCAAACCTGTGTTCAAATACTATTTGAGATCATTTAAAATACATTAGCTGGCCTTGACTGGGCTTGTCTGGTGCAATGGAACCAACAGAATAATAGCAAAAGTGCAACCCCCAGAACTCCAGGCAGGCTAAAGCAAACACTGGAACTCCAGGCAGTCTAAAGCAAACACTAAAAGTATTTGAAAGATTTCAAATAGTATTTGAACCAAGGTCTGGGCCATAGCACATCTCCCAGTGTCATCAATCTACTGTTTCCCCATGGTGTCTAAATGTTAAATAGATTGGGGTGGGGTGGCATTTATAATAGATCCTGTGTCACAGACATGGACGAGATGGGTCCCATTATGTCTGGCGAAAACCAAACATTGCATTCCACAGTAAGAACCTCATACCAACGGTCAAATATGGTGGTGGTAGTGTGATGGTTTGGGAATGCTTTGCTGCCTCAAGACCTGGACGACTTGCATTAATAAGGAACCATTAATTCTGCTCTGTATCAAATAATTATACAGGAGAATGTCAGGCCATCCATCTGTGAGCTGAAGCTGAAGCACAGCTGGGTTATGCAGCAAGACAATAATCCAAAACACACAATCAAGTCTACATGAAAATGGTTAAAAAGCAACACATTTGATGTTTTGGAATGGCCTAGTCAAAGTCCAGTCCAGACCTAATCCCAATTTAGATGTTGTGGCAGGACTTGAAATGAGCAGTTCATGCTTGAAAACCCACAAATGTTGCAAAGTTAAAGCAGTTCTGCATTCAAGAGAGGGCCAAAATTCCTCCACAGCGATGTGAGAGACTGATCAACAACTACAGGAAGCATTTGGGTCCAGTAATTGCAACTAAAGGTGGCACAACCAGTTATTGAGTGTAAAGGGCAATTACTTTTTCACACAGTGGCATTGGGTGTTGCATAACTTTGTTAATTAAATAAGATATGAAGATCTGATAACATTCAGTATAAAAAATCTGCAAAAATAGAGAAAATCTGAAAAAAAAAAAAAAATCACAGGACAGTATATTATTTTCATACTGTCATTTTTTGTAGAGGATAGCCATGTGCCTGGGGGATATTTATGATAACAATAAATTATTGGATTTATATACAGCTTTTTCCAGATGCTCCAAGCGCTTGTGGCGGAAACGCACCTCATCCCTGTATCCCTTGATACTCATAACTCATTACTGATATGGTAATACTGTGGTTGCTAGTTAGATGATTCATTGATACAGTATATTACAACATGGGCAGTATGGATCGTCCTTGTTCTACGCCACTGGTTTAATGTATAAGATAACGTGTATTATTGATTGAATAACAGGGTCCCAAAATATTTTAATAATGATCCAACCAACACATTTGTTATAGGGCTTGGATTTGATTAAGATTAGTTCTGTTTCTTTTTATGCCAATTATATTACAGCTGTTCCATGACAACTTAATTTTCATAACATTTGGCAAATGAAGTGCAACCCTTTTAAAGTAAAACCCACATCCTTTTTTCATTTCATCTGAGGCGTTTAAGAGACAAATCGCGACTCTTAACAGCAATGTGTGTTTGCGTGGGGAGCAAAGTGAGAGAGATTGAAAGTGGTGCCTCCACTTGGTGCCTCCACTTCGTGGCTATAAATCCAAGACAGCATGTCTAAGCTTTGGCATTGACTTTGAAATTAAGACTACCTATCGCTCACAATGTTCACAATACATCCCACTTTGACAGGTGCCCAGCGAAGCTCCATCTGAGCCCTTTTTTGCGCTCCATAGAACCGGCACTGCATGACAACTGTCGAGACTATGGACTGTGATGGGTGGAGGGTTTTTACTTATTACATGCATGTACGCACCGGTACACAGGGGTTCCCTACAGCAGGGGGTTTGTTTGTACTGTATGACCTCCTGTACATCATTTAACTGTATTTGACCCTCTAACCTTGTAGGTTGAGGCAGAGAAGTAAATGTACATGGTTTGGCAAATGCAGTTTGAGACTGAGGGACATACTAAGAGAAAATGAAATTTGTTTGGCTGGCCGATCGCCCGTTGAGTGAACCTGACTCGAAATACTGCATGTTTATGAGTCAGCGATATGTTTATCTCTCTATGTTGGTCTACATGTTTAGGGTTGCTATGGTGAAAAAGTGTTGTTCTTTGTGCGATGACTAGCGAGAATTGTCCTGACCATGTGACCTGACCAGGAAAATAAGTATTTGTATTTATTGGGGATCCCCATTAGCTGCTGCCAAGACAGCAACTACTCTTTCTGGGGTCCAAACACAATAAGGCACTTACATTACATATGAAACAAAAGATAAAACAGTACATCATATAACATTATTACACCACTACATATCTACAATACAAAATGTATAATACCAACATACAACAATATTACAATGTACGTGTGTGTAGAGTGCGTGTGCTAGCGTATGTGTGCGTATGTGTGTGTCTGTGCCTGTTAGTATGTCTCTTCACAGTCCCCGCTGTTCCATGTGTATTTTACCAGTTTTTTAAATCTGATTCTACTGCTTGCATCAGTTACCTGATGTGGAATAGAGGTCCATGTAGTCATGGCTCTATGTAGTACTGTGCGCCTCCCATACTCTGTTCTGGACTTGGGGATTGTGAAGAGACCTCTGGTGGCATGTCTTGTGGGGAATGGATGGGTGTCCAAGCTGTGTGCCAGTAGTTTAAACAGACAGCTCGGTACATTCAGCTTGTCAGCACTTCTTACAAAAACAAGTAGTGAAGTCAATCTCTCCTCCACTTTGAGCCATGAGAGACTGACATGCATATCATTAATGTCAGCTCTCCGTGTACTTTTAAGGGCCAGCCGTGCTGCACTGTTCTGAGCCAACTGTAATTTTCTTAAGTCCCTCTTTGTGGCACCTGACCACACTACTCATCATTAGTCCAGGTGCGACAAAACTAAGGCCTGTAGGACCTGCCTTGTTGATAGTGTTGCTAAGAAGGCAGAGCAGTGCTTTATTATTGATAGACTGCTCCCCATTTTAGCTACTGTTGTATCAATACGTTTAGACCATGACAGTTTGCAATCCAGGGTTACTCCAAGCAGTTTAGTCACCTCAACTTGCTCAATTTCCACCTTATTCATTACGAGATTTAGTTGAGGTTTAGGGTTTAGTGAATGATTTGTCCCAAATACAATTTTAGTTTTGGAAATATTTAGGAAAAACGTATTCCTTACCACCCATTCTGAAACTAACTGCAGCTCTTTGTTAAGTGTTGCAGTCATTTCAGTTGCTGTAGTATCTGACGTGTATAGTGTTGAGTCCTCCGCATATATAGACACACTTGCTTTACTCAAAGCCAGTGGCACGTCTTTGGTAAAGATATAAAAAAGTAAGAGGCCTAATGAGCTGCCCTAGGGAATTCCTGACTCTACCTGTATTATGTTGGAGAGGCTTCCATTAAAGAACACCGTCTTTGTTCTGTTAGACAAGTTACTCTTTATCCACAATATAACAGGGGGTGTAAAGTCATAACACATACAGTGGCATGCGAAAGTATTCACCCCCTTGGCATTTTTCCTATTTTGTTGCCTTACAACCTGGAATTAAAATTGATTTTTTGGGGGGTTTGTATCATTTGATTTACACAACATGCCTACCACTTTGAAGATGCAAAATATTTCTTATTGTGAAACAAACAAGAAATAATACAAAAAAACAGAAAACTTGAGCGTGCATAACTATTCACCCCCCCAAAGTCAATGCTTTGTAGAGCCACCTTTTGCAGCACTGTCACGCCCTGACTCAGGGGACTCTTATATGTTGAGTCAGGGTGTGTATATTCTATGTTGTGTTGTTCTATGTTATAGGTTCTAGTATGGGTATTTCTATGTTGGCCGGTGTGGTTCCCAATCAGAGGCAGCTGTCGCTCGTTGTCTCTGATTGGGGCCATTACTTAGGCAGCCATTTGGCACTAGTGGGTTGTGGGATCTTGTTCTGTATAAGGTTTGTTGTGTTACCTTAGGACTTCACGTGTCGTTAGTTTATTGTTTTGTTGTGTGTTTATTCGTGTAATAAACATGTTTGCATATCACGCTGCGCCTTGGTCCGTCCCGTCTATGAGCGAACGTGACAAGCAATTACACCTGCAAGTCTCTTGGGGTATATCTCTATGAACTTGGCACATCTAGCCACTGGGATTTTTTCCCATTCTTCAAGGCAAAACTGCTCCAGCTCCTTCAAGTTGGATGGGTTCCACTGGTGTACAGCAATCTTTAAGTCATACCCCAGATTCTCAATTGGATTGAGGTCTGGGCTTTGACTAGGCCATTCCAAGATATTTAAATGTTTCCACTTAAACCACTCGCGTGTTGCTTTAGCAGTATGCTTAGGGTCATTGTCCTGCTGGAAGGTGCACCTCCGTCCCAGTCTCAAATCTCTGGAAGACTGAAACAGGTTTCCCTCAAGAATTTCCCTGTATTTAGTGCCATCCATCATTCCTTCAATTCTGACCAGTTTCCCAGTCCCTGCCGATGAAAAACATCCCCACAGCATGATGCTGCCACCATCATGCTTCGCTGTGGGGATGGTGTTCTCGGGGTGATGAGAGGTGTTGGGTTTGCGCCAGACATAGCGTTTTCCTTGATGGCCAAAAAGCTCAATTTTAGTCGCATCTGACCAGAGTACCTTCTTCCATATGTTTGGGGAGTCTCCCACATGCCTTTTGGCGAACACCAAACGTGTTTGCTTATTTTTTTCTTCAAGCAATGGCTTTTTTCTGGAAAGTCTTCCATAAAGCCCAGCTCTGTGGAGTGTACGGCTTAAACTGGTCCTATGGACAGATACTCCAATCTCCGCTGTGGAGCTTTGCAGCTCCTTCAGCATTATCTTTGGTCTCTTTGTTGCCTCTCTGATTAATGCCCTCCTTGCCTGGTCCGTGAGTTTTGGTGGGCGGCCCTCTCTTGGCAGGTTTGTTGTGGTGCCATATTCTTTCCATTTTTTAATAATGGATTTAATGGTGCTCCATGGGATGTTCAAAGTTTCTGATATTTTTTATAACCCAACCCTGATCTGTACTTCTCCACAACTTTGTCCCTGACATGTTTGGAGAGCTCCTTGGGCTTCATGGTGCCGCTTGCTTGGTGGGGCCCCTTGCTTAGTGGTGTTGTAGACTCTGGGGCCTTTTTTGAAACAAGTAATTTTTTTTATTTCACTTCACCAATTTGGACTATTTTGTGTATGTCTATTACATGAAATCCAAATACTAATCAATTTAAATTATAGGTTGTAATGCAACAAAATAGGAAAAACGCCATATACTCCAGCAAACAGATCCAATCCCCCGGTGAGCAGATCTGTTTAAGCATGCTCGGCAGTATTTCTGTGTAAAGAGCACTTCTGGGTTTGGAGTTACCGCTGTTTTGCTCCAAGATCCACACTGGGAACAGTGGAACATCTGCTGTGCTCTGTGTGGCTGCCACACAAACATTCTCCCACATCTTCTTTCCTAGAGTTATCGTGGCACTTCTCTCACTTCCACTGCCGACAGCATTGTAGCTGACACAGATAAAGGGATGGGAGAGATCCTTCAGTTTCAAAGCAGCCCTGAAACTCAGTCACTACTGCTGAGCTCTTAACTCTGTAACTCTCACAGGAGTTGAGCTAATTTGCTGTCTTGTTCTCGCTCCTAACAACCTACAGTGCCTTGCAAAAGTATTCATCCCCTTTGGCGTTTTTCCTATTTTGTTGCATTACAACCTGTAATTTAAATTGATTTTTATTTGGATTTCATGTAATGGACTTACCAAAAATAGTCCAAATTGGTGAAGTGAAATGAAAAAAATAACTTGTTTCAAAAAATTCTAAAAAATAAATAACGGAAAAGTGGTGTGTGCATATGTATTCACCCCCTTTGCTATGAAGCTCCTAAATAAGATCTGGTGCAACCAATTACCTTCAGAAGTCACATAATTTGTCAAATAAAGTCCACCTGTGTGCAATCTAAGTGTCATATGATCTCAGTATATATACACCTGTTCTGAAAGGCCCCAGAGTCTGCAACACCACTAAGCAAGGGGCCCCACCAAGCAAGCGGCACTATGAAGCCCAAGGAGCTCTCCAAACAGGTCAGGGACAAAGTTGTGGAGAAGTACAGATCAGGGTTGGGTTATAAAAAATATCAGAAACTTTGAACATCCATGGAGCACCATTAAATCCATTATAAAACAAATGGAAAGAGTATGGCACCAAACATTTACATTGTATGGCAAAGAGTATGGCACCACAACAAACCTACCAAGAGAGGGCCGCCCACCAAAACTCACGGACCAGGCAAGGAGGGCATTAATCAGAGAGGCAACAAAGAGACCAAAGATAACCCTGAAGGAGCTGCAAAGCTCCACAACGGAGATTGGAGTATCTGTCCATAGGACCACTTTAAGCCGTACACTCCACAAAGCTGGGCTTTACAGAAGACTGTCCAGAAAAAAGCCATTGCTTGAAGAAACAAATAAGCAAACACGTTTGGTGTTTGCCAAAAGGCATGTGGGAGACTCCGCAAACATATGGAGGAAGGTACTCTGGTCAGATGAGACTAAAATTGAGCTTTTTGGCCATCAAGGAAAACGCTATGTCTGGCGCAAACCCAACACCTCTCATCACCCCGAGAACACCATCCCCACAGTGAAGCATGGTGGTGGCAGCATCATGCTGTGGGGATGTATTTCATCGGCAGGGACTGGGAAACTGGTCAGAATTGAAGGAATGATGGATGGTGCTAAATACAGAGACATTCGTGAGGGAAACCTGTTTCAGTCTTCTAGAGATTTGAGACTGGGACGGAGGTGCACCTTCCAGCAGGACAATGACCCTAAGCATACTGCTAAATCCATTTGAAAACCAGGTTGTAAGGCAACAAAATAGGAAAAATGCCAAGGGGGGTGAATACTTTCGCAAGCCACTGTACATATAGGATATAGACAATAAACCAACTGATATCAGAATTGTGGAGAAAATATAGAATATTTCCGAATATATTTCCCAAGAGATATAATCTTTCTGAATATATTTCCCAAGAGATATAATCTTTCTGAATATGTTGCCCAATAGATATAATCTTTCTGAATATGTTGCCCAAGAGATATAATCTTTCTGAATACTGTATGTTGCCCAAGAAAGATAATCTTTCTGAATATGTTGACCAAACTTGCCCCTGCTTTGTGCCTAGCAGCAAACCCACTTCTCATCAGAACCCAATGTTGCCTTTAGCCTACCTGCAACGTGGTGTATGTGCCTTCAATTCATATTCCTCACACTACCCCGGTCAGAACATAGACAACATATAAAAGTAATGTTGTTGCTTAGTATTATTACCACCTACCATATACTTGCAAGACAGATAATGTGTTGCAAATTGCAGCCTCTAGGCAATGTATGCATGGTTTATATGGGAACTCTACACCAATACCAATGTGTCCCTCTGACTACACATTTGGACAACAAATGGACCTCTCAAATATCTCAAGACATTTGCCCAAATAAAAAGCATTGTGTAGTAAAATAGATAGAACATTTCTGAGCAGGGGTACACAGACAAAAACATGTTAACGTGTAATGTGTACTTGGAAACGATTAATCTTCACCGACATGACAACAGATGTTTATTTGAGTGTATGGGTAGAAATGGTGTCCCTCTTATGTGGTGTCTCTTTCACTGCCTGACTCGCTGCTGTGCTTACAGTTGTATTCTCTGAAAACAATTGTGGATTCTGCCCAGTTGCAGCCTTTACATTGTCAGTAATATGTATTATTATAAAGTTTTGATGGTGCAAGGGATGAAACAACTCTCAATAGTTACGTTATATTAAAGGTACAATCATTATCTGATGCATAGGCACTTCATTAAGTCATTTGTGCTGTCTCCCTCATACTACATTAAAAAACGAAGCTGACGGTACTCAAACGTAACATTTCCATGTGTAGTTTTGTTGTGATGTCTGAACAGTAGTTGAGTGACACCTCTCATAACCATGCTACTTTAAAGTAACAGTGTGTGACTGAGGTTTATCATCCTATCCATGAGTAACAGTCATTCAGATGAAAAAGCCCTGAGAGATTGAACTGTCCCATTGACCCCATAGACATAGAAAAATATAGATTGTCCCTTGACAGTCCCTCCACCTACAGGGCAATTATTAGCATCCTTACAGCATATCCATGAGTGGTCACATGACCAAAGCCATGGGGCATCAGTCACGTGCCCATCTTAAAAGGATAAGAGAGGAACCAGAAGACTAATCCTGGCCTAAGGGCAGGTGTACGGTGCCCATTGTAGGACACTTCTAAATAGCAGACGGATAACGCCGGCGCACGCTCACCCCACCAGACAACAGATGAGCGAGGAGATAGGCCCTTGTGTACATTTGTCGTCTAGATGTTGTGACAGCATTATTTATTATCCCAAATCCTTTTTATGAGGCTGTTATCTTGTTTCATTCAGATATCCATCACAACACATAAAATGTGATCACATTGAGCTTTGAACTTATGCTTTGCATATTGTATCCCCCCCTCCCCCATGCACTGAAGATAAATGTGCCGGATGAAGGAGAAATGACAAAATTCCCAGGCTGGGTGGGGAAGTGTGTGTGTGTGTGTGTGTGTGTGTGTGCATGTGTGTGTGTGCATGCCTGCGTGCGTGCGTGCGTGCGTGCGTGCGTGCGTGTGGCTCTGTCCGTCTCCCTGACTGGCATGCCCATCAATCTGTCTGTCCATAAAGCCAGAGTTCAATCATCTGCACATACAAAACAAAAAAATTCTACATACAAATATAACTGTTTCCAATCAAATTACAGTATCCTTATTTTAACATTAACTAAAGTTACCCTCTTTCCTCCATGTATTCAGTCGGTTCTAAAATAAACCAGCACAGATGAATGCTTAGATCACATCTACACTTAACACTGTGGCGACAAAGCCCTCCTCTTAAAAGGTCATCTTTGATAAATGATCCTAGGAAGTCCATATCCTGAGAAACAGCACCAGCAGAATGCAACAACATTATCAGCAGACAACGAGGCCTTACCGTCAATTCAATTTGAATAAAATCACCATTCAATGTACTAGAAGTCTCATAATAGTTGAATGTATTAGGTATGAATGCACTACAAGCCATTTCGAATGATAACACATTGATTTGCTTTTATGAATGCACTACAAGACATTTAGAATGATAACAAACTGTTTCGCTTTATTGGTGACGTGTGGGAGAAAAAATACTAAAACAATATGGCTCTCATAGCCTGTGGGAGTTAAGAGGTAAAAAAGAGTTCAGCCGGTCAGTCATTGCACTGTAATGAGTCTACAGTGTTCTCCAACTTAGCTCTCTGCTTTGCTCTTTGTGGGACTTCCAAGCCCAGGTGCTTTTCAAATGTTTCTAGCTAATCATTTTTGAGGACATCCAGCAAGGTGTATTCCCCTCAGTGTACGCCCCGACTGGCAGTCTTTGATCTAGCAAGGCTACCTTTTACTGGTCTTACGCTGTGGTCAATGACTTTCCTATTACTTACTAAAATGTAACCTAATGTATCCTCTGAGTGTGTTGCATTATTCACCTGGCTTTGGACAACCACCTGTAATAAAGTTACTGGCCTTGGGAACATTAACAATCTATTTACATTTTAGTCATTTAACAGATGCTCTTATCCAGAGCGACTAACAGTTAGTGAGTGTATACATTTTTCATACTGGCCCCCTGTGGGAATCAAACCCACAACCCTGGCATTGCAAGCGCCATGCTCTACCAACTGAGCTACAGGAGGCCTATAGGGAAGGCTTTCCACTAAATGTTGGAACATTGCTGCCCTTCAGCCACAAGAGAATTTGTGAAGTCGGACACTGATGCCAGTTCATGACAAAGATTTTTGATGGGGTTGAGGTCAGGGCTCTGTACAGGCCAGTCAAGTTCTTCCACACCAATCTTGACAAACCGTTTCTATATGGACCTGGCTTTGTGCATAGGGGCATTGTCTTGCTGAATCAGGAAAGGGTCTTCCCCAAACTGTTGCCGCAACACTGGACCCACAGAATCGTCTAGAATGTCATTGTATGCTGTAGCGTAAAGATTTCCCTTCACTGGAACTAAGGGCCTAGCCCAAACCATGAAAAACAGCCCCAGACCATTATTCCTCCTCCACCAAACTTTACAGTTGGCACTATGCATTGGGGCAGGTAGCGTTCTCCTGGCATCCGCCAAACCCAGATTCGTCCAGGGAACGCGTATCCCCTGCTCCAGAGTCCAATGGCGGTGAGCTTTACACCACTTCAGCCGATGCTTGGCATTGCGCATGGTATTTAAGGCTTGTGTGTGGCTGCTTGGCCATGGAAACACATTTCATGAAGCCCCCGACGAAACGTTCTTGTGCTGACGTTGCTTCCAGAAGCAGTTTGGAACTTAGTAGTGAGTGTTGCAACCGAGGACAGACAATTTGTACGTGCTACGCGCTTCAGCACTCGGCAGTCCCGTTCTGTGAGCTTGTGGGGCCTACCACTTTGCGGCTGAGCCGTTGTTGCTCCTAGACGTTTCCACTTCACAATAACAGCACTTATAGTTGACAGGACAACTCTAGCAGGGCAGAAATGTGACAAACTGACTTCTTGGAAAGGTGGCATCCTATGTTGGTGCCACGTTGAAAGTCACTGAGCTCTTCAGTGAGGACATTCTACTGCCAATGTTTGTCTATGGAGACTGCATGGCTGTGTGCTCAATTATATACACCTGTCAGCAACGGGCGTGGCTGAAATAGCTGAATCCACTAATTTGAAGGGGTATACAGTATATAGTGTATTTCTCACAGCCCATCAAATAGTCTATAGCCATGAATAGTTGTGAATCCCAAATCGACCCCTAACCCCTATTCCAACCAACTGTGCACTAATGGAGATCAGACAGGCATGAATAACACTGAGCATTTTGCTGCAATCAGTCAAGTGTTAGAGTAAGTTAAGTTCCTAAGTGACTGCTAACCCCTCACCCTAAACAATTTGGTCCGGTTTCACAGACCCAGTTTAAGCATTGAGGATCAGGGTAGAGTATGATACAAGTATTTACAAAACGTTTACTCCCTCGCTGTGGTATGCCATTTGTATTTCATCCCCTTTACCCCCCTACCATCCCTACCATCCCAACCATCACTAAAATCCCAACCATCACATCCACCACGACCATCACTACCATCTCAACAATCACAACCATCACTACCATCACTACCATTCCTACCATCACTACCATCCCTACCTTCACTACCACAACTAATATCACTACCATCACTACCATCACTACCATCACCACCATCCCTACCATCCCTACAACTACTACCATCCCTGCCATCAATACCACCACAACCATCCCTACCATCCCTACCATCACTACATCCCCTACCATTGCTACCATCCCTACCACCCCTAGCACCCCTAGCACCCCTACCATCACTACCATACCTACCATCACCACCATCACCACAAAACCCACCATCACACCATCACTACCATCACCACCATCTCTACCATCAATACCACCATTAATATCACTACCATCTCTACCATAACTACAATCCCTACAACCACTACCATCACTATCAACACCACCACCTCTACCATAACTACAATCCCTACAACCACTACCATCACTATCAACACCACCACCACTACCACAACTACCATCACTACCATCACCACAATCACCACCAACCCCACCATCACTACCATTCCTACAATAATTACCATCACTACCATTACTACCAACCCTACCATCACCACCATCACCACCATCAAAACCATCACTATCATCACTACCACCACTACCATCACTACCATCATCACCATCACTACCATCTGTACCATCACCACCACCACTACCACCACTACCATCACAAACAACACCACCATCACAACCATCCTACCACCACTACCATCTCTGCCATCACTACCATGACTACCATCACCACCATCCCTACCATAACTATCATCACTACCATCACCACTATCCCTACCGTCACTACCACCCCACCATCACTACTATCAAAACCATCACTATCATCACTACCACCACTACCATCAATACCATCACTACCATCCCTACCATCACCTCCATCACTATCATCACTAACATAACCACCATCACTACCATCACCACGATCCCTACTATCACTACCATCACTACAATCACCACCATCACCACCATCACTTCCACCACTACCATCAATACCATCCCCACCATCCCTACCACCACTACCATCCCTGCCATCACTACCATCACTACCATCACCCTCTTTACTAACGACTTGCCACTGGCTTTGAGTAAAGCCAGTGTGTCTATGTATGCGGATGACTCAACACTATATACGTCAGCTACCACAGCGACTGAAATGACAGCAACACTTAACAAAGAGCTGCAGTTAGTTTCAGAATGGGTGGCAAGGAATAAGTTAGTCCTAAACATTTCAAAAACTAAAAGCATTGTATTTGGGACAAATCATTTACTAAACCCTAAACCTCAACTAAATCTTGTAATAAAAATTGAGCAAGTTGAGGAGACTAAATTGCTTGGAGTAACCCTGGATTGTAAACTGTCATGGTAAAAACATATTGATACAACAGTTACTAGGATGGGGAGCAGTCTGTCTATAATAAAGCGCTGCTCTGCATTCTTAACAGCACTATCAACAAGGCAGGCCCTACAGGTCCTAGTTTTGTTGCACCTGGACTACTGTTCAGTCGTGTGGTCAGGTGCCACAAAGAGGGACTTAGGAAAATTACAATTGGCTCAGAACAGGGCAGCACGGCTGGCCCTTGGATGTACACAGAGTACTAACATTAATAATATGCATGTCAATCTCTCCTGGCTCAAAGTATTTGTGAGAGGTGATGACATGTTGAATGCACCGAGCTGTCTGTGTGAACTACTGGCACACAGCTCGGACACCCATGCATACCCCACAAGACATGCCACCAGAGGTCTCTTCAATGTTATCAAGTCCAAAACAGACTATGGAGGGGCATAGTACTACCACTACCATCACCACCATCACTACCATCCCTACCATCACTTCCACCACCACATCCAGACCATCACTACCACCACAGCATCACCACCATCACCACCATCCCTACCATCACTAAGACCACAACCATCACCACCATCCCTACCACCACTACCATCACTACCATCATCCCCACCATCACCACCATCTCTACCATCTACACCATCACTACCATCACTACCATCACTACATCACAACAATCACTAGAATCACTACCATCCCTACCATCCCTACTACCATCACCACCATCCCTACCATCACTACCATCCCTGCCATTACTTCCACCCCTACCATCCCGATCATCACTACCACCACAACCATTACTACCATCACCACCATCTCTACCATCACTAAAACCACTAACATCACCACCATCCCTACCATCACTAAGACCACAACCATCAATACATCACTACATCCCTACCACCACTACCATCACTACCATCACCACCATCACCACCATCTCTACCATCAACACAATCACTACAATCACTACCATCACTACATCACAACAATAACTACAATTCCTACCATCCCTACCATCACTACCATCACTAGCATCCCTACCATCCCTACCACCACTACCATCACCACCATGAACACCATCACCACCACCACTACCATCCCTGCCATTACTTCCACCCCTACCATCCCAATCATCACTACCACCACAACCATTACTACCATCACCACCATCTCTACCATCACTAAAACCACTACCATCACTACCATCCCTATCACCACTACCATCACCACCATTACCACCATCAATACCACCACTACCATCCCTGCCATTACTTCCACCACTACCATCCTTAACATCATTACCACCACAACCACCCTCAACATCACCACCATGACCACCATCACCACTATCCCTACCATCACTACCACCACTACCATCCCTGCCATTACTTCCACCACTACCATCCAAACCATCACTACCACCACAACCATCACAACAATCACTAACATCCCTACCATCACTAAAACCACTACCATCACTACAATCTCCACCATCGCCACCATCACTACCATCCCTACCACCACTACCACCACTACGATCACTACCATCACCACCATCACTACCAGTACTGTAGATACAAGAAAAGACCTTGACAATCTCTATATACTAAAGCTGAGAGAAGAACTGAAGAACTAGAAAATGAAATGAAAGTGAAATTACTTTGCTTTACAAGGGCAATAGAAGCAGGGCTTTCCACTACCATCCTTACTATCCCTACCACCACTATCATCCCTACCATCACTACCACCAATACCATAACTACCATCATCATATCCCTACCATCCCTACCATCACTACCATCATAACCATCACTACCATCCCTACCACCACTACCATTACTACCATCCCTACCATCACCACAATCACCACAATCACCTCCATAACTACCATCACTACCACCTCTACCACCTTTGCCATCACTACCATCACTACCATCTTTGCCATCACTACCACCACTACCACCACTACCATCACTACCATCACCACCATCACTACCATCCCTACCTTCAATACCATCACTTCAATCACTACCATCACCACCATCATGACCATCCCTACCATCACAATCATCACTACCATCACCACCATCCTTACCATCACTATCACCACTACCATCCCTGCCATTACTTCCACCACTACCATCCTGACCATCTTCACCATCACTACCATCACTACCATCACCACCATCACCACCATCACCACCATCCCTATCATCACTACCATCACTTCCATCTATACCATCACAGCCATCACTGCCATCCCTACCATCACTACCATCCATACCATCACTACCACCACTACCATCACTACCATCACCACCATCATTACCATCCCTACCATAATCATATCCCTACCATCCCTACCATCACTACCATCATAACCATCACTACCATCCATACCACCACTACCATTACTACCATCACTACCATCACCACCATCACTACCATCACTACCATCCCTACCACCACTACCATCCCTACCATCACCACAATCACCTCCATCACTACCACCTCTACCATCTTTGCCATCACTACCATCACTACCATCTTTGCCATCACTACCACCACTACCATCACTACCATCACCACCATCACGACCATCCCTACCATCACAATCATCACTACTATCACCACCATCCCTACCCTCACTATCACCACTACCATCCCTGCCATTACTTCCACCACTACCATCCTGACTATCTTCACCATCACTAACATCACTACAATCACCACCATCACGACCATCCCTACCATCACAACCATCACTACCATCACCACCATCCCTACCATCACTACCATCACTTCCATCTATACCATCACAACCATTACTACCATCCCTACCATCACTACCATCCATACCATCACTACCACCACTACCATCACTACCATCACCACCATCATTACATCCCTACCATCGCTACCTTCACCACCTTCTCTACCATCACTACCATCACTTCCATCTATTCCATCACTACCATCCCTACCATCACCACCATCACTACCATCACAACCATTACTACAGTCACTGCCATCACTACCATCCCTACCATCACTACCACCACTACCATCACTACCATCAATACCATCACTACTATCCTTACCATCACCACCATCACTACCATCACTACCAACACCACCATCACTACCATCACTACCATCACCACCATACCAACCATCAATATCATCACTTCCATCACCACTATCACCTTCATCCCTACCATCACCACCAGCCCTACCACCACTACCATCACCACCACCACTACCATCACCACCTCCACTACTATATCTACCTTCAATACCATCACTTCAATCACTACCATCACCACCATCACGACCATCCCATACCATCACAACCATTACTACCATCCCTACCATCACTACCATCCATACCATCACTACCATCACCACCATCATTGCATCCCTACCATCGCTACCTTCACCACCTTCTCTACCATCACTACCATCACTTCCATCTATTCCATCACTACCATCCCTACCATCACCACCATCACTACCATCACAACCATTACTACAGTCACTGCCATCACTACCATCCCTACCATCACTACCACCACTACCATCACTACCATCAATACCATCACTACTATCCTTACCATCACTACCATCACTACCACCACCACCATCACTACCATCACTACCATCACCACCATACCAACCATCAATATCATCACTACCATCACCACTATCACCTTCATCCCTACCATCACCACCATCCCTACCACCACTACCATCACCACCACCACTACTATATCTACCATCACTACCATCACAATCTTCACTACCACTACTACCACCACTACCATCACAACCATCATTACCATCACTACCATCCCTACCATCCCAACACCAATAGATTTGTAACACATTGCCAGAGTAGCCCTGTCTGCTCTCTAATCTCAATCTAATCTCAAGCCTTTATCCAGGGGCCATATTCAGGATCTAGGATCAGTATTGCCTTTTTAGATAGTAATGATTAAACAGCGGGGACCTGATCCTAGATCAGAACTCCCAGACGCTTCATGAATACAGGCTGAGATTCCTGATGTTTTCCTGTCGGAAAGAAATAAGCTACTTCGAGTAGCGAATGTGCATGCGTTGGTTTTGTTTGGGTAATTGCCAAGTCATTGTAACGGGAGGCAGACCGCACATTATTTCCTGCTATTCCATCAATGCCTGTCTACTGAGGAATGGATTATGTTTGGTATTCCAACAACATTATTATGTCAACATGTGTTGATTATGAGGTGTTATTCTGTGTGTGTGTGTGTGTGTGTGTGTTTGTGTGTCCATTCATGCAAGTTTGCATACCTGCGTACCTGTGAATGTAAAGGGAGTTGTTATAGGTCACTTGCCTCATCATCACTCATGTAACACTCCAATTCATCCCACTACAGGCCACCTACAACTTCAATAGACACTGATAGAAACTGACTGATAAAAGTATAAAGCCATCAAACTCAACTCTGGACCTCGAAGCCAGTTCCATTGTGTTTTTTCATTGTTTTCCTCTAATCAGGGACTGATTTAGACCTGGGACACCAGGTGGGTGAAATTGATTATTAGGTAGAACAGAAGACTGGCAGGCTCCGGATCTCGTAGGGTAAGAGTTGAATACCGCTGCAATAGAGGGTCAAAATCCCAGACTGGTTTCGTCTGTGAGTCTGTCTGTCTGTCTGTCTGTCTGTCTGTCTGTCTGTCTGTTTTTCTGTCTATGAGTCTGTCTGTCTGTCTGCACAAACCCATAAAGTGGAAGCTCACAATTAGAAACAGCTAATCGATAGAGTGAGTGGACAGCATGGGCGTTGCTTGAATATTAATAGTGTTACTGGTTGAATGACTGGTAAAAGCAACTTCTCCATATTCAAAGCCTTCTAATGAATTTGAGTCAAGGTGGATCTGCAGGCTTTCTTTAATAATATGCCATTTAGCAGACACTTTTATCCAAAGCGACTTACAGTCATGCGTGCATACATTTTTTTTGTGTATGGGTGGTCCCAGGGATCGAACCCACTACCTTGCCGTTACAAGCGCCGTGCTCTACCAGCTGAGCTACAGAGGACCAAATGCAAGTTATGTACCTGACATGAGAGGTTGAGCTGTGTAGTGAAATGGCAAAGAAGGTTGAAATATATCTGGAAAGTTTGGGGAGATGGCCTATGCATCCCTAATTCAAAGGGCACTACCCTTTCACTATTAATCTGTGAGTTTCTAATGAGTTTCTAATTACTGTTATCTTCCAGTTTGGATGGCAATGGGCAGAGAGAAGTAGAGGGTCATTATAGGCCTGTCAGAGACAGACAATACAAAAACACATTAGGTAGATTTTCTCCAATCAACCCATTTAATCAACGAAGACTTCATTAGAATAAAACAATTAAATATTTAAGAGTTTATTCAAACCGAGAAGCACTATCCAGTCGGATTTAAAGACTAAGATACAGTACAACAATTCAGAGGAGGGGGGAATCAAACAAATAGAATGAATGGCCATCACGGTCTCATACAAAGACTATGCCTATAGCTAAATGAGTCAAGCGCGAGAGAGGATTAAAATAAAACTCGAGTATAATCCCTCAGCCGCTAACGGTGTCATTCAAGGATTAGTGTGCTAAAGAAAAAATAACACGCTAAGTACTATGCAGCGAAATTAAACGCCCGAAGCTCTGGCGTGGAGCGTCCCTGGCATTTCCCAAAATATTGACTTCATTTCAGAACTAGGCTACCCCTCACGGAATTCTAGCAGGCTAGAGTAGTGGTGTAGGCTATAGCTCACTGACATAGAGTAAACCATGCAGACTCAACTCGCAACTTCATTGCCATCCACTGATGCAGTTGTAGCCTCTTGCCCACAGTTCAGACGGCATAACTGAGTTTATCAACACCTGTGGTAAGTAAACTAAATCCCAAACCTGATACATATATTATTTGAATGTTGTCTTTAAATAAGAGGACATATTTCAGGTAATGGGGAAATTGTTTTACGGAGGGATTTGCCCTTAATGTCGATTACATTGCAGTTCGATGATAAATGAAACACACTTTTATGGAAGATGCACTTCCAGTGGACTATGTTGTGTATTTATATTCACATTTCACCTTTTACATTTGTTTTTAGCAAAATAAACACTAGAAATATCCATGTCTATCGTGTTGTACCTGTATGTCCAGACGCAAACCATCCAGAAGGATAATCCGAACGAGATTAGAAGAAAAAAAACTGTAGTTCACAACAACTATATGTCAAATGGGTCAAATAAAATCCACCGTTTGCAAATAGAAATTCACACAATAGACCTCAGAATAAGTTTATAAACGGGAAGTCTGTAAATCCTTTTCGAATACCATCAACCATTTTGTACGAAGAGCGAATCCCTGACTTTCAGCACCACCGGACAAGTGGACAGCTCCGTTAGAAGCAGCGGTCTAACCTCTCTGTCTTGTCTCCTTTGCCACTGAGGCACGAGCCACCAGCCCCAACCTCACCTACTGGCTGCGTCCCGATCCGATTTACATACAATCACAGGACGAACCAATCAAAAGCCCCGCAGAAAACTCTTCCAGAGCGAGAGTGGAGAGACAATCTGCCTCGTCTGATTCCATTCGCTGGAATGAATTATCCTTGACTTGAGATGAATTGGGGTTGAGGTTGGGGGTTGTCGAAGGTCCCCCTTCCTACTTTTCAGAATTTTGGGTCACTGAAATCAGTCAGTCAAGTCCTGCAAGCATCATGCATGTAAGTCATCCATTAACAGAGGGGGGTATTACAAATACATACTAATACAATAATCTATGTTTTCGGGAAATTATTCATATTTTGTGCATCAATATGCACATTATCAAATGGTACCAGCTTTTTTCCCCCTAAACTAAACAGTGTTGTAAAACCCTATTCCTTCAATTCATTATACCAAGCACACAGAACCTTTTAAATGGGAATTCTGTTTGAATTCCAGGCTAAGTATGTGTATAGGTATATTCAAATAACATTTTATTTTAAGTCACAGAGCATGATCAACATTCAAGCCAGAATAGCTATGTGTCACATACACGTTACCATAATCAAACATGATGCACACGGATAGTCATCCAGCCCCATATGTCAACCATGTCATTGCCACTGCCAAATCAAGTTACAGCATGATTTATGGTCGGAATAAGTGGAAACCCTCCATATAACATTCTCCCCACAGGCTTGTGTGTATCATGGCACATCTGTGCTCAGAAGACCCATCTCACCCAGATATTGTTGAAATTGCACCGATTTATCATATTGGCATACATTTACATTTGAAATATGGTATAGGAGAAAACGGGGGAAATATGTAAATGTCAATATGTGCATGAGAACTAAGCATGATTATTTCAGAGATTGAATGGACAAATACATCCAGTCTTATGTGTCTCTTATTTTGAGAAGGATTATGATGGTATTATGATGGTCCTCTGTAGCTCAGCTGGTAGAGCACGGCGCTTGTAACGCCAAGGTAGTGGGTTCGATCCCCGGGACCACCCACACACAAAAATGTATGCACGCATGACTGTAAGTCGCTTTGGATAAAAGCGTCTGCTAAATGGCTTATTTTTTTTATTTTTTTTTAATGGGGTTTGGGATCAGTACCACAGATGTGATTTTGTGACTGGAGTTTCACATACTATTATCCATGAATGTGTTCTGCAGCACTCCAGATTGCATTGTCAACCTCGGCTACAACCACTGTGACAGGCTGAATTACTAGGCCTTGGCACATGGGACACCGGGCCCTGCACTCAGACTTGGTTGGCACTTATGGTTCTGAGAGGGTTGTGTAAGAAGAAAGAGAGTGATGTTAGATGACCTCTCTACTCGACCTCTTGACACCAACACAAAGCTCTCACGGTGATGCCTTTGTAAAATTATCTGACATGGAACACTTTCTATGAGTCACCTTTGTCTTTGTCTTAATATTTTAAAAACTCCTTCCCAGCCTTTGTGTGCAATGTATTAGTAGTGCATTCATCTGCTCTTATTAATTTGTATTGTCTATTACAAGGAGCCATAAGGTCTTTTATACTGAACAAAAACATAAATGCAACATGCAATTTCAAAGATGTTGCTGAGTTACAGTTCATATAAAGAAATCAGTCAATACAAAAAAAATCATTAGGCCCTAATATATGGATTTCACATGACTGGGCAGGGGTGGAGCCATAGGTGGGCCTGGAAGGGCATAGGCCCACCCACTTGGGAGCACCCCCCTGGTTTGCTTGGTGGGCACTGACTTGGCAGTGATATAATACCTTGAGAGTTGAGACACAGACTTCTGAAGTTGTGTGCGAGTTGGAGAAACACCTTCCCTCGATTCCACTTCCAGTCCCTGGAAACTCTACCTGAAAGAGAAATCATTACTCACCAGCAGTAAATAGGGGTTCAGTCTCAGGGCAGTTTGATCCAACCAGAGCCCACTCACCTCATCTGGCAGCCTGGATGTCCTTCCACCAAGCCTGGGCAGGGAGAGTCTGAGAGTGGAAAAAATTAAGATTAGTTGGGTCAGTTAATGCGTCAATCAGTAGTTGAAGCAATAAAAAAGTGTATTCCCCGCCCTTGTTTCGGTAAAAAGCTGATGGATGGGGCTGGAGAAATGTAACCACTCTCAAATTCATAGACAGAGCTATGGATGCAAGGACTGGCCATCCATTATATCAAAATTGCAGTTTTATTCAAGTTTTGAGGCTAAGTTTTTACATCTACTTTGTTTACAAACATTGGAGTAAAACAAGCTTATTTGTTGGGTTCTGATGAGGCATTTATAAGTTATATTCTTCAAGACTCAATGGGTACATATCATTAATGTATAAGTCCAAAAATGAATGAAGCAACTGCAGATTGCCCCTTTAAGAACCTCTAGCTACCCTTTTGTCTAGCTAAACGTTTGAAGATGTTAGGAGAAACAAGAAATGTAGACGTACAAATGAAGGCCCACATATGGGCTGTGGTGATAATAGGAAAGGCATATGCAAACTTGATCAAAGCACTTTTGTAATCGGAGTGATGTTGAAAACGCAACATGATTTGGACACCCACGCAACGAAGAGGAGAGTGATAGCTAATTACCCTTGTCACAATCAACAGAGAGGCACACACACACACAAACCCACACAAAGTAAGCTGTATTTTTTTCTATAGCGGTAGCTAATTGAGGTATACAGTTTTTTCCCCCAAAGCCCCCAAAGACCTTGCATCCCTGTTGGCATTGTGTTTAATTAAGATAGAAATGACAACATGCTAATTTGTGTCAGAGTATAGGGCAAGACATATTTTCAGTTTGGCATCACTATCTTTGAAAAGTGTTTTGTCATGTACATGTTTACTCTACACCATCCAGTCACATACACTGGCACGCCTAAATGTGCTACCAGGTGGTCTGAGAAAAAAGTATACTTATATAAAAAAGAACAATTCTTGGATCTTATTATTGACATATAGCCTGTATTTATTGCTTAAGGACATTTCCATGTAGAAGGACCCATGAGCACCAACATGTGAAGTTCATAGGAGTATGTCAAATTGTCAAATAACCTACACACTATACACACACACGTACACATGGATTTTGTGTTGTAGATATGTGGTAGTAGAGTAGTGGCCTGAGGGCACACACTTAATGTGTTGTGAAATCTGTTGTGAAATGTATTGTTTTAAAAATTGTATACAACTGCCTAAATTTAGCTCCCCCAGGAAGAGTTAATGGGGATCCATAATAAATACAAATACAAAAATTAAGAGTCTATATTTTTTTATACATTAAGGCATATATAAATTTTTCAACCATTTTCCATCCTAGAAATGAGGAATAAGCAAAGGCTTTGATTTCTGGTCAAACAGATGTAAAAGGGGTCTTAGACAACATCTACCTGAAAAAGTCTTAAAATGTTTTAGAAATGCATAAAAACACAATAATGTTGAAGTAAAGACCCCTGCCAACTAATAATAACACATATTTAGTTTTGGATAAATGATTTGCCTTCTGTAAGTTTAATAAACATTGCTTTTTGTAATTCCGTTACCAAAAACCCACATATCTTTAAGATATTTTCTAATTTCTCTCCCTCATGAGGAGGGAAGATAAAGAAAGTTTACAGAAGTAACAAGTAAAGGTAGACCTACGAATTAGTTATAGTGTTTTTACTGATACGAACTTTGTTTTTGAATTATTAAGTGATTAAAACTCTTAATTCTGTTACCAAATCGGTAACATAATTACTGCAATTGAATTGGCTACAATGGCAAATCATAGTAGTCACAAACCACAGTTGGGTCACCTGCTACTTTCTTCCCTTCCACTGGCATACTGTTATGTTCAGCTCATAACTGTTATTTCGTTCTCTTTCTGTCATCTGGTGGTCAAACCAAGAGTGTGAAAACAGTCTGGACAACTCCTCCCTCTCGTTTTCTCTCTCTCTCTCTCTCTCTCTCTCTCTCTCTCTCTCTCTCTCCTCTCTCTCTCAGTCTCTCTCTCTCTCTCTCTCTCCTCTCTCTCTCTCTCTCTCTCTCTCTCTCTCTCTCTCACTCTCTCGCTCTCTCTCTCTCTCTCTCTCTCTCTCTCTCTCTCTCTTCTCTCTCTCTCTCTCTCCTCTCTCTCTCTCTCTCTCTCTCTCTCTCTCTCTCTCTCTCTCTCTCTCTCTCTCTCTCTCTCTCCTCTCTATCTCTCTCTCTCTCTCTCTCTCTCTCTCTCTCTCTCTCTCTCTCTCTCTCTCTCTCTCTCTCTCTCTCTCTCTCTCTCTCTCTCTCTCTCTCTCTCTCTCTCTCTCTCTCTCTCTCTCTCTCTCTTCTCTCTCTCTCCAGTTAATTTCACCTCTCCCGGCTCTTACTGACACCTACCATGACACCTACCACCTACCCTCTTTCAATTTACTGTGACAAGCATCCTCACCCACTGAACACCGACGACACCGGATGTCCATGGACATTGAAACGTAGTTGAAATTTGCTCAGTCCGCCCTGGCCAAAATCGCCCTGACCAAATCTGAACCAATCATAGACCTCTATGTTTCACTAGTTTGGACAGCACAGTACAGCACAGTAGAGCACAGTAGAGTACAGTACAGAACAGTAAAGGAAAGTATATTACAGTACTGTACAGTAGAACACACTAGAGTAGAGTACAGTATAATGTACTGTATTGCACTGTACCCTACTGAACATATCTACTTTACTGTACTCTCCTGTACTGTACTGTACTCTACTGAACTCTACTGTGCTGTGCTGTGCTGTTCTGTGTTCTACTGTGCTCTACTGTGCTGTACTGTAATGTCCAAACTTGTGAAACATACAGTGCATTCGGAAAGTATTCAGACCACATTTTGTTACGTTACAGCTTTATTCTAAAATAGATTACATTGTTTTTTCCCCTCATCAATCTACACATAATACCCCATAATGACAAAGCAAAAAAACTGGTTTTTAGACATTTTTGCTAATTCATAAAAAATAAAAATAAAGGAAATATCACACTTACATAAGTATTCAGACACTTTACTCAATACTTTGTTGAACAATCTTTGGCAGCGATTACAGCCTTGAGTCGTCTTGGGTATGACGCTACAAGCTTGGCACACCTGTATTTGGGAAGTTTCTCCCATTCTTCTCTGCAGATCTTCTCAAGCTCTGTCAGGTTGGATGGGGAGCGTCGCTGAACAGCTATTTTCAGGTCTCTCCAGATATGTTAGATCAGGTTCAAGTCCAGGCTCTGGCTGGGCCACTCAAGGACATTCAGAGACTTGTCCCGAAGCCACTCCTGCGTTGTCTTGGCTGTGTGCTTAGGGTCGTTGTCCTGTTGGAAGGTGAACCTTCGCCCCAGTCTGAGGTCCTGAGTGCTCTGGAGCAGGTTTTCATCAAGGATCTCTCTGTACTTTGCTCTGTTAATCTTTTCCTCAATCCTGACTAGTCTCCCAGTCCCTGCCACTGTAAAACCTCCCCACAGCATGATGCGGCCACAAGCATGCTTCACCGTAGGGATGGTGGCAGGTTTTCTCCAGACAAGATGCTTGGCATTCAGGCCAAAGAGTTCAATCTTGGTTTCATCTGACCAGAGAATCTTGATTCTCATGGTCTGAGAGTCCTTTAGGTGCCTTTTGGCAAACTCCAAGCGGGATGTCATATGTCTTTTACTTGGGAGTGGCTTCCGTCTGGCCACTCTACCATAAAGGCCTGATTGTTGGAATGCTGCAGAGATGGTTGTCCTTCTGGAAGTTTCTCCCATCTCCACAGAGGAACTCTGGAGCTCTGTCAGAGTGACCATCGGGTTCTTGGTCACCTCCCTGACCAAGGCCCTTCTTCCCCGATGCTCAGTTTGGCCGGGCAGCCAGCTCTAGGAAGAGTTTTGGTGGTTCCAAACTTCTTCCATTTAAGAATGATGGAGGCCACACCTTCAATGCTTCAGAAATGTTTTGGTAAAGTTCCCCAGATCTGTGCCTCGACACTATCCTGTCTCAGAGCTCTACGGACAATTCCTTCAACCTCATGATTTGTTTTTTTCTCTGACATGCACTGCCAACTGTGGGACCTTATATAGACAGGTGTGTGCTTTTCGAAATCATGTCCAATCAATTGAATTTACCACAGGTGGACTCCAATCAAGTTGTAGAAACATCTCAAGGATGATCAATGGAAACAGGATTCACCTGAGCTCAATTTAGAGTCTCATAGCAAAGGGTCTGAATACTTATGTAAATAAGGTGTTTCTGTTTTAAATGTTTTATACATTTGCAAAAATATCTAAAAACCTGTTTTCACTTTGTCATTATGGGGTATTGTGTGTAGATTGATGCACTGTAGACGTCTAGGCCTCCTGAGTGGCGCAGTGGTCTAAGGCACTGCATCGCAGTGCTAACTGTGCCACTAGAGATCCTGGTTTGAATCCAGGCTCTGTCGCCGCCGGTCGCGACCGGGAGACTCATGGGCGGCGCACAAGTCGTCCAGGGTAGGGGAGGGAATGGCCGGCAGGGATGTAGCTCAGTTGATAGAGCATGGCGTTTGCAACGCCAGGGTTGTGGGTTCGATTCCCACGGGGGGCCAGTATAAAAAAAATATGTATTCACTAACTGTAAGTCGCTCTGGATAAGAGCGTCTGCTAAATGACTAAAATGTAGGATTGTTTCAGATTTGGTCTGGTCCGGACCAACCAAATGTGGTCTTACAACAATAGCCAAATATGCAAAAGAAGGATATTGCATATTTCTACCTTTGGGTACCTATTCAGAATACATCACCAGGAAGAGAATGACAGTCATATCTATAATTATGCATTTCTGTATTGTACAGATCAGGGACCCATGATGTCATTTTGTTACTGTAGTTCAGTTACCGGCTGTAAAGCCACTTGCCCTACTGTAGTTCAATAAACAAAATATATTTTTTTTTACTCAAGTTGTCATGTCATACATGACACCCCATTCTTTCAGTAGACATCTTTGAATCTTCATTCGGACAGCGAAGCAGATATTTAAAATATGTTTTGGAAAACGTGGTTGAATAAAAAAACTGAGGAAGATGTTACCGTAATTCTGTTACCAAACTTTGCTTCTGCACAGTTCTTCCAGTAAATGTATTTTTGTGAAATGTTCTGTCTAAATTGTTCAAAGTAGTCCTTGTGCATGGAGTGGTATGGTTTGGTAAACTTTGAAATCAATGGTTTTTCTTTGGCATACATGTTTTAATCGAAAATCTGAGTCAAAGCGTAATTCCGTTCCGTTACCGCGGAATTGCCCATACCTGTAAGTAATGAGATAATGAGTTACATGTATTAGAGCTAAAGCCAGGACTTTATCCTGACCATGTGACTTGACAAGGAAAAACTCTGGGCCCCAATTAGGGGGCGGCAGGTAGCTTAGTGGGTAATTAGGGGGCGGCAGGTAGCTTAGTGGGTAAGAGCGTTGTGCCAGTAACCGAAAGGTCGCTGGTTCTAATCCCGAGCCGACTAGGTGAAAAATCTGTCGATGTGCCCTTGAGCAAGGCACTTAACCCTAATTGCTTCTGTAAGTCGCTCTGGATAAGAGCGTCTGCTAAATGACTAAAATGTAAATGTAATGCATCAACTTCCACCTATTCCCAAAACTGGTCTCCATCTTTCCTCCATATAGTCCCGAGAGGGGTTACCAAAGCAATGGAGCTATCGTGGGACATAGCCTATGTTCTGTTCCCTGAAACTGCCAGGGAGGGTAGTAACAAGGCATTACCTTGCCCATGGAGACATAACAAAAAGGAGCTGGAACTTATTCCTGGAACTGAAATGCTTAACGTCCACAGGTATAAAACATCAAAGGCTGTCACTTTCTTTGGCTTATTCCTCGATTCGAAAATGTATCATCTAGCCTTATTGCTTTTCCACTCATATCATTGTCCTAACTCCAAACAAGACCATTTTATCCCACAGCTTTGGGAGTGTCATCTCTTGCTTTCTATAGAATATTTGATACTATCTTTGATAGTGGGCCTGTTTTTGCCCCCTGTGTCTCTCCCTGGCCCTCAAGTAAACTTAGATTTCTGGCTTTGATATCACTTGATATTCACTTAAGGGTATCTAAATCCACTTTCATCTACTTTCAGATCAACCTCCATTGGGCTGAAGCTCTGCTATCAAGTCCTCTCCCTTTAGAGCACTAATAGACTACCAATGCATCGCTGTTTGCTATTGACACAGAGCTAGCATACTATCCATACCTGCATAAATGTAACAAAGTAGGCCTAAGTAATTACAACAGTTTATTGAAAGACGTTTTTCATCAAAAGGTTCTCCGCTATTTTGATTGTGGCTAACCTGTAAAAAGAAAAGAGGCTATGTATGAGAGTTTGTGGTCTCGAGCACGCCGATTCATTTGGTTGGCGCCAAAATTTTGTTGGCCGCTCTACACTAAATAGCCTACTCTTCCATAAATGCATCTGTGGATTAAAAGTTTAACTACAAGTTGATCATGTTTAAGAATTTACGTTAAAGTTAAGCTTAATAAATGTAAATGCTTGCTTTGTTTAACCTTACCTGTTAACTGGCTGTTATTTATTATTTAATTCAGGTCATTTGGGCCTTGTTTCAACGTCCTGTTTATTATTTTTGTTGTATATTGTCAGTTCCAAAATTATTGGCACCCTTGATAAAGATGAGAAAAAAAGACTGTATAAAATAAATAATACAAATACTGAGCTACTATATACTATATTGTATACAAAAAAACATATATATATATATATTTTATATTAATACAATTGCACAGAGAAAGAGATTTTGTTTAACAAGTAATAATATTTATTCTATAAAAGATAGGGCTAAAGATTATTGGCACCCCTGTTTTCAATACCTTTCAATACCTCACCTTGCGAGGTTAACGGCACTTTTTTCTAATGTTTTATGAGATTGGAGAACACATTGGGAGGGATCTTAGACCATTTCTCCATACAAAATCTTTCCAGATCCTTAATATCCCTTGTCTGCGCTTATGGACTGCCCTCTTCAATTCAAACCATAGGTTTTCAATGGGGTTCAAATCCGGAGACTGATATGGCCATTGCTAAATGTTGATTTTGTGCTCAATTAACCATTTCTTTGTGGATTTGTATGTGTGCTTGGGCTTATTGTATTGTTGAAAGATCCACCTGAGGCCAAGTTTCAGCCTCCTGGCAGAGGCAACCAGGTTTTTGTAAAAAATGTTCTGGTACTGGGTAAAGTTCATGATGCCGTTGACCTTAACAAAGGACCCTATGACCAGTGGAAGCAAAATAGTCCCATAACATCAAATACTCACCAATATTTTACAGTAGGTATGGGGTTATTTTCTTCTTATGCATCCTTATTTTGAATCCAAACCCACCACTGGTATTTTCATGTCATCTGACCATAGCACCGGTTCGAATGCAAGGGTCAATGTCGTTTAGCAAACTCCAGACATTTACATTTGTTGGATGACATTAAAATAGAGCTCTTTGACCACGCACACCAATGGAGGGTTTGGCGTCGAAATAAGGATGCATTAAAGCAGAAAATAACCCCATAAGCCTTAAATACAAACTTGTATAGGAACTGTAAATATTAATACAAAATTACATTATGAGCCTAGTTTAGCCAAGGAGAAAGTGCTGAGCTATATAGGGAGAAAGACAGGATACTTCCTGGCTAGCCACATGATTGGCTGAGATAATGGAGGGGTTGACCATACATTGACATGTGAATTCTTAAATAGATGGGTGGGGCTAAGGCTTAAGAGGCTGTGAACGATTTTGAATGGGCATAAACAAAGAAGAGCTCTCTAGCACTCATTTCTAACTACTCGTCGCCTAAGTGGGATAACAAGTTTATAAACTTTTAAAGCAACTTTTTCATGCTTCGTGTTTTCTTTTACTACATTATTTATACTGTAGTTAACTGTAAATACTGCAGTATCTACTACAGTAAAGTACACAAAAACACTACAGTGAATACTATAGTATTTATACATTGTATACTATATCATTTATTTCATGTGAGTATCCACTTAAGAGTACCTAAATACAAAGAAGAGCTCTCTTGCAATCAACAAAATCTTTCAAGGCCATTTTCTTTTAATCAACTTTTAAAGCAGCATAACTTGTCCATGCTTCCTCCAATCACAGTGTATGATATACCACTTTGTAATCTGTAAACAGTAAAAAATACAAAAATAATTGTTGTTGACATAAGCCCCCGTTGGGACAGGCCGTCACATATATTGTGGTGGATCTTTGATGTTATGGGGATATTTTGCTTCCACTGGGGCCCTTGTTAAGGACTTGTACTAGGACATTTTAGCCAGAAGTGGATCTTCCAGCAAGACAATAACCCAGAGCATACATCAAAATCTACAAAGAAATTATTAATTGACCACAAAATCAACATTTAGCAATGGCCATTTCAGTCTCCGGACTTGAACCCCATTGAAAACCTATGGTTTGAATTGAAGAGGGCCGCCCATAAGCGCAGATGAAGGATATCAACGATCTGGAAAGATTCTGTATGGAGGTATGGTCTAAGATCCCAACCAATGTGTTCTCCAATCTCGTAAAACATTTTAGAAAAAGGCTCAGTGATATTATCCTCGCAAGATGAGAAAAAGGTACTGAAAATTTTGACCCTCTCTTTTTGAGACAAAAATCACTTTCTCTGAGCAATTGTATAAGTATAAAATAATATAATTTTCCACAAAAAAATTGCATACAATATAGCTCAGTATTTGTATTATTTATTTTATACAGTCTTTTTTTCTTAACTTTATCAAGGGTGCCTATAATTTGGGGCCTGACTAAATCTTGTTCAGTCAACACTTACTCGCCAGCTTGTTCCCCTCCTTCACTGTTAATACGTTTTGTGATATTCATTGTGGGGATTTGCACAGGCCTTCCTTGTCTGCCTCCTCACTGCATATCCACCACGACAACCTAGCTCACAACATGAAAGGCCTAACTAGTTTGATGGATTTCTATCTACTAGTAAGTCATATCTATCAAACTGGTAGGGCCTAGTTATGGTAAATAGGATGCCAGGATAAATGTCTTGTGCCAGCATAAGACAAAAGTTATCAAACTGGAAAAGGTATAAACTAGTTATTTGATTAAGTCCTTTGATCCCTGAGGCATTTTTATTTCCTCTTAACTTGAGATGAAGCATTTCGTTTTGCCTTTGTTGATCACGTAATACATATTTCCCCTCAATAAGTGCTAACGCTCTGTATAGAAGGTCTATTCACTTAATCAAAGTATTTTGATGACATCTAGTGGTCAAACCAAAGAAGTGGCGCGACTTCAAAATATACCATTTTATAATATCGAATTATTGTCCACTTTATTCACAGTTTAACAGTGTGTCCAGGCTTAGGTCTACTGACAATCACATACGGCTATTTAACTTGGATGAATGATATGATAGCCTGGGTGGAAGTCTGTTAGTGCTTTAGTTTTTGTGATGACACAGGACTTGGCTAAAGCAGGAATAGACTGTTACCCACGCTAATGATAAGATGGTGAGTAGGGAAGGAGGCATGCTGATAGGAACAACACTAGCTGTGGATTGGGGGGTATATAATGGTAGGGAAGCAGCGTTGATAGCTAAAGTCTAGAAGAGCAAATACTATGATCAACTCCCTGGAGCAGTGTGTTGAACATCATGATCATCCCTTTAGATTCTACTGCATCCGACAGAAACCTCATGCTGTTTGATAACTGCACAAATCACAGACAAATACAGGGGGAAACGTTTTCATATCATTTAATGTGTCGTAATCTACAGACATTACCTGGTCAAAGCGGCGTGATCAAATACTAGTCTATGCGAGCAAACATTTTGAATTTTGCTGTCTCATTTTCTGCTGTTTATTTTGAATGTCTATTCATTGGATGTGCAATTTACTGGAAAAGCTAGGCCATAAGCCATCATTGTGCAATTATAAATCTAGTCTGAAATGTTTGACTGCGAGTGAAAGCCCAGGGCTTGAAAATTATTTGATGATATCTCAATGAGCTGTGTTGCTGTGACAGATTCAGACATGCTGTACTCAGGATGACAAGGATGTACTCCCAATTAGGCCAGGCTGGTGTCGTAGCATGTGGCTGTCTCACTGCTGCTGTATCCAAATCCTGTACTTTGATTTGATCTTAATACATGAGTATGCACATAATTGGTGTGAGAGTGTGTGTGTGTTTTTGTTTAGCTATCCTTGTACATAACAGAAGTCCTCATAAGAATAGTAAAACAAGGTAAATTTGGACAATTGGGGACATTTTGCCGGTCCCCACGAGGGAAAATGATATTTTAGGAGGATACAGACAGCTCAAGAGGTATGCTTTTTACATCAAATTAAGCATAATGATTATGACTCTAGATTGCAGGAAAAAAGCTGTTTCAGGTGTTTGAAAAATGCTAAATTCTCCAACACATTTTGTCATGGGACGGAATTTCCTACAATTCTACTCATTTTGCCATGGAACAAGTGAGGGAAAAATAGCAGTTTACAGCTAATTTCCTGCAATTCTACACAATTGCCATAGGGTGGAGAGAAATGTTTGCAGTTTTTTTATATGATATCTGAGTGAGAGTGACAAAAAAAATCAATGGGGGCCTTGGTTGGTCGACCATGATTACTACAAGTTTAGATAGCTGGCTTAGATAGCTAGACATGGGCTAATTGAGTGAGTGTCAGTGACTGACATAACAAGAGAAAAACTGCTGATGCACAACCAAATTCAGAAATTGAGCCTTGTATATTCTAATATTCTAACTCTCAACACTAAGTTGAGACCCTGACTGAGTTAAAAATGTATGCACCCCGCGGCCCGCCAGTTTGCCATCCCTGGTGCAGACTAACCTATGCACTGAGAATGCTATAATAGCTGTCGCATTTTTACATTGAACACTATTGAGCTAAGGTCCGCCTCAGATGTGCTGAGTGTGTCTGTTTAAATCTTGAGGGTGGGTGTACCTCTCTCTCTCTCTCTCTCTCTCTCTCTCTCTCTCTCTCTCTCTCTCTCTCTCTCTCTCTCTCTCTCTCTCTCTCTGTACGGTAGCTGTCGTGTTTTGTGAAATAGTAATCATTGCTTGAAGCGCATAGTAAAGAAAGCATGACTGCCAGTCGGGTACTCGTTTACGGAGGAAGAGGTGCATTGGGTAGCAAAATTGTTCAGCATTTCACTTCTAAAGGATGGGTGAGTGTTATACGTGTTATTTTTTTCGTATAGAATACAATTACGAAAGAATTGTGAGTCGTTGCTTGCACCAGTGTCTATTTGCAATAACCACTTGTTGAGTAGGCCTAACCCTAGCCTAGATGCTATGGTAAGAAGCAAGGAAAAGGAAATTAAACCAAATGAAATTGTCATCAATACGTTTCAACGCTGCCAGCCCATAACTATCAGAAAACATATAATGTTATAATTTACTTAGTCTACTTTGACTTGCATGTCGAATAAATAGCCGACTTTGAAGGATAGTTCGATATCATCATCCTATTTTCCATAGAATGCAAATGTTTCATGCTCTGTTGTTCTTTCTTTCTTTTCCAATAGTGGGTAGCCAGCGTCGATATCGTTGCCAATGAGGAGGCAAACGCGAACGTGCTGGTGAAGTTGTCGGAGTCATTTACCGAGCAAGCGGGACAGGTAGGAGGAGCGCGCTTTCACCTGCTCAATCTGTGATGTTTACGGTTATGGTTTATTGAATGCTCCGATGTCAAGGGAAACAATCATTGACTTTCCATTTGCAAAACGCTGGATAATTACTGTAATTTCTATGCCACGATCGAAAACTCTGATCATTGGTTATAATGCTGTTGCATATAGACCTATTTTATTAATTGCACCATTGAATTCGTCTTTTTAAACAGCAAAATTGGTATTTTCATTATTGTACTAGCTAGATGGGAACAAAATTGTAAACACAGCAAGTGGTGACATTCCAAATGATAAAAGATGTATTCAAATGACATGTTATATTAGCAAAACACCCAGACTCGAGCCCGTTTTAATAGACTATCTCTTGCTGCAGGTGACAGCAGATGTGGCCCAGTTGCTAGGGGACCAGAAAGTGGATGCCATCTTGTGTGTGGCAGGCGGATGGGCGGGAGGCAATTGCAGCTCCAAAGGTTCAAGAGCGTTTCCCTGAGATATCATCAGTTCATTTTGAACACACACTGTGATATGAATCCTAGGTACCCTGTGGTTCAGTTGTTGGCACTTGCAACGCCAGGGTTGTGGGTTCGATTCCCTTGGGGGACCAGTACAAACAAAATATGAAAATGTATGCACTCACTACTGTAAGTCGCTCTGGATAAGAGTGTCTGCTAAAATGTAAATATCTCCCTTTAAACATCAAACCCCCTTTCAAACCAACTTCCCCTTAGGCTGAATTCTCATCCGGCATTCAATAGGGATGTTTGTTTGTTCCATTTAATTATATGGTTAATTCATTATTACAATGTTGTTCCTCAAACATATTCTCTTATGTATGTTGTTTTCAGACCTGTACAAAAACACAGACATGATGTGGAAACAGAGTGTGTGGACCTCTACCATCTCTAGCCATCTGGCTGCTGTGCACCTGAAGCAGGGTGGACTGCTGACTCTGGCTGGGGCTAAAGCATCACTGGGTGGTACTAGCAGTAAGACGCCACTTACCTCTACTCTACTCCACTGGTATTCTATTCTACTGGTGTTCTATTCTATTCTACTGGTGTTCTATTCTATTCTACTGGTGTTCTATTCTATTCTACTGGTGTTCTATTCTATTCTACTGGTGTTCTATTCTATTCTACTGGTGTTCTATTCTATTCTACTGGTGTTCTATTCTATTCTACTGGTATTCGATTTGATTCTACTGGCATTCTATTATTAATTTTTGGCATTTTGGTCATAATTTAAGGTTAGGGTTAGGCATTAGGGTGAGCAGTGTGGTTAAGGTTAGGTTTAAAATCAGATTTTATGAATTTGTGGCTGTGCCAGCTAGTGGCCACTCTGCAGAGCTGCCTCCAGTACATCTCAGTAAATGCCAACCTGCTATTATTTTCTCCTGTAATGTTGTCATGCTGACCCTGTTTGACTGTGCCTCTGTTCTGACCACCGTTTCATTCCGACTTTGATGTTTAAGGGACTTTGGCTTACATCTACTGTCGTCACGACTTAGGCAACCAAAACAAATAGCAGCTTACGTAATCAGACTATTTGTAAAACACGGAACCCATGAAATACAAAAAATACTATGATATGTGAGATGAAATGAAAATATGAGTAACGTTGAATATTATATGTATTTGATATACATGGTGATATTTTAATGATGTCAGACAATAATGAGGAGAGAAATTGTTACTACTATGGTTTTTCAAGCAATGCTGTCTGGCATTTTAAACCTGACCCAGTATGCATGTGATGGTACCTATAGGACCCAAAACCCATGCCATTCCCTGTGTGGTGTGTTACCCATGTGATGGTCATGAGAACAATATAAATCCTGACACTAGGGCACCTAAAATCACTGATCAGCAGTCGGTAGAAAGCCTCCACTCTCATTGGCTGTTAGGTTGGGGAGGAGAATGAATCAGCAGAATTTTGGTCTCTCCACATGTGGACATGGTTAGAGTGTGTTGTGCTGTTTTCCCATTGAAATTTAGCTTACTGTAGAAACTAGTGCTTCACTAGACACAGGCCAGGAAACTGTAGGGATTTCCTTCACAGGTTTGGTTTAGATTACTTTTTTGACAGCGGTATGTCTAATATTATTTGGGATGTTTCCTATAGTTTAACTCTCACCTGTGTGTTTTTTTAACATAAAATATGAATAAGGTTTTGATATTGAAGAATGTATGTCTATATTTATTTTAATTCAAAAAGGATCTACAGTATTTACCCTGTTTTACAAAGTCTATGATATAGCCCACAAGATTTACAGATTTTCATGGTAATGCTCAGAGCTGCCTTTTGGAAGAAGTGTGTGAGTCTTAGAAATACATCTTTAAAACTACCATTAATTTACTGTAGATAAAACATTTCCCCCATGCCTTTATCCAACAGGTACTGCAAGTGCATCGATTGCCTTATGCCTATTTACATTTACATTTTTTACATTTTAGTCATTTAGCAGACGCTCTTATCCAGAGCGACTTACAGTTAGTGAGTGCAAACATTTTTATTTATTTTTCATACTGGAATCGAACCCACAACCCTGGCGTTGCAAATGCCATGCTCTACCAACTGAGCTACATCCCTGTCGGCCATTCCCTCCCCTACCCTGGACAACGCTAGGCCAATTGTGCGCCGCCCCATGGGTCTCCCGGTCGCGGCCGGCTACGACAGAGCCTGGATTCGAACCAGGATAGCACTGCGATGCAGAGAGAGAGAGAGAGAGAGAGAGAGAGAGAGAGAGAGAGAGATGGGAGAATTAGAGGGTGCATACTTAAGATCACATAGGACACCAGGTAAGACAGGAGAATTACACAAGATAGGACAGACTGACCCTAGCCCCCCGACACATAAGCTATTGCAGCATAGATACTGGAGACTGAGACAGAGGGGGTTGGGGGACACTGTGGCCCTGTCCGGCAGGATATAACCCCACCCACTTTGCCAAAGCACAGCCCCCACACCACCAGAGGGATATCAACTGACCACCAACTTAGTACCCTGAGACAAGGCCGAGTACAGCCCACAAAGATTTCCCCCACCGCACTAGCCCGAGGGGTCGCAAAACCAGACAGGAAGGTCACGTCAGTGACTCAACCCAGTCAAGTCTAGTACAGCGAAAAAAGCATGGCACGTGACGAACCCATCCTAGGGATGGCATGGGAGTGCACTAGCAAGCCAGTGACTCATCCCCCGTAATTGGGTCAGAGGCTGAGAAACCCAGTGGAGAGAGGGGAGCCGGTCAGGCAGAGATAGCAATGGTGGTTCGTCACTCCAGTGCCTTGCCATTCACCTTCGCACCCCTGGGCCAGACTACACTCAATCATAGGACCTACTGAAGAGATTAGTCTTCAGTAAAGACTTAAAGGTTGAGACAGAGTCTGCATCTCTCACATGGATAGGCAGACCATTCCATAAAAACGTAGCTCTATAGGAGAAAGCCCTGTCTCCAGCTGTTTGCTTAGAAATTCTAGGAACAATAAGGAGGCCTGCGTTTTGTGACCGCAGCGTACGTGTAGGTATGTCCGGTAGGACCAAATCAGAGAGATAGGTAGGAGCAAGTCCATGTCCTTTGTAGGTTAGCAGTAAAACCTTGAAATCAGCCCTAGCCTTAACAGGAAGCCAGAGGCTAACACTGGAGTAATACTGTATGATCAGATGCTTTGATTCTAGTCAAGATTCTAGCAGACGTATTTAGCACTAGTGCTTTATCCGGGTAGCTGGAGAGTAGAGCATTGCAGTAGTATAATCTTGAAGTGACAAACGCATGGATTAGGTTTTCTGCATAATTTTTGGACAAAAAGTTTCCGATTTCTGTAATGTTACGAACATTTAAAAAAAGCTGCTCTTGAAATATTTTGGATATCATAATACAAATGCTCTGTACTACTGACAAAAACAAGACATTGGAAGATAGTAGTAGTGCTTGAAGATTGCATGTGTTTAGGGGTTATTTGTGCTTATATTTGAGCATAATATTAGCTTTAATACTTAAGAGCTTACTGGTTAATAGTGTGTCTGATCTAAAGACATTCTCAACCAGCTTTACTGAGTTTTCTATGGTGATATACTGCCTTTGGGCAGTTTGGTGTCCAGTGGTATCTTAGGGACAGCTGGTCTTGCCAGTGGTGTCTTAGGGACAGCTGGTCTTGCCAGTGGTGTCTCAGCGACAGCTGATCTTGCCAGTGGTGTTTTAGGGACAGCTGGTCTTGCCAGTGGTGTCTTAGGGACAACTGGTCTTGCAAAGCCAGATGCAGACTAAAGGAAAGCTACATTGTAGACATTTCATTGTGGACTTAAATATTTGGGGTTGATTTGGGGTTAAAGACTGAGGCTAGTTAACCATGTGAGAACCCTATGACCCTAACCCTTGACCCTAGATTTAAAAGTCAAGTTGCACTGTCAAATATCATTGATTTAACTTTTGGGTGATTCAGCACGCAAGTCTGTTAATGCTCTTTGGGGAAATGGATTCTGAAGGCACTTCCTATAAACCATCTTAACGATAGCAATTTGGAGTGCATCTATGTAAAAAATAAAAAATAAAATAAAAAAACTGACAGTCTCTCCCCACTCAAAGTCTATGTGTTCCATTAAGAAATAGGTTCCAGTTCTTCAGTTTAGTAGTATCTTGGAGAGAAAATGTAATTGAATGAAAAAGAGCTAACTCTCCACCCCTTTCTCTTATTGGTCCATTTTTCAAAGGTAGCTGTGGCATGCCTCTGCCATTTCTTTCAAAAAGTGTTTCTAATTGGAAAATGCTGCTTATTGTTTCCAGATGCTACAAACACAAACATTGATGGGAAGTCAAAAGCATGCCTGTGAAACAAGCAGTCATCTCTCAATACTGTCATGGGAAAAGTTTGGGAACCAAAAACACCCAGAATATTTGTCCATAGTATATAAACAGGAAGTTATAAATGTGTAGTAAATGTATGTTGACTTCAAAATATACTATATGTTTGTAATATCACATATATATGACTTTGTAAAACTGGTATTGTGTATATTTCCATGTCCCTTGTTATTATGGTAAGATTTATTGGTGTATGATTTTATCTCTCCTATATTACTGTCCCTCTCTCCATCCTTCCCTCTTTCTCTCTCTCCTCAGGCATGGTGAGCTATGGCATGGCCAAGGCAGCAGTCCACCAGCTCTGTCAGAGTCTAGCAGGAGAAGACAGTGGGATGCCCCCTGGAGCTGTGGCTGTAGCCATACTACCGTGAGTAGGCTAGCGGTTAAGAGCATTGGGCCAGTAACCGAAAGGTCTCTGGTTCGAATCCCGAGCCAACTAGGTGAAAAATCTGTTGATGTGCCCTTGAGCAAGGCACTTAACCCTAATTGCTCCTGTAAGTCGCTCTCGCTAAGAGCGTCTGCTAAATGACTAAAATGTGAGGCATCTTGTTGTTTTTATTACAGTTAATCAATTACTAATTAGGAATAGGAAAAACCTGCCAAAGATACCGTTTGTTATTATTACAGTTTATAACCTGCCAAAGATACCGTTTGTTATTATTACAGTTTATAACCTGCCAAAGATACCGTTTGTTATTATTACAGTTTATTACTTACTAATTATGAATAGGAATAGGAAAAACCTTCACTCATTGGAAATAGTCATTAGGAATGAAATGTATTTGCAACAACAGAGGTCAAAGTTTACATTACGAATACATTACATGTATTCACCTCATGAGCATCTATCTGTATACACAGTTTCATTGATTAACACATGGATGTAAAGCACTTTTTTGCACTGTCAGCATGAGAAGCCTGTATCTGAGTTTTGTAGTCAATATTCTCAGGGCTCTGTTATGGTACATTCCAATTGCATGAGGTTGGACTGAGGCCACCTGCCAGGCTACTACTAGCTGTCACATATGGTCAGCATTACCCCCATGACTTGCAGTTCTTCTGCACTACCAATACGTATAGGAGGGTTGCTTTATTCACTGCAACTGTGCACAAAAGACTGTAGACTGCATCTGTGCACATTCAAAAGACTGTAGACTCCAACTGTGCACATTCAAACATACAACTAATACAACTGAAATGTAAAATCATATTTCAATATATGCAAGTATTTATGTATCAATTATCATGCTAATATAACAGTGAAAGGCCTTCATCAAAGAGGTTGTTAGATGCTTGCTGGTGGTAAATAAGATAATAGCGATATTATCTCTACACTTTAGCGTTACTGTTGTTTTTTAGTCTGTAGACAAGGGGCTTACATGGGCCTGTTACAATCAGTCCAGGGCAGGAGCTTCAGGCCTCAGGCAGTCAGTTCCTACCACCGCCAGAACATTGTCATGTGACTTGATTACACAGGGTAACCTTGGATACGCCAATGAACAGGAAGTTCATGCCTGATGCAGACTTTGGTTCCTGGACACCGCTGGAGTACATTGCAGAGTGAGTGTGATATGGTGGATGATAGGTTGTTTTCATTAACTTGTGTTTTTACTGATCATTTAGTTGATCTTGAGATTTAAAATTGTATATTTATGCTGTAAGATGTAATTATTCAAAAGGTTTAGAACATACAGATGTATCTCTTTGATTAATGTATGACTATAATTATAGACTATCTTTTTCTTTTAAAAAATGTGGTGTATACCAGTATTTCACCAGAAGATGGCAATGCTGTCAAATGGCCTGGGAAAATAGCCTACTCAATTGTATTGCAGTATTACTTGTTAAAATCAACATATTGTCAAAAGATATTTAGAGCCAAATGTCTGGTTTGAATAATGCTTTAATGTGATTCAAATGTTAATTTGATGGACATATCAATCAACTAATTATAATCTCCAATCTTAAATTACTTACAATACTCTTGACTGGATATAGTCTTGGCTTCTATTACTTGGATACTCTTTACAGGATTTACCCAAATGTGTTTTAAATGCAATGATAACTCTGTACTGTAACTAATGCACACAAACATAAATGAAATATACCTTTGTGTAGTTCTATTCTAAACTAGTGTATGGAGCCCCTAAAATAGTTTATGGAGCCCATAAAGGATGTGTTCCTCTTTTCATGTCAGTTTAGACACAGAGCGCTGAGTCTCTTGTCTCCTCTGTACACGGTAGAGATAAAATGGGATTTGATCCAGCTTTATTATCCCAGAAGTGTTGGACAACATTAACCCTGCAGATTACCAGTCGATCAGATGAGGGTCTGGGAGTATAAATAGAATAGAATAGAGAAATGGGAGGGGCATTTAAATGAACACTTTGATACAGTTCATCTGCTTATCAAATGTCCATTTGGTGGACTGGTGTAGAATGTTGACTTTGAATTGTGAATAGGCAATCTCATAATATAGTTGCTGTTGAAATAGGTCATTGGCTAACTCAAATCAACAACATAACTCAAATCACGCTAAGAGGCACAGATATAAATTACACTGCTTAAAAAAATAAAGGGAACACTTAAACAACACATCCTAGATCTGAATGAATGAAATAATCTTATTAAATACTTTTTTCTTTACATAGTTGAATGTGCTTACAACAAAATCACACAAAAATTATCAATGGAAATCAAATTTATCAACCCATGGAGGTCTGGATTTGGAGTCACCCTCAAAATTTAAGTGGAAAACCATACTACAGGCTGATCCAACTTTGATGTAATGTCCTTAAAACAAGTCAAAATGAGGCTCAGTAGTGTGTGTGGCCTCCACGTGCCTGTATGACCTCCCTACAACGCCTGGGCATGCTCCTGATGAGGTGGCGGATGGTCTCCTGAGGGATCTCCTCCCAGACCTGGACTAAAGCATCCGCCAACTGCTGGACAGTCTGTGGTGCAACGTGGCGTTGGTGGATGGAGCGAGACATGATGTCCCAGATGTGCTCAATTGGATTCAGGTCTGGGGAACGGGCGGTCCATAGCATCAATGCCTTCCTCTTGCAGGAACTGCTGACACACTCCAGCCACATGAGGTCTAGCATTGTCTTGCATTAGGAGGAACCCAGGGCCAACCGCACCAGCATATGGTCTCACAAGGGGTCTGAGGATCTCATCTCGGTACCTAATGGCAGTCAGGCTACATCTGGCGAGCACATGGAGGGCTGTGCGGCCCCCTAAAGAAATGCCACCCCACACCATGACTGACCCACCGCCAAACCGGTCATGCTGGAGGATGTTGCAGGCAGCAGAACGTTCTCCACGGCGTCTCCAGACTCTGTCACGTCTGTCACATGTGCTCAGTGTGAACCTGCTTTCATCTGTGAAGAGCACAGGGCGCCAGTGGCGAATTTGCCAATCTTGGTGTTCTCTGGCAAATGCCAAACGTCCTGCACGGTGTTGGGCTGTAAGCACAACCCCCACCTGTGGACGTCGGGCCCTCATACCACCCTCATGGAGTCTGTTTCTGACCGTTTGAGCAGACACATGCACATTTGTGGCCTGCTGGAGGTCATTTTGCAGGGCTCTGGCAGTGCTCCTCCTGCTCCTCCTTGCACAAAGGCGGAGGTAGCGGTCCTGCTGCTGGGTTGTTGCCCTCCTACGGCCTCCTCCACGTCTCCTGATGTACTGGCCTGTCTCCTGGTAGTGCCTCCATGCTCTGGACACTACGCTGACAGACACAGCAAACCTTCTTGCCACAGCTCGCATTGATGTGCCATCCTGGACGAGCTGCACTACCTGAGCCACTTGTGTGGGTTGTAGACTCCGTCTCATGCTACCACTAGAGTGAAAGCACCGCCAACATTCAAAAGTGACCAAAACATCAGCCAGGAAGCATAGGAACTGAGAAGTGGTCTGTGGTCACCACCTGCAGAACCACTTCTTTATTGGGGGTGTCTTGCTAATTGCCTATAATTTCCACCTGTTGTCTATTCCATTTGCACAACAGCATGTGAAATGTATTGTCAATCAGTGTTGTTTCCTAAGTGGACAGTTTGATTTCACAGAAGTGTGATTGACTTGGAGTTACATTGTGTTGTTTAAGTGTTCCCTTTATTTTTTTGAGCAGTGTACATAAAAGGCATCAATATTGTGGCCTTTTTTGTCTTCTTGAAATTTCTTCTAGACTTCTAGAAAACAACATAATCTCATCCAGAGCTTAATTAAAAAGTGGAATCTCTCTTATATCATATACTTTAAGCCAGCCATGTTTCACTTGTACTCACTTACAAGTAGTAACTGCTAGCACCCATAGTCTAGCCATCTCATAGTCTCGTTCTCTTACTTTTCTCTTCTAGAACTTTCTTCAGTTGGGCCACCGGTGCGGATCGTCCAGCGTCGGGCAGTCTGATGCAGCTCACCACCACCGGAGGCAAGACACAGGCCCTACCCACACAATAAGACACAGGCCCTACCCACACAATAAGACACAGGCCCTACCCACACAATAAGACACAGGACCTACCCACACAATAAGACACAGGCCCTACCCACACAATATAGAAGAGAGAAGTGGAGAGAGAGGGAGATAGAGAGAGAGAGAGAGAGAGAGAGAGAGGGATGAAATGAGTCACAATGAGAAAGGACTGAAGGATGAGATACGCTACATGACCAAAAGTATGTGGACACCTGCATTAATATGGAGTTGGTCCCACCTTTGCTGCTATAACAGCCTCCACTCTTCTGGGAAGGCTTTCCACTAGATGTTGGAACATTGCTGCAGGGACTTGCTTCCATTCAGCCACAAGAGCGTTAGTGAGGTCAGGCACTGATGTCGGGCGATTAGGCCTGGCTCGCAGTCGGCGTTCCAATTCATCCCAAAGGTGTTCGATTGGGTTGAGGTCAGGGCTCTGTGCAGGCCAGTCAAGTTCTTCCACACCGATCTCGACAAACCATTTCTGTATGGACCTCGCTTTGTGCACGGGGGCTTTGTCATGCTAAAACAGGAAAGGGCCTTCCCCAAACTGTTGCCACAAAGTTGGAAGCACAGAATCATCTAGAATGTCACTGTATGCTGTAGCGTTAAGATTTCCCTACACTGGAACTAAGGGGCCTAGCCCGAACCATGAAAAACAGCCACAGACCATTATTCCTCCAACATCAAACTTTACAGTTGGCACTATGCATTCGGGCAGGTAGAGTTCTCCTGGCATCCGCCAAACCCAGATTCGTCCATCGGACTGCCAGATGGTGAAGCGTGATTCATCACTCCAGAGAACGCGTTTCCACTGCTCCAGAGTCCAATGGCGGCGAGCTTTAAAACACTCCAGCCGACACTTGGTATTGCGCATGGTGATCTTAGGCTTGTGTGCGGCTGCTCGGCCATGGAAACCCATTTCATGGAGCTCCCGACAAACAGTTCTTGTGCTGACGTTGCTTCCAGAGGCAGTTTGGAACTCGGTATTGAGTGTTGCAACTGAGCACTATGCGCTTCAGCACTCGGTGGTCCTGTTCTGTGAACTTGTGTGGCCTAACACTTCGCGGCTGAGCCGTTGTTGCTCCTAGACTTTTACACTTCACAATAACAGCACTTACAGTTGACCGGGGCAGCTGAAGCAGGGCAGAAATTTGAGGAACTGACTTGTTGGAAAATAATAATAATAAATAATATGCCATTTAGCAGACGCTTTTATCCAAAGCGACTTACAGTCATGCGTGCATACATATAATTTTTTTTGGTGTATGGGTGGTCCCGGGGATCGAACCCACTACCTTGGCGTTACAAGCGCCGTGCTCTACCAGCTGAGCTACAGAGGACCACAAGGTGGCATCCTATGACGGTGCCACATTGAAAGTCACTGAGCTCTTCAGTAAGGCCATTCTACTGCCAATAATTAATAATAATAATAATAATAATTAATAATATAATTTATTATTATTATCAATGTATGTCTATGGAGATTGCATGGCTGTGTGCTTGATTTTATACAACTGTCATCAACGGGTGTGGCTGAAATAATTGAATCAAATCATTTGAAGGGGTGTCCACATACTTTTGTATATATAGTGTATCAAGAAAGGAGGAAGCAGAAAGAGGTAGGGTATAGAGGTAGGGTATAGAGGTAGGGTTCCCCAACTGGCAGCTCGCAAGCCAAATTGAATTTGCCCCCCCCCAAGCGTTCTTAAAAAATATATATATTATAAAATACTGTAAAAACACCAGCAAATCAGCTCCAAGTGATTTTAATTTAGGAATCTGTTCCAAAGTATTCCAACACATAATAGAGAGATATACACTGAGTGTACAAAACATTAAGAACATCTGCTCTTTCCATGACATAGACTAACCAGGTGAATCCAGGTGAAAGCTATGATCCCTTATTGATGTCACTTGATAAATCCACTTCAATCAGTGTAGATGAGGGGGAGGAGACAGGGTAAAAAAGGATTTTTAAGCCTTGAGACAATTGAGACATTAATTGTGTATGTGTGCCATTCAGAGGGTGAATGGGCAATAACAAATATTTATGTGCACGGGGTATGGTAGTAGGTGCCAGGCGCAACGCTCAACAGTTTCCCGTGTATCAAAAATGGTCCACCACCCAAAGGACATCCAGCCAACTTGACACAACTGTGGGAAGTATTGGAGTCAACATTGTCCAGCACACTTTCGACACCTTGTAGAGTCCATGTTCCGATGAATTTAGGCTATTTTGTACACTCAGTGTATGTGACCATATAGAAATGTAAGCAAGGTTTGAAATGATTATGTTTTAGTCAAATATTATATCTGCGGTCGATTTACCATCTACAAATGGCTGAATATAGTTGACGATCCCTGGGATAGAGAGATGGAGAGGAGGGAGGAGAGGGGGAGGGGAAGAGAGGAGAGGGGGAGGGGGAGGTAGGAGAGCGGGGAGGGGAAGAGAGGAGAGCGGGGAGGGGAAGAGAGGAGAGGGGGAGGGGAAGGTAGGAGAGGGGGCATGGGAAGGTAGGAAAGGGGGGAGGCGAAGGTAGGAGAGGGGGAGGGGGGAGGGGAAGGTAGGAGAGGGGGAGGTGAAGAGAGGAGAGAGGGAGGGAGGGGAAGGTAGGAGAGCGGGGAGGGGAAGAGAGGAGAGGGGGAGGGGAAAGTAGGAGAGAGGGGAAGGGGAAGATAGGAGAGTGGGGATGGGAAGGTAGGAGAGGGGGAGGGGAAGGTAGAAGAGGGGAGTGGAAGGTTGGAGAGTGGGGAGGGGGAGGGGAAGGTAGGAGAGCGGGGATGGGAAGGTAGGAGAGGGGGGAGGGGAAGGTCGGAGAGTGGGGAGGGGGAGGGGAAGGTAGGAGAGCGGGGAGGGAAGAGAGTAAGATGGTTGTAGGGTGAACAGGAATATTTCCCCTGAAAAATATGCCCACAATACCATCTAGTGGTAGAATGAATCAATTGCAGAGGAAACGTGAACCTCATGTACATTTACTTATTTTTTACTTTACTTTAGTTAGGTCCAGTTTGAGATTGATGAAGATGATGGAAGCCGCTGTCTTAATGTCAAATGTACAATTCATTTCAGTGGAGTGGCCTTACTCTGTGTCTTGTGTCGAGTGTACTCGATATGCGTGTGAATGGTTGGTTGAAGAAGTACTCCTATTTGTAAGTCGCTCTGGATAAGAGCGTCTGCTAAATGACGTAAATGTAAATGTACTCCAAGTACTATTATCAGTATCTCATCACAAATTGTTTGTATTTTTGTGCCGTTTGATGTGGGTTTACCTCCTCTGTTTCAATTTGAATAAAAATCCACATGAATCACAATCTGATTTGATAATATGTGAGAAACAATCAAAACACTACAACATCACCATCACCTTGAATTGAATACAGATCTGCTGAAAGTTATTATAGAAAATAAACACATTTTGGGGATCAGGAATTTGTAGCAGTTTCACCACCACTAAAATCCAGATCCCTGCCCACCTCCCCCCTCATCCACAATAATATGATATTTCATTGAACTTCACTGGTCATAATTAGATGTATTCACCTACCATTAAATACATACCATTTTGAATGGGATTGGAGACCAGTTAAGTTATTTACCTGCCTTGACTTGATCTAGCTCACTCATGGTCATTTCCAGTGACATACTATAGCCTTCCCCACCAGGTGGTGGTCCTGGATAACAACTCACCTCACCAGTCAAATGTGACCGACCACCTCGATTCGGTCTTATGTAGCAAAATTTGGAATGGTGTTTTTTTACATTGGATAAAAGTAGAGACTCAGAGTTACAAAATGGTATATCATACACTGCAGTTGAGGAATAATGTGAAAGTAATTCTGTGGATAATCTTCTAACCCCACTTTTGAGAAAATTACCCTTGAATGTTTTGGTAAACCTACTGGAGAGCTCTTCTTTCTCTACACCTATTCAGCATTGTTCACACCCTCTTAAGCCTTAGTCCCACCCATCTCTTTAAGGATTCACATGTGAGGCCATGTGCTAAACAGAGTGAGTAAGGTAGTGTAGTAAACAACCAAATATTTCAAGACTAAAAGTGGTGAAAGTAGTAGCCTACAATAAGGAAAAACTCCAGGTAAAAATACACGTTATCTAGTTCTTGGCCTATATCCTAATCTGACTTTGGTGCAGGTCATGTTGTTCTTCACATTACCATCTCTGGTAAACACACGCTATATCAAATAAAATCTACGTTTATTTGCCACATGCACAGGATACAGAAGGTGTAAACGGTACAGTGAAATGGTTACTTGCATATTTGCATAGTAGCAATATATAAAATAGAAAGTGTCCAGATACAAATATTTTATAAATACACACTTGTCTAAATTGATGGGTCATGTGAAATAAATGCTATAACCACCCCCCAATCACACCTAGCTAAGTGGATGGGTCACTATTGTCTAGACATGTACACATGTTCATGAAATACAATAGATGTCCGTAATCACCCCCAGACACACCTGGCTAACTTGATGGGTCATGTAATCATCTGGCGAAGTGGAGTCTTTTGTTTACACATGTAGCTAGCTAGCTAAACAATGAACCATAATCCCAACTCATACTACTAGTAATACAAACTGATTGTCATAGCTAGCCACCATGCATGAAATGCTGTAGTATGAATCTGCACGTAGCTAAAGCTAACCAACTAGGTTCAATGTTAGCTAGCTAGCTAACATTAGACTATAACTAGCAATGCAAATAGTTTATGAGATACAAATAATATTGTTACACAGATCATGCACGTAACGTTAGCTAGCAAGCCAGCAAGCTAACGTTTGCTAGCTAGCTAACAGTATGCTTTAACTTGAAATGAATATGACTTTCTGAGAAAATTAGAAATGTATAATATCTGAAAATATAAAAATATGAATAAAGAATGTAGCTAGACTCTTACCCGTATACATGGATGAACACTTTTAACTCTGTTTTGTTTGTAGCTAGCTACATCTTGTTTGGCCCGCGTTGTGTCAAGTCACTCCGGTTCACACTGATCGTGTGCACCAAAGTAGGCCATCACAAGTTTTTCCCACTGATCTTTGTCGATAGCGCCTGCTAAATTCAGGGCGGCAATGTTGTTGAGAGCAGGAGCAACACTTTTGCAGTTCTCCATGGCTAACGTTATATCTTTCAAAAAAGCTGTGGTAGCAAGGATTATCTACACATACTGAGCAGTTCACGTTATAGACAGAATCATGCGACATGGCAGACCAATCCAAACTCATCTCTCTGCATGTCCAGCCCATCCATTATCTCAGCCAATCATGGCTAGCGGGAAGATTCCCTTCTTTTTCCATGGCTACACCAACTTGGCTCGTAATTTAACAATTGTATTCGTATTTACAGATGGCATACAAGTTTGTTAATAAGGCACATGAAAGTTTATATATTCCAGAAGGCATTTCTGCCAAAAAAACAATTTTGATAAAACGCATTTGCCTCTACTGTGAAGTAGCGACGTGTGACATACGCCTAGCTTTCTGAAACAGGTCACAAATTCTCCAATATGATTCAAAGGAATATGTGTTGCTTACAAAACTAACTATAGATTGATGTTAACACTTATAATAGATGAGTGGATTTGGAAAAGACAACGCACAGTAAATGCAGTCCACTGAAAATCTGACATTGATAGATTGATTTGATTTGCCAGTTAAATAAACACATACACACAGTACATACATTTTGAAAAGGTTACAGGGAAAACACAATAAATTCAGAATCTTATTTTCATTATTTTTTAACAAAATATTTGATTACATATTCAAATGTCTTGGTTTCACTGTATATGATAAGCCCAGGTTGCTGAAAATATTACTGAACAATGAATATCCTTCTTAAGAACAATTGTAGCAACATGACACAACACAACAGGAGATCCCCATATGCCTACCACATACTACACAGATCAATAGCATCAGTAGCATTATGACAAGATAGCTACTTGACAATGAGAGCAACACAGGGAGGTATCTTTGATCAAGTGAAATATTTTCTGTGATAAACAATGGCTGCATGTATTCCCACGGGCAATCACTCTATAGCACTACAACATCATGAGCTAATGAATGCAGCTGGGACGTGTTGAATGTGCCTGGGGCCCTCACACATCTAGATGAATTGCCCCCTGCCACCCTATATCAGCAGGACTGAACACCACCTCCTTGTTCTCTTCTATTCATTCCAGGCATTGTGATTTATTATAATGTGTCATCACCAGGACCCAAGCCTTATAACCATAGCTCCTGCAGCTCACTGTGAGAAATAGCAGAGTTTAAACCTAAGGCCTAATAATTGTCCTAGGGTGAATTTGCATTCACACTTAGCCGCTAAGCCAATAGGATGATGTATACGATGATGTATACGAATATATATAGGATGATATATAGGATGATGTATAGGATGATGTATACGATTATATATAGGATGATGTATAGGATGATGTATACGATGATACAGTGCATTCGGAATGTATTCAGACCCCTTGACTTTTTCCACATTTTGTTACGTTACAGCCTTATTCTAAAATTGATTATTGTTTTTTTTTCCTCGTCCATCTACACACAATATCTCATAATGACAAAGCAAAAACAGGTTTTTAGAAATGTGCAAATGTGTAAAAAAATAAAATAAATATCACATTTACATAAGTATTCAGACCCTTTTCATCAAGGATCTCTCTGTTCTTTGCTCCGTTCATCTTTCTCTCAATCCTGACTAGTTGCCCAGTCCCTGCCGCGGAAAAACATCCCCACAGCATGATGCTGCCACCACCATGCTTCACCATAGGGATGGTGGCAGTTTTCCTCCAGACATGATGCTTGGCATTCAGGCCAAAGAGTTCAATCTTGGTTTCATCAGACCAGAGAATCTTGTTTCTCATGGTCTGAGAGTCCTTCAGGTGCCTTTTGGCAAACTCCAAGCGGGCTGTCATATGCCTTTTACTGAGGATTGGCTAACGTCTGGCCACTCTACCATAAAGGCCTGATTGGTGGAGTGCTGCAGAGATGGTTGTCCTTCTGGAAGGTTCTCCCATCTCCACAGAGGAACACTGGAGCTCTGTCAGAGTGACCATCGGGTTCTTGGTCAACTCCCTGACCAAGGCCCTTCTCCCCCGATTGCTCAGTTTTGCAGGGTGGCCAGCTCTAGGAAGAGTTTTTGTGGTTCCAAAATTCTTCCATTTAAGAATGATGGAGGCCACAGTGTTCTTGGGGACCTTCAATGCTGCAGAAATGTTTTGGTACCCTTCCCCAGAGATCTCCCTCGACACAATCCTGTCTCGGAGCTCTAAGGACAATTCCTTCGACCTCATGGCTTGGTTTTTGCTCTGACATGCACTGTCAACTGTGGTACCTTATATAGACAGGTGTGTGTGCCTTTCCAAATCATGTCCAATCAATAGAATTTACCACAGGTGGACGCCAATCAAGTTGTAGAAACATGTCAAGGATGATCAATGGAAACAGGATGCACCTGAGTTCAATTTCGAGTCTCATAGCAAAGTTTCTGAATACTTATGTAAATACGTTTTTTAAATATATATACACTACCATTCAAAAGTTTGGGGTCACTTAGAAATGTCCTTGTTTTCGAAAGAAAATCTATTTTTTTGTCCATTAAAAAAAACATCAAATTGATCAGGTAAATGGCTATTGTAGCTGGAAACGGCTGATTTTTAATGGAATATCTACATAGGCGTACAGAGGCCCATTATCAGCAACCATCAGTCCTGTTTTCCAATGGCACGTTGTGTTTGCTAATCCAAATTTATCATTTTAATAGGCTAATTGATCATTAGAAAACCCTTTTGCAATTATGTTAGCACAGCTGAAAACCTTCTAGGCAGAGTTGCAAAGAAAAAGTCCTCCAAAAATCTCCAATTTGGACTCCAGACCAAACGACACATTTCCACCGGTCTAATGTCCATTGCTCGTGTTTCTTGGTCCAAGCAAGTCTCTTCTTATTATTGGTGTCCTTTAGTAGTGGTAACTCTGGGTCTTCCATTCCTGTGGCGGTCCTCATGAGAGCCAGTTTCATCATAGCGCTTGATGGTTTTTGCGACTGCACTTGAAGAAACGTTCAAAGTTCTTGAAATGTTCCTTATTGACTGACATTCATGTCTTAAAGTAATGATGGACATTTCTCTTTGCTTATTTTAGCTGTTCTTGCCATAATACGGACTTGGTCTTTTACCAAATAGGGCTATCTTCTTTATACCCCCCCCTACCCTGTCATAATACAACTGATTGGCTCAAATTAACTTTTAAGAAGGCACACTTGTTAATTGAAGTGCATTCCAGGTGACTACCTCATGAAGCTGGTTGAGAGAATGCCAAGAGTGTGCAAAGCTGTCATCAAGGCAAAGGGTGGCTATTTGAAGAATATAAAATATAAAATATATTATGATTTGTTTAACACTTTTTTGGTCACATCATTCCATATGTGTTATTTCATAGTTTTGATGTCTTCACTATTATTCTACAATGTAAAACATTTTTTAAATAAAGAAAAACCCTTGAATGAGTAGGTGTGTCCAAACTTTTGACTGGTAGTGTATATGATGATATAGGATGATGTATATGATGATTAATGATATATAGGATGATGGATTTTGTATAGGATGATATATAGGATTATGGATGATGTATAGGATGATGGATTTTGTATAGGATGATATATAGGACAATGTATAGGACGATATATAGGATGACAGAACAAGAGTAATATATATGGGTTATTGTTTGTTTTATTCATTTAGAGTGGAAGGGCTATGAAAGTGGTTAAAATGATTTTCCTGTTTGCCGTTGCGGGATTGGAAAATTTGCATTTGCCAAGATGAAATGACTGGGTGATTTGTTCATTTTGTTTAGTGAGACCTTAACCTCGATCTCCAGCTTTCATTCAGTTTAGTGAGACCTTAACCTCGATCTCCAACTTCCATTCAGTTTAGTGATACGTTTTCCTCGATCTCTAGCTTCCATTCTGTTTAGTGAGACCTTAACCTCGATCTCCAGCTTCTATTCAGTTTAGTGAGACCTTAACCTTGATTTCCAGCTTCCATTCAGTTTAACCTCGATCTCCAGCTTCCATTCCATTTAGTGAGACCTTAACCTCGATCTCCAGCTTCCATTCAGTTTAGTGAGACATTAACCTCGATCTCCAGCTTCCATTCAGTTTAGTGAGACCTTAACCTCGATCTCCAGCTTCCATTCAGTTTAGTGAGACTTTAACCTCAATCTCCAGCTTCCATTCTGTTTCGTGAGACAATAACCTCGATCTCTAGCTTCCATTCTGTTTAGTGAGACAATAACCTAGATCTCCAGCTTCCATTCTGTTTAGTGAGACTTAAATCTCAATCTCCAGTTTCCTCACGAAAACAAGACTAAGGAGTGTAGCTCGCAAGACTAGTGGACTGAAGGAAACAAGTTGTGTGACCACTCAGTTTTAAAACTTAGTATTGTGCATCAATGATTATGACAATTTAGCTGATATCATATTGGACACATTATTGCAGTTTTGACCACCTTACTGTTTCATGGTCTCTCCACAAGATAGACATGGAGAATTAACCAAGATACACCGTTTAGTGACACCAGCCATAGAGTAGAACAGAAAATTCCTCTTGGGTTCCCCCCTGTAGTTGAGCCAAGTATTCTCCATAGCCCCAAGTATCCTCCATAGCCCCATCTGAGGCCCCTCCACCAGCACAGGCCTGAAACAAACCCCCTGGAGATGAATATCCTGATTAAACGGACCCCCTCCTACCCACAGACCCATTTTCCCAATCCCCTTCGAATGTTGTTGTTATTGGGGGGTGGGTAGGGGGTTAGAGAGGGGAGGTTATGTCTGAGATGGCAGGGTGCCATGTGGAAGCCATTGAGACCTGAAAGAGAGTGTGGTGGGGTGGGCATGTATGTAACGTGAGGACAGATGGTAGTGGTTAGCCCCGTTAGCCTGCCTGCTACAGGGTTATATAGCTTGCATGGGAGTAGACCCCACCACTACCCCTGAGAACCTAGAACCTAAGCAGTCATGTGTTGTGTGTGAGAGGGGGGGATAAGAAATACACAGAATGAAGACTATATATGTTTAACCTCTTTAATATCTGTATATTGAAAAATCAATGTTTCTATCCCCATAGTCCAACACTAGATGGTGCTAACTCTTATCTGGACTGTTTAAGATAAGGCAACATAATAAACATTTGCATGATAAGTATTTCCCTGTAATTAAATGGACCTTGTGTCATCAAATCATTGCACAGGATGAGAATTGCTAGACTTTATTTTCTTGAATACTTCGAATACTTCCTCCTGTTCCTTAAAATAAAAGTCAGGACATTAGCATCATACGTTCCCCTATACAGATGTTTCTACAGAGCTTAATCGAAACAGGATTTGAACTCATGATTTTGCTCATATTCAGTTGTCTTCCATTTGGTTAGCTGTGAGATGTTTGTAATGAGAATACTGTCTCTAAACCTATTGCGGCAATGTTGTATTCATCTTATATCCTTAGGATGCAACCATAAGACTTTACACTGAAATACACAACGCTGATACCCAAGGCAATGCTTTCATGTATGAGTACTTCCTGTGTGCACACATAGCCTATCACATAAAGCACATGAATGGAATGACATGACAGCTAACAACACCATCACAATGGCATTATTCTTACTTTATTGGTGTGGCTCCTTGTCGTGATGGCTTATTTATCAAAGACTAACATATTACCTGTCTTATCAACAGATTGCACATGGCTTAGGGTTGAAAGCATTTATCATAAGTTGTTACATAGATGCCACACGTCATGTTAGCAGATGTTGTCATATTTAGGTCGAATGTAAGGTCACAGGCTTTTATTACATTAACAGAGCATGATACCATGCTGTAGATGGTGTAGAATTATGACTCGATGCTATGGAAAGCCTTAAAAGTAGGATTGGCATGTAAGTGAGTGTTAATCTTCTTAATGGTTGGGTCAAGTTTATTTATTTATTTTATAAAGTTTATTGGTCAAGAACCATGCATAATTAATCTCAGAGGAAATATAGCTAGACAGATACTTTTCTGATATAAGATTCTTTTTCAAGCACGGAATCACACCCTCATATTGAGGTTTTCCTAAATTAAATTAGAAATTAGATTATAATAGCCGTCACTGCAGTCAGTTCTCCAAGTTCTACTACTGCAGTTTACTGAGGTTTCACAGGACTCTAGACGCAGTTAGGACAATTAAGGATATTAGTTCTCCGCTCCCCTCTTGGCCCAGCTAAATGTGGAGGGCACTTGGCTCACATAACAGGGCCATTTGGAGAGAATATGCCTGAGGCTGTAAGCTAATACTTACTTACACCCCTGGCAAAAAAGACCACCAAAACCTCCACTTGATCCCCGAACAGTGACAGGTCCGGTCACCGGTGAGGTGAAGAGGATGCAGAAATGAAAGACAATAGGAGTTGTTATTAATATGGTGATTGTGTGGGGGAGGTGGGGAGGGCTATCATAACAGGCTCAGCTGGCAGTCCAGCGGTCTGCAATTAATACGATTCCTGTTTTTTAAGAGCCATATTTACAAAGGTAGATGTAGCCTTTTGTCATCAGAGAAAAATTCATAGAGAAGAAATACACACACACACAAGCACAGATGTACACACATACACACACCAGCACACACACACACACACACACACACACACACACCCTAACATATGTTTCTCATTTGGCTCTTCTCCAAAGCACACAGATCCTGTGTGTAAGGTCTGAGAAGGGGGGTGCTAGTTGGGGAATTAATCATTTTGCTCTTTTTACAAACACAGGTAATGTTTTGATACAGATTATTATAAGACATGCATAGTACAACCCATGTTAAATAGGATGGCATACTAAATGTAGCTTTCCTATGTCACCATTGGACTGAAAACTACAAATATGAATTTATGCATTTTTTGTTATGATGTTTTTAGTTTAAGCTTAGGCCCTTGACTAAGTTGTTTTAAAGGTTATTTGGTCTTAAAGCGTCAATCAGCAGTTGAACAAAGTGTCCTCCCCACCCCTGTTTCGGTAAAAAGCTGAGGGATGGGGCTGACCATTCATGGTATCAAAATTACAGTTTTAACCATGTTTTGAGGCTATATAGCGTTTGTTTACATTTACTTTGTTTACAAACATTGGCATAAAACAAGCTTATATTTTGGGTTCTGATGGGGTACAACAGTGGAACTAAACTCATGAGACATTTGTGAGTTATACTCTTCAAGAATCAATGGGTACATATCATTAATTTATTAGTCCGAACATGGATGTAGTAACTGCTGTGTGCCCCTTTAATGGGCATTGATATCATTTTCACAGGCATGTAGCCTCATGTTCATACATGTATCCTACAACAAGGGCATTTCTTCAAATCATCTTTAAAGGGCCCTCGTTGTTCATTATTCATGTTAATTTATGCAACAGAATACCAGACTAATGATAGTTTTGAATATGTAAGTGTGTCTCAGTCAGGAGTAATGAGATATGCCAATAATAATATGTAAATTGGGTGAATTATTGAAAAGGCATGACTGAAGATCTTATATTAGTTTTCATGTTTATTTCAAAGGAGCATACATTTTTCAAAATGCTCCTCGTGCCCTATTCGATAACTGAATCTAATCAAAACTACAAATCAATAATTTAAGTTAGTGTGTGTGCATGTGCGTGTGCGCGTCTGTGTACAGTAAACCTATGACGTGTTATTTTCCACATTGTGTGTCACACTCTGGCTCCGGGACTGTGTAATTAGAGCCAGGGTTGTATTTCTTTTGGTGGTGTTGGGTTGGGTGTGTTTCATTTGTTTGTGTTTTGTGGTAATTGGTCTGGTGACTCCCAATCGGAGGTAACGAGTGTCAGCTGTCGGCTCGTTATCTCTGATTGGGAGCCATATTTATACTGTGTGTTTTTCACCTTGTGTTTGTGGGTTTTTGTTCCTGTTGTTCCTGTTGTTCCATGTTTCTGTCAGTGTTACAGAGGACTTCACTATCGTCATTTGTTGTTTTTCGTGGTTGCTTTATTAAATAAAGTCATCATGTTCACTCCACGCGCTGCGTATTGGTCCGCTTCTTCAGACGATCGTGACAGAAAAACCCACCATCAAAGGACCAAGCGGCGTGTCAAGCGGCAACAGTATCCACCTGTCAAGGATTCATGGACATGGGAGGAGATACTGGCTGGAGAGGGTCCTTGGGCACAACCGGTAGAATATCGCCGCCCTCGTGAAGAGCTGGAGGCAGCGAAAGCCGAGAGGAGGTGGTATGAGGAGGCAGCACGGAGGCGAGGCTGGAAGCCCGTGGACGAGAGGCAACCCCAAGAAATTTTTTGGGGGGGGCACATGACTTGGGCGGCTGGGCAGCAGGAGGCTGCCACAGGTAGACGTGGAGAGAAGGCTACCGGAGTACGGGAGCCATTGGCGAGTAGAGGGAGGGAAGTTGTTGTGGCACGGCGTGAGAGACTGAGGTGTGTTACCAGTCCGGTCCGGCCCGTTCCTGAGCCCCGGTTAAGGCCAGTGGTGTGTGTTCCCAGTACGGACCGGCCTGTTGTTACTCCACGCAGCAAGCCCACGGTGTGCGTCGCCAGCCCAGCCCGGCCTGTTCCTGCGCCACGTAGGAAACCTACGGTGTGCGTCGCCAGCCCAGCCCGGCCGGTTCCTGTGCCACGTACGAAGCCTACGGTATGCGTCGCCAGCCCGGCCCGGCCTGTTCCTGCCACTCGCACCAAACCAGGGGTGCGAGTCGCCAGCCTGGTCCAGCCCGTTCCTGCTATTCGCACCAAGCCTCCTGTGTGTCCTGTTGCTGCTCCCCGCACTAGCCCTGAGATGCGTGTCCTCAGCCAGGGACCACCAGTTCCGGCACCACGTACTAGGCCGTATGTGCGTCCCCAGGGTCCAGCATGCCCTGTTGCTACTCCCCGCACTAGCCCTGAGATGCGTGTCCTCAGCCCGGGACCACCAGTTCCGGCACCACGCACTAGGCCGTATGTGCGTCCCCAGGGTCCAGCATGCCCTGTTGCTTCTCCCCGCACTAGCCCTGAGATGCGTGTCCTTAGCCCGGTACCTCCAGTTCCGGCACCACGCACCAGGCCTACGGTGCGCCTCAGACGGCCAGAGTCTGCCGTCTGCCCAACGGGGCCTGAACTGCCCGTCTGCCCAAAGCCTGCAAAGCCGCCCGTCTGCCATGAGCCATCAGAGCCGTCCGCCAGACCGGAGCCGCTAGAGCCTTCCGCCAGACAGGATCAGCTAGAGCCTTCCGCCAGACAGGATCAGCCAGAGCCTTCTGCCAGACAGGATCAGCCAGAGCCTTCTGCCAGACAGGATCAGCCAGAGCCTTCTGCCAGACAGGATCAGCCAGAGCCTTCCGCCAGACAGGATCAGCCAGAGCCTTCCGCCAGCCATGAGCAGCCAGATCCGTCAGTCGGCCATGAGCAGCCAGATCCGTCAGCCAGCCATGAGCAGCCAGATCCGTCAGCCAGCCATGAGCAGCCAGATCCGTCAGCCAGCCATGAGCAGCCAGATCCGTCAGCCAGCCATGAGCAGCCAGATCCGTCAGCCAGCCATGAGCAGCCAGATCCGTCAGCCAGCCATGAGCAGCCAGATCCGTCAGCCAGCCATGAGCAGCCAGATCCGTCAGCCAGCCATGAGCCGTCCAGCCAGGATCCGCCAGAGCCGTCCAGCCGGGATCCGCCAGAGCCGTCCAGCCGGGATCCGCCAGAGCCGTCCAGCCGGGATCCGCCAGAGCCGTCCAGCCGGGATCCGCCAGAGCCGTCCAGCCGGGATCCGCCAGAGCCGTCCAGCCGGGATCCGCCAGAGCCGTCCAGCCGGGATCCGCCAGAGCCGTCCAGCCGGGATCCGCCAGCCAGCCAGGATCCGCCAGAGCCAGCCAGCCAGGATCCGCCATTTAGTCCGGTGCTGCCCCTTAGCTCGGTGTTGCTCCTTATCCTGGTGCTGTCCCTTATCCTGGTGATGCCCCTTAGTCCGGTGCTGCCCCTTAGCTCGGTGCTGCTTCTTATCCTGGTGCTGTCCCTTAGTCCGGTGCTGCCCCTTAGTCCGGTGCTGCCTCTTAGTCCGGTGCTGCCCCTTAATCCAGGTGGGTTAGGATGTAGGGTGGTCAATTGGAGGAGGCTACTTAAGTGGGTAGTGACTATGGTGGGGTGGGGACCACGACCAGTGCCAGAGCCGCCTCCGTGGAGCAACACCCACCCAGCCCTCCCCATTTTTTGGGTTAGGCGCGGTCGGAGTCCGCGCCTTTGGGGGGGGGTACTGTCACACTCTGGCTTCGGGACTGTGTAATTAGAGCCAGGGTTGTATTTCTTTTGGTGGTGTTGGGTTGGGTGTGTTTCATTTGTTTGTGTTTTGTGGTAATTGGTCTGGTGACTCCCAATCGGAGGTAACGAGTGTCAGCTGTCGGCTCGTTATCTCTGATTGGGAGCCATATTTATACTGTGTGTTTTTCACCTTGTGTTTGTGGGTTTTTGTTCCTGTTGTTCCTGTTGTTCCATGTTTCTGTCAGTGTTACAGAGGACTTCACTATCGTCATTTGTTGTTTTTCGTGGTTGCTTTATTAAATAAAGTCATCATGTTCACTCCACGCGCTGCGTATTGGTCCGCTTCTTCAGACGATCGTGACATTGTGTAAGTGAGAAGAAATAGCAGGACTTTGCCAACTTGCAAGCTTTGTATCTTAGCTACAGCTTTAGGCACAACTCATTAAAATAAATTGAATGTTTCACTTAGTCATCATCAAACTAAATTCATAATTCATATGCCCTTATATTGGTTATGATTTCTGATTTGTTTTCCATCACAACAATAAGCAAAACCCATACATTATTAGGCCAAAACAACCTCCAATAACAACTATTACGGTTATTTTGGAAAACGATGAGATTGAATGTTGTTATTATGTGGTGTCTCTGTAGTCATGATAGTTATTATGTGGTGTCTCTGTAGTCATGATAGTTATTATGTGGTGTCTCTGTAGTCATGATAGTTAATATGTGGTGTCTCTGTAGTCATGATAGTTATTATGTGGTTTCTCTGTAGTCATGATAGTTAGTATGTTGTGTCTCTGTAGTCTATGATAGTTATTATGTAGTGTCTCTGTAGTCTATGATAGTTATTATGTAGTGTCTCTGTAGTCATGATAGTTATTATGTGGTGTCTCTGTAGTCTATGATAGTTAATATGTGGTGTCTCTGTAGACTATGATAGTTATCATGTGGTGTCTCTGTAGTTATGATAGTTATTGTCTGGTGTCTCTGTAGTCTATGATAGTTATTATGTGGTGTCTGTAGTCTATGATAGTTATTATGTGTTGTCTCTGTAGTCATGATAGTTATTATGTGGTGTCTCTGTAGTCATGATAGTTATTGTGTGGTGTCTCTGTAGTCTATGATAGTTATTATGTGGTGTCTGTAGTCTATGATAGTTATTATGTGGTGTCTCTGTAGTCATGATAGTTATTATGTGGTGTCTGTTGTCATGATAGTTATTATGTGGTGTCTCTGTAGTCGTGATAGTTATTATGTGGTGTCTCTGTAGTCTATGATAATTATTATGTGGTTTCTCTGTAGTCATGATAGTTATTATGTGGTGTCTCTGTAGTCATGATAGTTATTATGTGGTGTCGCTGTAGTCATGATAGTTATTATGTGGTGTCTCTGTAGTCTATGATAGTTATTATGTGGTGTCTGTAGTCTATGATAGTTATCATGTGGTGTCTCTGTAGTCATGATAGTTATTGTGTGGTGTCTCTGTAGTCTATGATAGTTATTATGTGGTGTCTCTGTAGTCATGATAGTTATTATGTAGTGTCTCTGTAGTCATGATAGTTATTATGTGGTGTCTCTGTAGTCTATGATAGTTATTATGTGGTGTCTGTAGACTATGATAGTTATCATGTGGTGTCTCTGTAGTCATGATAGTTATTGTCTGGTGTCTCTGTAGTCTATGATAGTTATTATGTGGTGTCTGTAGTCTATGATAGTTATTATGTGTTGTCTCTGTAGTCATGATAGTTATTATGTGGTGTCTCTGTAGTCATGATAGTTATTGTGTGGTGTCTCTGTAGTCTATGATAGTTATTATGTGGTGTCTGTAGTCTATGATAGTTATTATGTGGTGTCTCTGTAGTCATGATAGTTATTATGTGGTGTCTGTTGTCATGATAGTTATTATGTGGTGTCTCTGTAGTCTATGATAATTATTATGTGGTTTCTCTGTAGTCTATGATAGTTATTATGTGGTGTCTCTGTAGTCATGATAGTTATTATGTGGTGTCGCTGTAGTCATGATAGTTATTATGTGGTGTCTCTGTAGTCTATGATAGTTATTATGTGGTGTCTGTAGTCTATGATAGTTATCATGTGGTGTCTCTGTAGTCATGATAGTTATTGTGTGGTGTCTCTGTAGTCTATGATAGTTATTATGTGGTGTCTCTGTAGTCATGATAGTTATTATGTGGTGTCTGTTGTCATGATAGTTATTATGTGGTGTCTCTATAGTCGTGATAGTTATTATGTGGTGTCTCTATAGTCATGATAGTTATTATGTGGTGTCTCTGTAGTCGTGATAGTTATTATGTGGTGTCTCTGTAGTCATGATAGTTATTATGTGGTTTCTCCGTAGTCTATGATAGTTATTATGTGGTGTCTCTGTAGTCATGATAGTTATTATGTGGTGTCGCTGTAGTCATGATAGTTATTATGTGGTGTCTCTGTAGTCTATGATAGTTATTATGTGGTGTCTGTAGTCTATGATAGTTATCATGTGGTGTCTCTGTAGTCATGATAGTTATTATGTGGTGTCTCTGTAGTCATGATAGTTATTATGTGGTGTCTGTTGTCATGATAGTTATTATGTGGTGCCTCTGTAGTCGTGATAGTTATTATGTGGTGTCTCTGTAGTCATGATAGTTATTATGTGGTGGTTCTGTAGTCATGATAGTTATTATGTGGTGTCTCTGTAGTCATGATCTAGCTCTGTCACTGCTGGGCGAAATGCTTTGCTTTTTTCTTTCTTTTTTTTTAGCCTCATTTGCAATGATTATGTTATCAGGCCAGCCAGGGAAAGGATGGAGCAACCATAATTTCAGCGCCGGATTAGGCAGAAATAACGAGGTCACCAAGTTTTCGGTTGCCATGGCAACGACACATCCAAGAACACAGGATTCCATTGTGAAAACCCAGGGCCCGGGAATCTTGTTTTGTTTTCTCTCTCCCTCTCTCTCTCTCTTCCTCTCTCTCTCTCCCTCTCTCTGTCTTCCTCTCTCTCGCTCTCGCTTTTTTTCGGCGCGAGGACAGGAGCGTCGTTTCACATTTTTTTCCTCTCTCTCTCTCTCTCTCTCTGTTTTCCAAAGCCTATGCAGAATAATACATTCTGTTGAGCTCATTTGCATTTTTGCTGGTATTCATATACTGTGGGAGGTCTTTTTATAACGAGGCAAATTCGGTCTGATACAGCAGCTCGTTACGAACTAGGAAAGCAGAAAGATACAAGTTTGTTGCACTTTTGGCTCATCTCAGTTTTGGAGAAAAGCTGGGGAATGGAAATCAGTCCAGAGCAGCTTGAAGAAGCCTGCGTCCCAAATGGCATCCTGTTCCCTTTATAATACACTACTTTGAACAGAGCCCTGGTCAAAAATAGTGCAGTACATAGGAATTGGGTGCCTTTTGGGACGCACACAAAATCACTCCAGCTTCACATTGAACCCACTGAGAATCAAGCTCTGGCTGGAGAACAATTTGTCCACTGCTCCGGTCCACGCATTGATTTGGATGTGGATTGCAGGAAGCTGTTGGCTCCCATTCAAGCATCTATCCATTCCCATGTCACACCTGGGTACTGTTAGGAATAGGCCTCAGCAGCAACAAACTGGTTGGCCCAACTCTGATCTGAGTTCAGTAAGATGCATGGTCTACTGGCAGCTCAAAGTCCCAGTGACTGATGATGTCAGAGCCGCTTCATTTTTTTAGGGGTGGGGGGTGGTTGAAGGCCTTCAATTAATTCTAACTACATCTTGTATTATTATCATACAAATGGATGAAATTGGGGGGACCATGTTGGGGGTAATGGGCATGACCATACCATACCATACCATACCTCGATTGATGGTCTTTGAACTGTCAAGTACAGAATGTTTAGATTTTTAGATTCTTTAGAAATCATATGGGAGAATGTGTGTAGTAAGTATGGATATGTGTGTATCCAAGTGTGAAAGAGGTGAGAGTGTTTTCAGCGTTTGTGTGTGTCCACATCTGCAGGGAGTTGCCGTGCTTGTGAGATGAATATTTTTATTTCTTTGCGAATGTGAGATTTGGTCTCATTTCGACCTTGTATGACTGAATATTCCCATCTCCCTACATCTCTGTATTCCAAAACCATCCCTCCAAAACTAAATATTGACTAAACATAAACCTAGTTACAGTCAGTTAAAGTCTCTAAAATAGGCTGTTCATCACCTACATCAAAATTCAGCTCCTATCTCCTCTATTCATCCCTAGGTTGTTGTTGTAATGAGGATGTGTTATCAATCAACTTAATCAAGCTGGTCAAATAAAGGTCAAATAAATAGATGGAGTATTGTATCCACCTTAGTACATCACCTAGCAACCTCGTCAAGAGGATCGAGACTCATGGTGTAATGGCTATGGTGGTTGACAGTCACTCGCATGGACCTGGGTTCGAATCTCAGTCAGGCTACAGTTTGGTGCCTAATGGAATTTGAATTCTCAAACAAGTAGGGTAGGAGCTTACTTCTGCAGAGGGCTGAGATTGGAGGGGGATGTGGATGAGAAAGAGGAGAGTAGAAAGAGGAGAGTAGAAAGAGGAGAGTAGAAAGAGAAGAGGAGGAAAGAGAAGAGGAGGGGGAGAGTAGAGGGAGGAAAGAGAAGAGGGCAGGGGAGGGAGGAGGGATGGGGATTGGGGGCGGCAAGCAAAAACTACCTCTGCGCTGCCTGCAAATCCAAAGACGAATTTGAAAAAAGGCTTAAATCCAGAGAGCGGATGGATCTCTGTAGTCTATGATAGTTATTATGTGGTGTCTGTAGTCTATGATAGTTATCATGTGGTGTCTCTGTAGTCATGATAGTTATTATGTGGTGTCTCTGTAGTCATGATAGTTATTATGTGGTGTCTGTTGTTTCACTACAAACAGGAGGAATAGGAGAGGGTTGTCTGTGTGTCGAGGTAGTTTTAACAAACCAAACCAACTCCTGTGACTAAAATGTCTATATTTTTTACCAAACAAATGTTACAGCTGGAAAACAATCCAAACAGTATATACAGCACATTAGAGTATATGTAGCTGATGTCATAACGTTTTCTGGATTTCTGATGTCATAACATGTTCTGGATTTCTGATGCCATAACATGTTCTGGATTTCTGATGCCATAACATGTTCTCGATTTCTGATGTCATAACATCTTCTGTATTTCTGATGTCATAACATGTTCTGTATTTCTGATGTCATAACATGTTCTGGATTTCTGATGTCATAACATGTTCTGGATTTCTGATGCCATAACATGTTCTGGATTTCTGATGCCATAACATGTTGTGGATTTCTGATGCCATAACATGTTCTCTGTTTCTGATGCCTTAACATGTTCTGTATTTCTGATGTCATAACATGTTCTGTAGCTGATGCCATAACATGTTCTGGATTTCTGATGTCATAACATGTTCTGGATTTCTGATGTCATAACATGTTCTGGATTTCTGATGCCATAACATGTTCTGGATTTCTGATGCCATAACATGTTCTGGATTTCTGATGCCATAACATGTTCTGGATATCTGATGCCATAACATGTTCTGGATATCTGATGCCATAACATGTTCTGGATTTCTGATGCCATAACATGTTCTGGATTTCTGATGCCATAACATGTTGTGGATTTCTGATGCCATAACATGTTCTGTGTTTCTGATGCCTTAACATGTTCTGTATTTCTGATGTCATAACATGTTCTGTAGCTGATGACATAACATGTTCTGGATTTCTGATGTCATAACATGTTCTGGATTTCTGATGCCATAACATGTTCTGGATTTCTGATGTCATAACATGTTCTGGATTTCTGAAGCCATAACATGTTCTGGATTTCTGATGCCATATGGAAAATACTATTGCTTTTGCCATTATATAGAATTAGCGTGCATACTTAACATCTCAAGGTTTTATTAATCAGAGCAACCTTTTTCATGCTCAGAGCAGAATAAAAATACTATTACCCTTTAGAAATTATATCACTAAAAGGCTTAAATGGAAAACACTCCCCTTGCTCAACAAATAATATAAACAAAAACAAAAAAACACATAATCCACAACAAAAGATTGTTGAACATTCAACAGCACAGCTAATAATGAGATCCTCTTTCAGTGTTGAGCAGAACCCAACATGTTCAACATGCTGCATCACAACCATAAACCAGCCATGTGACAGGATCGGGCTGCGACACAACTTTACAATCTGCATAAATGGTAATCCTCTTGGAACTCCAGGAATAATCAGCGCATGGGGCTCTGGCTGCTCTGTGGCTCCTCTGCCATCATATCCCTGGGGGCTCTGGCTGCTCTGTGGCTCCTCTGCCATCATATCCCTGGGGGCTCTGGCTGCTCTGTGGCTCCTCTGCCATCATATCCCTGGGTGCTCTGGCTGCTCTGTGGCTCCTCTGCCATCATATCCCTGGGGGCTCTGGCTGCTCTGTGGCTCCTCTGCCATCATATCCCTGGGGGCTCTGGCTGCTCTGTGGCTCCTCTGCCATCATATCCCACCATTCTCTGTGGATTCCACTGCAGGCTGAAGCACCATGCATTAATCTACCATGGATTGGGATGCTGCTAAATGAATTGGGATGGGAGCTATAATGGTACTGGTACGGCTTGTCAGTCATTCCTATTTGGACCACTGTGTATGAGTTCATATCCCATAATAATGCATGTAGATGTGGGAACAGACTTCAAACTTATATTTGATGGTATCACTATACACAGTGAGTATGTTTGTTGTGATAGTTCAATTGATCTGTTACAGTTCTTGTGTGTGTGTGTGTGTGTGTGTGTGTGTGTGTGCGTGCATGGACATGTGTGTGTGTCCCTGCATCCGTGCATGCATCCATGTATTTGGGTGACTAACACCTTCACACAGGTCCAGACCACAGTGATCACTTCTCTCTAGCTCACGTCTTTCCCCATTGCCTTTCACTGTAATATAAGACACCAATAGGTGGAGCTGTGGGTTTAAGGAGTAAAGTGAAGTTCCAAACATTCAACTTGATGCACACACATATATATATATATATTTTTATTTTATTTTTACAAATCAAAACGGAACTAAAAAGAAGAAGTAAGACTCCAAAAACTTCCATGGACGCTATTACATATTTAAATCATGTTATGTAATTATGAACTGTATTATGAAATGTATTGATGTGAAAGTTGAATTGTGTTTATGTGAACTATTTATATTTATATGATCAAATAAAGATCAATAAAGATAATATTTGTTAATTTTTTATTAATAAACATTATTGCCTCTATAAACTGCTAGAATGGCATAGACTGTTATAGCTTTTGTCTCTGGGAGTTTATCAGTTAGCAAAGCTGAAATGGATGTAGTTCGCCACAACATCACAAGTCCCCAAAGATGTGACATCTTCATTAATTTAATGATGAAATGTAATGATTGTGAGGGGATATAATGGGTGTTCTGAGATATTGGAACACTCTTCTTCAGGGAAAACACGGATGTCTACACAAAAACACACATGGGAGGAGAATGTGTGTGTGTGTGTGTGTGTGTGTGTGTGTGTGTGTGTGTGTGTGTGTGTGTGTGTGTGTGTGTGTGTGTGTGTGTATGTCTCAGGTTTCCTGCTGAGTGGTGAGACTGGAAGTCTAGTGAGGGTCTAGTCTAGTGAGGGTAAAATTCCATTCTCTCAGCGGAGCAGCATTCTGCATGAGCCAATTCGCAGGAGACGTTGCTCTGGCTCGCTTATTAACTGACCTGAGGGGGAGGGAGGGAGGGAGGGAGGGAGGGGAGAGTGGGATGGAGGGGTGGAGGGGTGGTGGTGAGTGAGCAGGGAGTTATGGGTATGTGTGTGGGGGTGGGGGGCTGTGTGTGTGGGTTGGGGGAGAGTGTGTTCAAGGGTAGGCGGGTGGAGAGTGTGTTTGTGTGTGTGTGTGTGTGTGTGTGTGTGTGTGTGTGTGTGTGTGTGTGTGTGTGTGTGTGTGTGTGTGTGTGTGTGTGTGTGTGATCAAGGGTAGTGGTGGTGGTGATGGTGAGTTGTGGGGGGTGTATGTGTGTGCTATATGTGTGTAAGAGCTGGTTGAAAATATTAACTCTTTCCTAACTGAAGAACTGGGGAGATACAATTCACTCTTTTGAAATACTACATGAAATGAAGACTACAAAAGACAGTCATGGCTGTTATTGCTAACTGTAAGTCATGGCTGTTATTGCTAACTGTAAAGTCATAGCTGTTATTGCTAACTGTAAGTCATGGCTGTTATTGCTAACTGTAAAGTCATGGCTGTTATTGCTAACTGTAAAGTCATGGCTGTTATTGCTAACTGTAAGTCATGGCTGTTATTGCTAACTGTAAAGTCATGGCTGTTATTGCTAACTGTCAGTCATGGCTGTTATTGCTAACTGTCAGTCATGGCTGTTATTGCTAACTGTCAGTCATGGCTGTTATTGCTAACTGTAAGTTATGGCTGTTATTGCTAACTGTAAAGTCATAGCTGTTATTGCTAACTGTAAGTCATGGCTGTTATTGCTAACTGTAAGTCATGGCTGTTATTGCTAACTGTAAAGTAATGGCTGTTATTGCTAACTGTCAGTCATGGCTGTTATTGCTAACTGTCAGTCATGGCTGTTATTGCTAACTGTCAGTCATGGCTGTTATTGCTAACTGTAAGTTATGGCTGTTATTGCTAACTGTCAGTCATGGCTGTTATTGCTAACTGTCAGTCATGGATTTTATTGCTAACTGTAAGTTATGGCTGTTATTGCTAACTGTCAGTCATGGATTTTATTGCTAACTGTAAGTCATGGCTGAAACGCAGGACAGGATCAACTACTGTAGGGAATCATCGTGTAATGTGAGCACCCAAGTCCTGGGGTTGAGGATGGACGGACTGAAAGAATTGGGACAAGGAAATTGCGAAATGTGAGGAGTTGTTAAGATTTTAGAAGTTGTGTAGTGTATGTCAGTCAGTCCTCTGTGTCTCTTGGGGCCCATAACTGTTTATTAGGGACACCCCCCCGTTCACGAAAATGGTTCGCCCCTAAAGACAGTGAGTCATGTGGCCGTGGCTTGCTATATAAAGCAGGCAGACAGGCATCGAGGCATTCAGTTACTGTTCGATTGAATGTTAGAATGGGCTAAATGAGTGACCTAAGCGACTTTTAGCATTGTATGATCGTCGGTGCCAGGCACGCCAGTTTCAGTGTCTCAGAAACGGCCGGTCTCCTGGGCGTTTCACGCACAACAGTGTCTAGGGTTTACCGAGAATGGTGCAACAAACTAAAAAAATCCAGTCAGCGGCAGTCTTGTGGGCGAAAACAGCTCCTTGATGAGAGGTCGAAGGAAAATGGCAAGAATCGTGCAAGCTAACAGGCGGGCCACAAACAGTGGTGTGTAGAACTGCATCTCGGAACGCACACCTCGTCGATCCTTGTCACGGATAGGCTATTGAAGCAGACGACCACACCGGGTTCCACTCCTATCAGCTAAAAACAAGAAAAAGCGTCGCGAGTGGGCACGCGATCACCAACACTGGACAATTGAGGAGTGGAAAAAAATTGCCTGGTCCGACGAATCCTGGTTCCTGTTGCGTCATGCTGATGGCAGAGTCAGGATTGGGCATAAGCAGCATGAGTCCATGGACCCATCCAGCCTGGTGTCAACGATATAGGCTGGTGGCGGTGGTGTAATGGTTTAAGAGAATGTTTTCCTGGCACACATTATGTCTGTTGATACCAATTGAGTAACGTGTCCATGCCCCAAAGAATTCAGGCTGTTCTGGAGGCAAATGGGGGTCCGACCCGGTACTAGATGGGTGTACCTAATAAACTGGCCACCGAGTGTTTTTGACTGCTTATAAGATCTACATGCACAATAATGCTTACTGTATGTCAAGAAGAATCCCAGAATGGTAATTGTATTTCATTTTAATTTCATTTTCTAACTGCAGTTGTTGACATAATCTGATTCATGCATGTCATGCACTTCAGACAGTACCCCTATCAAGTGATCCTTCAGTACATTAACTCCCTTATTACAGTGTATGTTAAGTAGCAAATATTATTGTACCATTCCAGACTGCATTAACCTTATGTTTTGAAATGTGAATAAAAGGCTAAAATTGCGGATCTATTCTATTTGGAGCAATTCATCATCAGGATTTGCAAATATTAGTTTGTAGTTTTGTGTGTTTTTCCGTAATTGCTCAACATGTCCACAATACTCATTTGTCCCCAAGTATGAGGAAAAAGTATAATTGAATAACTTCAATAATGAAAAAAAAACGGCGCTTCAAAGTTTTCTATTGTTTTTTTTGTTTTGTTTTTTATCCAGCAGCGAGGGGGGGATATCACTCACGGCAAAATGCAAATGAAGCTGCAAGCTAATAGGATGGTAATGAGATTCTGCCATAGAACTTATTGCTGCTCTGGCATCCGAGGTATACCTCGTCCATATTTGGAAAACATTTGTGGGCTCAGAATGGAGGTCACCATCAGCTTGTGTAAATTATCTCCTTTTAGTTCCCTCGTCCTAGGCCTGTCATCCACTCTCCCTCACTGCTCTCAACTATTACTCTGGACCAGAAACTATCCATAACCCCTAATACCTAGCCCCTAATACATAGCCCCTAATACCTTCCCCTAATACCTTCCCCTAATACCTTCCCTTAATACATAGCCACTAATACCTAGCCCCTAATACCTAGCCCCTAATACCTTCCCCTAATACCTACCCCTAATACCTAGTCCCTAATACCTTCCCCTAATACCTAGACCCTAATACCTTCCCCTAATATCTAGCCCCTAGTACCTAATCCCTAATACCTTCTCCTAATACCTAGACTTTAATACCTTCCCCTAATACCTAGCCCCTAATACCTTCCCCTAATACCTAGCCCCTAGTACATAGCCCCTAATACCATCTCCTAATACCTAGCCTTTAATACCTTCCCCTAATACCTAGCACCTAATACCTTCCTCTAATACCTAGACCCTAAAACATTCCCCCTAATAACTAGACCCTAATACATTCCCCTAATACCTAGCCCCTAATACCAAGCCTCTAATACCTTCCCCTAATACCTAGCCTCTAATACCTTTCCCTAATACTTTCACCTAATATGTCCTGTAATACCTAGCCCATAATACCTAGCCCCTAATGCCTTCCCTTAATACATAGCCACTAATACCTAGCCCCTAATACCTAGCCCCTAATACCTACCCCTAATACCTAGTCCCTAATACCTTCCCCTAATACCTAGACCCTAATACCTACCCCTAATACCTAGTCCCTAATACCTTCCCCTAATACCTAGACCCTAATACCTTCCTCTAATACCTAGCCCCTAGTACCTAGCCCCTAATACCATCTCCGAATACCTAGCCTTTAATACCTTCCCCTAATACCTAGCCCCTAATACCTTCCCCTAATACCTAACCCCTAATACCTACCCCTAATACCTAGTCCCTAATACCTTCCCCTAATACCTAGACCCTAATACCTTCCTCTAATACCTAGCCCCTAGTACCTAGCCCCTAATACCATCTCCTAATACCTAGCCTTTAATACCTTCCCCTAATACCTAGCCCCTAATACCTTCCCCTAATACCTAGCCCCTAACACCTTCCCCTAATATCTAGCCCCTAATAGCTTCCCCTAATACCTAGCCCCTAATAACTTCCTCTAATACCTAGCCCCTAAAACATCCCCCCTAATAACTAGACCCTAATACATTCCCCTAATACCTAGCTCCTAATACCTTTCCCTAATACTTTCACCTAATATGTCCTGTAATACCTAGCCCATAATACCTAGCCCCTAGTACCTTCCCCTAATACCTAGAACCTAATACCTTCCCCTAATACCTAGACCCTAGTACCTAGCCCCTAATACCTTATCCTAATACCTAGCCCTTAATACCTTCCCCTAACAACTAGCCCCAATACCTTCCCCTAATACCTAGACCCTAATACATAGCCCCTAATACCTTCCCCTAATAATTACGCCTAATACCTTCACCTAATACCTAGCCCCTAATAGCATTCCCTAATGCTTTCACCTAATATGTCCTGTAATACATAGCCCATAATACCTAGCCCCTAATACCTTCCCTTAATACATAGCCACTAATACCTAGCCCCTAATACCTAGCCCCTAATACCTTCCCCTAATACCTAACCCCTAATACCTACCCCTAATACATAGTCCCTAATACCTTCCCCTAATACCTAGACCCTAATACCTACCCCTAATACCTAGTCCCTAATACCTTCCCCTAATACCTAGACCCTAATACCTTCCTCTAATACCTAGCCCCTAGTACCTAGCCCCTAATACCATCTCCGAATACCTAGCCTTTAATACCTTCCCCTAATACCTAGCCCCTAATACCTTCCCCTAATACCTAACCCCTAATACCTACCCCTAATACCTAGTCCCTAATACCTTCCCCTAATACCTAGACCCTAATACCTTCCTCTAATACCTAGCCCCTAGTACCTAGCCCCTAATACCATCTCCTAATACCTAGCCTTTAATACCTTCCCCTAATACCTAGCCCCTAATACCTTCCCCTAATACCTAGCCCCTAACACCTTCCCCCAATATCTAGCCCCTAATAGCTTCCCCTAATACCTAGCCCCTAATAACTTCCTCTAATACCTAGCCCCTAAAACATCCCCCCTAATAACTAGACCCTAATACATTCCCCTAATACCTAGCTCCTAATACCTTTCCCTAATACTTTCACCTAATATGTCCTGTAATACCTAGACCATAATACCTAGCCCCTAGTACCTTCCCCTAATACCTAGAACCTAATACCTTCCCCTAATACCTAGACCCTAGTACCTAGCCCCTAATACCTTATCCTAATACCTAGCCCTTAATACCTTCCCCTAACAACTAGCCCCAATACCTTCCCCTAATACCTAGACCCTAATACATAGCCCCTAATACCTTCCCCTAATAATTACGCCTAATACCTTCACCTAATACCTAGCCCCTAATAGCATTCCCTAATACTTTCACCTAATATGTCCTGTAATACATAGCCCATAATACCTAGCCCCTAATACCTTCCCTTAATACATAGCCACTAATACCTAGCCCCTAATACCTAGCCCCTAATACCTTCCCCTAATACCTAACCCCTAATACCTACCCCTAATACATAGTCCCTAATACCTTCCCCTAATACCTAGACCCTAATACCTTCCTCTAATACATAGCCCCTAGTACCTAGCCCCTAATACCTTCTCCTAATACCTAGCCTTTAATACCTTCCCCTAATACCTAGCCCCTAACACCTTCCCCTAATACCTAGCCCCTAATACCTTCTCCTAATACCTAGACCCTAGTACCTAGCCCCTAATACCTTATACTAATACCTAGCCCTTAATACCTTCCCCTAACAACTAGCCCAAATACCTTCCCCTAATACCTAGCCCCTAATACCTTCCACTAATAACTATGCCTAATACCTTCATCTAATATTTCCCCTAATACCTAGCCCCTAAAACATTCCCCCTAATAACTACACCCTAATACATTCCCCTAATACCTAGCCCCTAATACCTAGCCTCTAATACCTTCCCCTAATACCGTGCCCCTAATACCTTTCCCTAATACTTTCACCTAATATGTCCTCCTGTAATACCTAGCCCATAATACCTAGCCCCTAATACCGTCCCCTAATACCTAGACCCTAATACCTTCCCCTAATACCTAGACCCTAGTACCTAGCCCCTAATACATTATCCTAATACCTAGCCCTTAATACCTTCCCCTAACAACTAGCCCAAATACCTTCCCCTAATACCTAGCCCCTAATACCTTCCCCTAACAACTACGCCTAATACCTTCATCTAATATTTCCCCTAATACCTAGCCCCTAGTACCTAGCCTCTAATACCTTCCCCTAATACCTAGCCCCTAATATCTTCCCTTAATACCTTCCCCTAATACCTAGCCCCTAATACCTCCCCCTAATATCTTCCCCTAATACCTAGCCCCTAATACCTAGCTCCAATACCTAGCACCTAATACCTTCCCCTAAGACCTAGACCCTAATACCTTCCCCTAATACCTTGCCCCTAATCCCAAGACCCTAACACCTTTCCCTAATACCTAGTCCCTAATACCTTCCCCTAAGACCTAGACCCTAATACTTCCCCTAATACCTAGCCCCTAATACCTACAACCTAATACCTTCCCCTAAAACCTAGACCCTAATACCTTCCCCTAATACCTTGCCCCTAATCCCAAGCCCCTAACATCTTCCCTTTATACCTTCCCCAAATACCTTCCCCTAACACTTAGCCCCTAATACCTAGCCCATAATACCCTCCCCTAATACCTAGCCCCTAATAGCTTCCCCTAATTCCTAGCCCCTAACACTTTCCCCTAATACCTAGCCCCTAATACCTTCCCCTAATACCTAGTCCCTAATAGCTTCCCCTAATACCTAGCCCCTAATGTCAAACCCCTAATACCTTCACCTAATACCTTCCCCTAATCCCTAGCCCCTAATACCTAGCCCCTAAAACCTAGCCCTTAATATCTAGCCCCTAACACCTTCCCCTAATACCTAGTCCCTAATACCTTCCCCTAATATCTTCACCTAAAACCTTCCCCTAACACCTAGCCCGTAATACCTAGCATCTATTATCTCCCCCTAATACCAAGCCCTTTAATACCTAGCCCCTAACACCTTCCCCTAATACCTAGCCCATAATACCTTCCCCTAATACCTAGTCCCTAATAGCTTCCCCTAATAACTAGCCCCTAATACCTTGCCCCTAATCCCAAGACCCTAACACCTTCCCCTAATACCTAGTCCCTAATACCTTCCCCTAAGACCTAGACCCTAATACCTTCCCCTAATACCTAGCCCCTAATCCCAAGCCCCTAACATCTTCCCCTAATAGCTAGCCCCTAATATCATCCCCTAATACCTTCACCTAATACTTCCCCTAATCCCAAGCCCCTAACACCTTCCCCTAATACCTTCCCAAAATACCTTCCCCTAATACTTAGCCGCTAATACCTAGCCCATAATACCCTCCCCTAATACCTACCCCCTAATAGCTTCCCCTAAAACCTAGCCCCTAATACCTAGCCTCTAACACCCAGCCCCTAACACTAAATTATCTCCTTTTAGTTCCCTCGTCCTAGTCCTGTCATCCACTCTCCCTCACTGCTCTCAACTATTACTCTGGACCAGAAACTATCCATAACCCCTAATACCTAGCCCCTAATACATAGCCCCTAATACCTTCCCCTAATACCATCCCTTAATACATAGCCACTAATACCTAGCCCCTAATACCTAGCCCCTAATACCTTCCCCTAATACCTTCCCTTAATACATAGCCACTAATACCTAGCCCCTAATACATTCCCCTAATACCTACCCCTAATAGCTAGTCCCTAATACCTTCCCCTAATACCTAGACCCTAATACCTGACCCCTAATACCTTCCCCTAATACCTTCCCCTAATACCTAGCCCCTAGTACCTAGCCCCTAATACCTTCTCCTAATACCTAGCCTTTAATACCTTCCCCTAATACCTAGCCCCTAATACCTTCCTCTAATACCTAGCCCCTAAAACATTCCCCCTAATAATTAGACCCTAATACAATCCCCTAATACCTAGCCCCTAATACCTAGCCTCTAATACCTTCCACTAATACCTAGCCCCTAATACCTTTCCCTAATACTTTCAACTAATATGTCCTCCTGTTGTCAAACGAACCGATGTGGATGTGGTGGAGGAGTCAGGCGCAGGACACAGAGGATTCGGCCAAAAATACTTTACTAGTCCAAAGTGCAACAAAACAATACACGACCTCGAAAACAAACGGAGGCGAGGGAATTACGCAACATGCGTAAAACAATAAACAAAACTAACAGAGCGCAAACACGCAGCTCCGCACGACAGGCAAACAACAACACACAATCTAACTAATACAAAACAGGGAACTTATAGGACACGTAATAGGACACGTAATAGGACACGTAATCAGAACACAAACAGACACAGACTAAAGCAATCACACCACGAAACATACAACGGTGGCAGCTAGTACTCCGGGGACGGCGAACGCCGAAGCCTGCCCGAACCAGGAGGAGGAGCAGTCTCGGCCGAAACCGTGACAGTACCCCCCCCTTGACGCGCGGCTCCAGCCGTGCGCCGACCCCGGCCTCGGGGACGGCCAGGAGGACGCGGACCCGGGCGCGTGGGATGCCCACGGTGGAACTCAGTCAGGAGGGATGGATCGAGGATGTCCCTCCTAGGCACCCAGCACCGTTCCTCCGGACCGTACCCCTCCCACTCCACGAGATACTGGAGACCACTCATCCGGCGCCTCGAGTCCAAGATGGTCCGGACCCTGTACGCCGGGGCCCCCTCGATGTCCAAAGGGGGCGGAGGGGTCTCTCCTATCTCATCTTCTTGGAGTGGGCCAGCTACCACCGGCCTGAGAAGAGACACATGGAACGAGGGGTTAATATTTTTGTATTCAATAGGCAGTTGTAACCTGTAACACACCTCGTTCAATCTTCTCAGGACTTTGAAGGGCCCCACAAACCGCCGACCCAGCTTCCGGCAGGGCAGGCGGAGGGGCAGGTTTCGAGTCGAGAGCCAGACTCGATCTCCCGGTGCGTACACCGGTCCCTCACTGCGGTGGCGATCGGCGCTCGCCTTTTGTTGACGGATGGCCCGCTGCAGATGGACATGGGCAGCATCCCACGTCTCCTCCGAGCGCCGAATCCACTCGTCCACCGCAGGGGCCTCGATCTGGCTCTCGTGCCACGGTGCCAGGACCGGCTGATACCCTAAAACACACTGGAAAGGTGTTAAACCGGTGGAGGAGTGGCGGAGAGAGTTCTGGGCCATCTCGGCCCAGGGGATATACCTGGACCACTCCTCCGGCCGGTCCCGGCAATAGGACCTCAAAAACCTACCCACATCCTGGTTGACTCGTTCAACCTGCCCATTGCTCTCTGGGTGGTACCCCGAGGTAAGGCTCACCGAGACCCCCAAGCGTTCCATGAACGCCCCCCAGACTCTGGAGGTAAACTGGGGACCTCGGTCAGACACAATATCCTCGGGGACCCCATAGTGCCGGAACACGTGGGTAAATAGGGCCTCGGCGGTCTGTAGGGCAGTAGGGAGACCCGGCATTGGGAGGAGACGACAGGCCTTGGAAAACCGATCCACAATGACCAAAATGGTGGTATTCCCCTGGGAAGGGGGTAGGTCGGTCACAAAATCCACCGAGAGGTGGGACCATGGTCGTTGTGGAACGGGCAGGGGATGTAACTTACCCCTGGGCAAATGTCTAGGCGCCTTACACTGGGCGCACACCGAGCAGGAGGAGACATAAACCCTCACATCCTTAGCTAACGTTGGCCACCAGTATTTCACGCTAAGGCAGTGCACTGTCCGGCCAATACCTGGATGTCCAGAGGAGGGTGATGTATGAGCCCAATAAATAAGACGATCACGAACCTCGAGCGGAACGTACTTCCGCCCCACAGGACACTCGGGGGGAGTAGGGTCGGCACGCAGTGCCCGCTCGATTTCCGTATCGACCTCCCATACCACCGGAGCCACCAGACAAGACTCCGGCAGTATGGAAGTGGGCTCAATGGACCTCTCCTCTGTGTCATACCGCCGGGACAGGGCGTCTGCCTTACCGTTCTGGGACCCTGGGATGTATGTGATCTTAAAAACAAACCGGGTCAGGAACATGTTCCACCTAGCCTGACGAGGGTTCAATCTCCTAGCTGCCCGGATGTACTCCAGGTTACGGTGATCGGTCAGAATGAGGAAAGGGTGTTGAGCCCCCTCAAGCCAATGCCTCCACACCTTTAGGGCCTGGACTACAGCTAACAGCTCCCTGTCCCCAACGTCATAATTGCGCTCCGCCGAGCTGAGTTTCTTAGAGTAGAACGCACAGGGGCGGAGCTTAGGTGGCGTGCCGGACCGTTGTGACAGGACTGCCCCAATACCGGTCTCGGACGCGTCTACCTCTACTTGGAATGGTAAAGAGGGATCCGGATGCGCCAGCACCGGGGCCGAGGTGAACAGGTTCTTCACTTTGACAAATGCCCTGTCCGCCTCAGCTGACCACTGCAGACGAACCGGACCCCCCTTTAACAGGGATGTAATGGGCGCTGCAACCTGTCCAAAGCCCCGAATAAACCTCCGGTAGTAATTAGCAAAACCCAAGAACTGCTGCACCTCTTTTACAGTGGTTGGAGTTTGCCAATTACGCACGGCCGACACACGGTCTACCTCTATCTCCACACCAGACGCGGACAACCGATAACCCAAAAAGGAGACGGACTCCTGGAAGAACAGGCATTTCTCTGCCTTGACATACAAGTCATGCTCCAACAGTCTTCTCAACACTCGGCGCACCAGGGCTACATGCTCGGCTCGTGTAGAAGAGTACACTAGGATGTCGTCGATGTACACTACCACACCCTGCCCATGCATGTCCCGGAAAATCTCGTCAACAAAGGATTGGAAGACTGAAGGAGCATTCATTAGCCCGTATGGCATGACGAGATACTCGTAATGACCCGAGGTGGTGCTAAATGCCGTTTTCCATTCATCCCCCTCCCTAATGCGCACCAGATTGTACGCGCTCCTGAGATCCAACTTTGTGAAGAACTGCGCTCCGCGTAATGACTCCGTCATAGTCGCAATCAGTGGAAGAGGGTAACTGTACTTAACCGTGATCTGATTGAGACTACGGTAATCAATACACGGGCGCAAACCCCCGTCCTTCTTCTTCACAAAGAAGAAACTCGAGGAAACCGGGGAAGTGGAGGACCGTATGTATCCCTGTGCCAAGGACTCGGCTATGTAAGTCTCCATACTCAGGGGGAATGCGCATTGCAGGCACTTGGTTCGGACTCTCAACCGAGGTCGCCCCTAAGGAAACACCTAGACATCTCCCTACACACTGGGCAGACCACTCCATAAGAGCCCTCTGTTGCCACGCAATGGTAGGATCATGGGTGCTTAACCAGGGAAGCCCCAACACCACGGGGTACGCAGGAGAGTCAATCAGATAAAACTGAATGATCTCCTCATGACCCCCCTGCGTCGTCATAGTAAGTGGTGCTGTGACTTCTCTGATCAGCCCCGACCCCAACGGCCGGCTGTCTAAGGCGTGGACAGGAAAGGGGGCTTCTACCGGCCGAAGGGGAATTCCAAACCTATAACAAAATGCCCGATCAATAAAATTCCCAGCTGCGCCTGAATCTACTAGCGCCTTATGCTGGGAATGAGGTGCCACCTGTGGAAATCTCACAGGAATACTCATGTGACCAACAGAAAGCTCTGGGTAAGTGGGGCGCCTACTCACTTGAAATGACTCCCCAGTGCGTGACCTGTTGTCCCCTCTCCCAGGAGACCCTCCCCAGCACCTGGCCGCGGTGTGTCCTCCACGGCCACAGTTGGTGCAGGGGGTGGCCCCCCTCGGGTTCTCTCTCCTCCTCTCTCTAGCGCCAGCACCCCCGAGCTCCATGGGAATCGGCTCGGAGGTGCTGGAGGGTGGAATGGTCGGCCCCCACTCGGGACGTCCGCGGGTAGCCAGCAGGGTGTCGAGACATATGGAGATGTCCACCAACTGGTCGAATGATAGGTTGGTGTCCCTGCAGGCCAGCTCACGACGAACGTCCTCTCGTAGGCTGCACCGGTAATGGTCGATGAGGGCCCTCTCATTCCACCCCGCATCCGCCGCTAGCGTCCGGAACTCCAGTGCGAACTCCTGTGCGCTCCTCTTCCCCTGTCGGAGGTGGAACAGACGCTCCCCGTAGGGAACTCCGCGTAGGTGATGGTAGCGGCGTCTATTCCCCTCCATTCGGCGTTGGCCCACTCCAACGCCTTGCCGGATAGACAGGAGATGAGGGCGGAGACGCTCTCGTATCCCGAGGGCGCTGGGTGTATGGTAGCCAGGTAGAGTTCCACCTGCAGGAGGAACCCCTGACACCCGGCTGCAGAACCGTCATATGCCCTCGGGAGCGAGAGCCGAATGCCACTGGGTTCCGGTGCTGAGAGAGGAGGACTGGCCGTTGGTGATGGGATGGAGTAAGAAGGCGTAGGCACCTCTCCAGTCACCAACCGGCGCAGAGTGTTGGACACCTCGTCCATGGCGGCCCCAAGTTGCCGGATCATGGTGTCTTGATAGCTGATCCGCTCTTCCAGCGACTTGGGTGCCGCCGCTGCTCCTGCTGATTCCATAGTTTGGTGTGTTGTTCTGTCAAAAGAACCGATGTGGATGTGGTGGAGGAGTCAGGCGCAGGACACAGAGGATTCGGCCAAAAAGACTTTACTAGTCCAAAGTGCAACAAAACAATACACGACCTCGAAAACAAACGGAGGCGAGGGAATTACGCAACATGCGTAAAACAATAAACAAAACTAACAGAGCGCAAACACGCAGCTCCGCACGACAGGCAAACAACAACACACAATCTAACTAATACAAAACAGGGAACTTATAGGACACGTAATCAGAACACAAACAGACACAGGTGTACAAGACAGACTAAAGCAATCACACCACGAAACATACAACGGTGGCAGCTAGTACTCCGGGGACGGCGAACGCCGAAGCCTGCCCGAACCAGGAGGAGGAGCAGTCTCGGCCGAAACCGTGACACCTGTAATACCTAGCCCATAATACCTAGCCCCTAATTCCTTCCCCTAATAACTAGCCCCTAATATATTATCCTAATACCTAGCCCTTAATACCTTCCCCTAACAACTAGCCCAAATACCTTCCCCTAATACCTAGCCCCTAATACCTTCCCCTAATAACTACGCCTAATACCTTCATCTAATATTTCCCCTAATACCTAGCCCCTAGTACCTAGCCCCTAATACCTTCTCCTAATACCTAGCCCCTAATACCTTCCCCTAATACCTAGCCCCTAATAACTAGCCCCTAATACCTTCCCCTAATACCTAGCCCCTAACACCTTCCCTTAATATCTTCCCCTAAAACCTTCCCCTAATACCTAGCCCCTAATACCTAGCCCCTAATACCTAGCCCCAATACCTAGCACCTAATACCTTCCCCTAAGACCTAGACCCTAATACCTTCCCCTAATACCTTGCCCCTAATCCCAAGACCCTAACACCTTCCCCTAATACCTAGTCCCTAATACCTTCCCCTAAGACCTAGACCCTAATACCTTCCCCTAATACCTAGCCCCTAGCCCCTAATCCCAAGCCCCTAACACCTTCCCCTAATAGCTAGCCCCTAATATCATCCCCTAATACCTTCACATAATACTTCCCCTAATACCTAGCCCCTAATACCTACCACCTAATACTTTCCCTAAAACCTAGACCTCAATACCTTCCCCTAATACCTTGCCCCTAATCCCAAACCCCTAACACCTTCCCCTAATACCTAGCCCCTAATACCTTCCCCTAATACCTAGCCCCTAATACCTAGCACCTAATACCTTCCCCTAATACCTAGACCCTAATACCTTCCCCTAATACCTAGCCCCTCATCCCAAACCCATAATACCTTCCCCTAATACCTTCCCCTAATCCATAGCCCTTAATCCCTAGCCCATAATACCTAGCCCCTAACACCTAGCCCCTAATACCTTCCCCTAATACCTTCACCTAATACCTTCCACTAATACCTAGCCCCAAATACCTAGCCCCTAATATCTCCCCCTAATACCTAGCCCCTAATACCTAGCCCCTAACAACTTCCCATAATACCTAGCCCCAACACCTTCCCCTAATACCTTCCCCTAATACCTTCCCATAATACCTTCACTTAATACCTAGCCCCTAATACCTCACCCATGATATCTCCCCCTAATATCTAGCCACTAACACCTTCCCCTAATACCTAGCCCCTAATACCTAGCCCCTAATACCTCACCCATAATATATCCCCCTGATACCTAGCCCTTAACACCATCCTCTAATACATTCACCTAATATTCCCCCTAATACCTAGCCCCTATACCTAATACCTACCACCTAATACCTTCCCCTAATACCTTGCCCCTAATCCCAAGCCCCTAACATCTTCCCCTAATACCTTCCCCTAATATTTAGCCCCTAATACCTAGCCCATAACACCCTCCCTAATACCTAGCCCCAATAGCTTCCCCTAATACCTAGCCCCTAATACCTAGCCTCTAACACCTAGCCCCTAATACCTTGCCCCTAATCCCAAACCCCTAACACCTTCCCCTAATACCTAGTCCCTAATACCTTCCCCTAATACCTTCACCTTCCCCTAATACCTAGCCCCTAATACCTAGCCCCTATTATCTCCCCCTAATACCAAGCCCTTTAATACCTACCCCCTGATACCTTCCCCTAATACCTAGCCCCTAATACCTTCCCCTAATAACTAGTCCCTAATACCTTCCCCTAATACCTAGCCCCTAATACCTAGCACCTAATACCTAGCCCCTAATATCTCCCCCTAATACCTAGCCCCTAAAACCTTCCCCTAATACCTTCACCTAATACCTAGCCCCTAATACCTATCCCATAATATTTCCCCTAATACCTAGCCCCAAATACCTTCCCCTAATACCTAGCCCCTAATACCTAGCACCTAATACCTTCCCCTAATACCTTCACTTAATACCTTCCCCTAATCCCTAGCTCCTAATCCCTAGCCCCTAATCCCTAGCCCCTAATACCTAGCCACTAATACCTAGCCCCTAATACATAGCCCCTAACATCTTCCCCTAATACCTAGCCCCTAATACTTTCCCCTAATATCTTCACCTAATACCTTCCCCTAATACCTAGCCCCTAATACCTAGCCCCTAATATCTCCCCCTAAAACTTAGCCCCTAACACCTTCCCCTAATACCTAGCCCCTAATACCTTCCCCTAATACCTTCACCTAATACCTAGCCCCTAATACCTAGCACCTAATACCTTCCCCTAATACCTAGATCCTAATTCCTTCCCCTAATCCCTAGCCCCTAATACCTAGCCCCTAACACCTAGCCACTAACACCTAGCCCCTAATACCTTCCCCTAATACTTTCACCTAATACCTTCCCCTAATACCTAGCCCCTAATACCTAGCACCTAATATCTCCCCCAATACCTAGCCCCTAATACCTAGCACCTAATACCTTCCCCTAATACCTAGCCCCTCATCCCAAACCCATAAATCCTTCCCCTAATACCTTCCCCTAATCCATAGCCCCTAATCCCTAGCCCCTAATACCTAGCCCATAATACCTAGACCCTAACACCTAGCCCCTAATACCTTCCCCTAATACCTTCACCTAATACCTTCCCCTAATACCTAACCCCTAATACCTACCCCTAAAACATAGTCCCTAATACCTTCCCCTAATACATAGACTCTAATACCTGACCCCTAATACCTTCCCCTAATACCTAGAGCCTAATACCTTCCTCTAATACCTAGCCCCTAATACATTATCCTAATACCTAGCCTTTAATACCTTCCCCTAATACCTAGACCCTAATACCTTCCCCTAATAACTAGCCCCTAACACCTTCCCCTAATACCTAGCCCCTAAAACTTCCCCTAATACCTAGCCCCTAATACCTTCCTCTAATACCTAGCCCCTAAAACATTCCCCCTAATAACTAGACCCTAATACAATCCCCTAATACCTAGCCCCTAATACCTAGCCTCTAATACCTTCCCCAAATACCTAGCCCCTAATACCTTTCCCTAATCCTTTCAACTAATATGTCCTCCTGTAATACCTAGCCCATAATACCTAGCCCCTAATTCCTTCCCCTAATACCTAGCCCCTAATACCTTATCCTAATACCTAGCCCCTAATAACTAGCCCCTAATACCTTCCCCTAATACCTAGCCCGTAACACCTTCCCTTAATATCTTCCCCTAAAACCTTCCCCTAATACCTAGCCCCTAATACCTTCCCCTAATAACTACGCCTAATACCTTCATCTAATATTTCCCCTAGTACCTAGCCCCTAATACCTTCTCCTAATACCTAGCCCCTAATACCTTCCCCTAATACCTAGCCCCTAATAACTAGCCCCTAATACCTTCCCCTAATACCTAGCCCCTAACACCTTCCCTTAATATCTTCCCCTAAAACCTTCCCCTAATACCTAGCCCCTAATACCTAGCCCCAATACCTAGCACCTAATACCTTCCCCTAAGACCTAGACCCTAATACCTTCCCCTAATACCTTGCCCCTAATCCCAAGACCCTAACACCTTCCCCTAATACCTAGTCCCTAATACCTTCCCCTAAGACCTAGACCCTAATACCTTCCCCTAATACCTAGCCCCTTGCCCCTAATCCCAAGCCCCTAACACCTTCCCCTAATAGCTAGCCCCTAATATCATCCCCTAATATCTTCACATAATACTTCCCCTAATACCTAGCCCCTAATACCTACCACCTAATACCTTCCCCTAAAACCTAGACCCTAATACCTTCCCCTAATACCTTGCCCCTAATCCCAAACCCCTAACACCTTCCACTAATAACTAGTCCCTAATACCTTCCCCTAATACCTAGCCCCTAATACCTAGCACCTAATACCTAGCCCCTAATATCTCCCCCTAATACCTAGCCCCTAAAACCTTCCCCTAATACCTTCACCTAATACCTAGCCCCTAATACCTATCCCATAATATTTCCCCTAATACCTAGCCCCAAATACCTTCCCCTAATACCTAGCCCCTAATACCTAGCACCTAATACCTTCCCCTAATACCTTCACTTAATACCTTCCCCTAATCCCTAGCTCCTAATCCCTAGCCCCTAATCCCTAGCCCCTAATACCTAGCCACTAATACCTAGCCCCTAATACATAGCCCCTAACATCTTCCCCTAATACCTAGCCCCTAATACTTTCCCCTAATATCTTCACCTAATACCTTCCCCTAATACCTAGCCCCTAATACCTAGCCCCTAATATCTCCCCCTAAAACTTAGCCCCTAACACCTTCCCCTAATACCTAGCCCCTAATACCTTCCCCTAATACCTTCACCTAATACCTAGCCCCTAATACCTAGCACCTAATACCTTCCCCTAATACCTAGATCCTAATTCCTTCCCCTAATCCCTAGCCCCTAATACCTAGCCCCTAACACCTAGCCACTAACACCTAGCCCCTAATACCTTCCCCTAATACTTTCACCTAATACCTTCCCCTAATACCTAGCCCCTAATACCTAGCACCTAATATCTCCCCCAATACCTAGCCCCTAATACCTAGCACCTAATACCTTCCCCTAATACCTAGCCCCTCATCCCAAACCCATAAATCCTTCCCCTAATACCTTCCCCTAATCCATAGCCCCTAATCCCTAGCCCCTAATACCTAGCCCATAATACCTAGACCCTAACACCTAGCCCCTAATACCTTCCCCTAATACCTTCACCTAATACCTTCCCCTAATACCTAACCCTTAATACCTACCCCTAATACATAGTCCCTAATACCTTCCCCTAATACATAGACTCTAATACCTGACCCCTAATACCTTCCCCTAATACCTAGACCCTAATACCTTCCTCTAATACCTAGCCCCTAATACATTATCCTAATACCTAGCCTTTAATACCTTCCCCTAATACCTAGACCCTAATACCTTCCCCTAATAACTAGCCCCTAACACCTTCCCCTAATACCTAGCCCCTAAAAGCTTCCCCTAATACCTAGCCCCTAATACCTTCCTCTAATACCTAGCCCCTAAAACATTCCCCCTAATAACTAGACCCTAATACAATCCCCTAATACCTAGCCCCTAATACCTAGCCTCTAATACCTTCCCCAAATACCTAGCCCCTAATACCTTTCCCTAATACTTTCAACTAATATGTCCTCCTGTAATACCTAGCCCATAATACCTAGCCCCTAATTCCTTCCCCTAATACCTAGCCCCTAATACCTTATCCTAATACCTAGCCCCTAATAACTAGCCCCTAATACCTTCCCCTAATACCTAGCCCCTAACACCTTCCCTTAATATCTTCCCCTAAAACCTTCCCCTAATACCTAGCCCCTAATACCTTCCCCTAATAACTACGCCTAATACCTTCATCTAATATTTCCCCTAGTACCTAGCCCCTAATACCTTCTCCTAATACCTAGCCCCTAATACCTTCCCCTAATACCTAGCCCCTAATAACTAGCCCCTAATACCTTCCCCTAATACCTAGCCCCTAACACCTTCCCTTAATATCTTCCCCTAAAACCTTCCCCTAATACCTAGCCCCTAATACCTAGCCCCAATACCTAGCACCTAATACCTTCCCCTAAGACCTAGACCCTAATACCTTCCCCTAATACCTTGCCCCTAATCCCAAGACCCTAACACCTTCCCCTAATACCTAGTCCCTAATACCTTCCCCTAAGACCTAGACCCTAATACCTTCCCCTAATACCTAGCCCCTAGCCCCTAATCCCAAGCCCCTAACACCTTCCCCTAATAGCTAGCCCCTAATATCATCCCCTAATATCTTCACATAATACTTCCCCTAATACCTAGCCCCTAATACCTACCACCTAATACCTTCCCCTAAAACCTAGACCCTAATACCTTCCCCTAATACCTTGCCCCTAATCCCAAACCCCTAACACCTTCCACTAATACCTAGCCCCTAATACCTTCCCCTAATACCTAGCCCCTAATACCTAGCACCTAATACCTTCCCCTAATACCTAGACCCTAATACCTCTCCTAATACCTAGCCCCTCATCCCAAACCCATAATACCTTCCCCTAATACCTTCCCCTAATCCATAGCCCTTAATCCCTAGCCCCTAATCCCTAGCCCCTAATACCTAGCCCCTAACACATAGCCCCTAATACCTTCCCCTAATACCTTCACTTAATACCTTCCCCTAATACCTAGCCCCTAATACCTAGCCCCTAATATCTCCCCCTAATACCTAGCCCCTAATACCTAGCCCCTAACACCTTCCCATAATACCTAGCCCCTAACACCTTCCCCTAATACCTCCCCCTAATACCTTCCCATAATACCTTCACTTAATACCTAGCCCCTAATACCTCACCCATGATATCTCCCCCTAATATCTAGCCCCTAACACCTTCCCCTAATACCTAGCCCCTAATACCTTCCCCTAATACCTAGCCCCTAATAACTAGCCCCTAATACCTTCCCCTAATACCTAGCCCATAACACCTTCCCTTAATATCTTCCCCTAAAACCTTCCCCTAATACCTAGCCCCTAATACCTAGCCCCAATACCTAGCACCTAATACCTTCCCCTAAGACCTAGACCCTAACACCTTCCCCTAATACCTAGTCCCTAATACCTTCCCCTAAGACCTAGACCCTAATACCTTCCCCTAATACCTAGCCCCTAGCCCCTAATCCCAAGCCCCTAACACCTTCCCCTAATAGCTAGCCCCTAATATCATCCCCTAATACCTTCACATAATACTTCCCCTAATACCTAGCCCCTAATACCTACCACCTAATACCTTCCCCTAAAACATAGACCCTAATACCTTCCCCTAATACCTTGCCCCTAATCCCAAACCCCTAACACCTTCCCCTAATACCTAGCCCCTAATACATTCCCCTAATACCTAGCCCCTAATACCTAGCACCTAATACCTTCCCCTAATACCTAGACCCCAATACCTTCCCCTAATACCTAGCCCCTCATCCCAAACCCATAATAACTTCCCCTAATACCTTCCCCTAAACCATAGCCCTTAATCCCTAGCCCCTAATACCTAGCCCATAATACCTAGACCCTAACACCTAGCCCCTAATACCTTCCCCTAATACCTTCACCTAATACCTTCCCCTAATACCTAACCCCTAATACCTACCCCTAATACATAGCCCCTAATACCTTCCCCTAATACCTTCACCTAATACCTTCCCCTAATACCTAACCCCTAATACCTACCCCTAATACATAGTCCCTAATACCTTCCCCTAATACATAGACTCTAATACCTGACCCCTAATACCTTCCCCTAATACCTAGACCCTAATACCTTCCTCTAATACCTAGCCCCTAGTACCTAGCCCCTAATACATTATCCTAATACCTAGCCTTTAATACCTTCCCCTAATACCTAGACCCTAATACCTTCCCCTAATAACTAGCCCCTAACACCTTCCCCTAATACCTAGCCCCTAAAAGCTTCCCCTAATACCTAGCCCCTAATACCTTCCTCTAATACCTAGCCTCTAAAACATTCCCCCTAATAACTAGACCCTAATATAATCCCCTAATACCTAGCCTCTAATACCTTCCCCAAATACCTAGCCCCTAATACCTTTCCCTAATACTTTCAACTAATATGTCCTCCTGTAATACCTAGCCCATAATACCTAGCCCCTAATTCCTTCCCCTAATACCTAGCCCCTAATACCTTATCCTAATACCTAGCCCCTAATAACTAGCCCCTAATACCTTCCCCTAATACCTAGCCCCTAACACCTTCCCTTAATATCTTCCCCTAAAACCTTCCCCTAATACCTAGCCCCTAATACCTTCCCCTAATAACTACGCCTAATACCTTCATCTAATATTTCCCCTAGTACCTAGCCCCTAATACCTTCTCCTAATACCTAGCCCCTAATACCTTCCCCTAATACCTAGCCCCTAATAACTAGCCCCTAATACCTTCCCCTAATACCTAGCCCCTAACACCTTCCCTTAATATCTTCCCCTAAAACCTTCCCCTAATACCTAGCCCCTAATACCTAGCCCCTAATACCTAGCCCCAATACCTAGCACCTAATACCTTCCCCTAAGACCTAGACCCTAATACCTTCCCCTAATACCTTGCCCCTAATCCCAAGACCCTAACACCTTCCCCTAATACCTAGTCCCTAATACCTTCCCCTAAGACCTAGACCCTAATACCTTCCCCTAATACCTAGCCCCTAGCCCCTAATCCCAAGCCCCTAACACCTTCCCCTAATAGCTAGCCCCTAATATCATCCCCTAATATCTTCACATAATACTTCCCCTAATACCTAGCCCCTAATACCTACCACCTAATACCTTCCCCTAAAACCTAGACCCTAATACCTTCCCCTAATACCTTGCCCCTAATCCCAAACCCCTAACACCTTCCACTAATACCTAGCCCCTAATACCTTCCCCTAATACCTAGCCCCTAATACCTAGCACCTAATACCTTCCCCTAATACCTAGACCCTAATACCTCTCCTAATACCTAGCCCCTCATCCCAAACCCATAATACCTTCCCCTAATACCTTCCCCTAATCCATAGCCCTTAATCCCTAGCCCCTAATCCCTAGCCCCTAATACCTAGCCCCTAACACCTAGCCCCTAATACCTTCCCCTAATATCTTCACTTAATACATTCCCCTAATACCTAGCCCCTAATACCTAGCCCCTAATATCTCCCCCTAATACCTAGCCCCTAATACCTAGCCCCTAACACCTTCCCATAATACCTAGCCCCTAACACCTTCCCCTAATACCTCCACCTAATACCTTCCCATAATACCTTCACTTAATACCTAGCCCCTAATACCTCACCCATGATATCTCCCCCTAATATCTAGCCCCTAACACCTTCCCCTAATACCTAGCCCCTAATACCTTCCCCTAATACCTAGCCCCTAATAACTAGCCCCTAATACCTTCCCCTAATACCTAGCCCATAACACCTTCCCTTAATATCTTCCCCTAAAACCTTCCCCTAATACCTAGCCCCTAATACCTAGCCCCAATACCTAGCACCTAATACCTTCCCCTAAGACCTAGACCCTAACACCTTCCCCTAATACCTAGTCCCTAATACCTTCCCCTAAGACCTAGACCCTAATACCTTCCCCTAATACCTAGCCCCTAGCCCCTAATCCCAAGCCCCTAACACCTTCCCCTAATAGCTAGCCCCTAATATCATCCCCTAATACCTTCACATAATACTTCCCCTAATACCTAGCCCCTAATACCTACCACCTAATACCTTCCCCTAAAACCTAGACCCTAATACCTTCCCCTAATACCTTGCCCCTAATCCCAAACCCCTAACACCTTCCCCTAATACCTAGCCCCTAATACATTCCCCTAATACCTAGCCCCTAATACCTAGCACCTAATACCTTCCCCTAATACCTAGACCCCAATACCTTCCCCTAATACCTAGCCCCTCATCCCAAACCCATAATAACTTCCCCTAATACCTTCCCCTAAACCATAGCCCTTAATCCCTAGCCCCTAATCACTAGCCCCTAATACCTAGCCCCTAACACCTAGCCCCTAATACCTTCCCCTAATACCTTCACTTAATACCTTCCCCTAATACCTAGCCCCTAATACCTAGCCCCTAATATCTCCCCCTAATACCTAGCCCCTAATACCTAGCCCCTAACACCTTCCCATAATACCTAGCCCCTAACACCTTCCCCTAATACCTTCCCCTAATACCTTCCCATAATACCTTCACTTAATACCTAGCCCCTAATACCTCACCCATGATATCTCCCCCTAATATCTAGCCCCTAACACCTTCCCCTAATACCTAGCCCCTAATACCTAGCCCCTAATACCTCACCCATAATATCTCCCCCTGATACCTAGCCCTTAACACCATCCTCTAATACATTCACCTAATATTCCCCCTAATACCTAGCCCCTATACCTAATACCTACCACCTAATACATTCCCCTAAAACCTAGACCCTAATACCTTCCCCTAATACCTTGCCCCTAATCCCAAGCCCCTAACACCTTCCCCTAATACCTTCCCCTAATATTTAGCCCCTAATACCTAGCCCATAACACCCTCCCTAATACCTAGCCCCAATAGCTTCCCCTAATACCTAGCCCCTAATACCTAGCCTCTAATACCTAGCCCCTAATACATTCCCCTAATACCTTGCCCCTAATCCCAAACCCCTAACACCTTCCGCTAATACCTAGTCCCTAATACCTTCCCCTAATACATTCACCTAATACCTTCCTCTAATACCTAGCCCCTAATACCTAGCCCCTATTATCTCCCCCTAATACCAAGCCCTTTAATACCTACCCCCTAACACCTTCCCCTAATACCTAGCCCCTAATACCTTCCCCTAATAACTAGTCCCTAATACCTTCCCCTAATACCTAGCCCCTAATACCTAGCACCTAATACCTAGCCCCTAATATCTCCCCCTAATACCTAGCCCCTAACACCTTCCCCTAATACCTAGCCCCTAATACCTTCCCCTAATACCTTCACCTAATACCTAGCCCCTAATACCTATCCCATAATATTTCCCCTAATACCTAGCCCCAAATACATTCCCCTAATACCTACCCCTAATACCTAGAACCTAATACCTTCCCCTAATACCTAGACCCTAATACCTTCCCCTAATACCTAGCCCCTAATTCTCAAACCCCTAATACCTTCCCCTAATACCTTCACTTAATACCTTCCCCTAATCCCTAGCTCCTAATCCCTAGCCCCTAATCCCTAGCCCCTAATACATAGCCCCTAATACCTAGCCCCTAACATCTTCCCCTAATACCTAGCCCCTAATACCTTCCCCTAATATCTTCACCTAATACCTTCCCCTAATACCTAGCCCCTAATACCTAGCCCCTAATATCTCCCCCTAAAACCTGGCCCCTAACACCTTCCCCTAATACCTAGCCCCTAATACCTTCCCCTAATAACTTCACCTAATACCTAGCCCCTAATACCTAGCACCTAATACCTTCCCCTAATACCTAGATCCTAATTCCTTCCCCTAATCCCTAGCCCCTAATACCTAGCCCCTAATACCTAGCCACTAACACCTAGCCCCTAATACCTTCCCCTAATACCTTCACCTAATACCTTCCCCTAATACCTAGCCCCTAATACCTAGCACCTAATATCTCCCACTAATACCTAGCCCCTAATACCTAGCACCTAATACCTTCCCCTAATACCTAGCCCCTCATCCCAAACCCATAAATCCTTCCCCTAATACATTCCCCTAATCCCTAGCCCCTAATCCCTAGCCCCTAATACCTAGCCCCTAATACCTAGCCCCTAACACCTAGCCCCTAATACCTTCCCCTAATACCTTCACCTAATACCTTCCCCTAATACCTAGCACCTAATACCTAGCACCTAATATCTCCCCCTAATGCCTAGCCCCTAATACCTAGCCCCTAACACCTTCCCATAATACCTAGCCCCTAATACCTTCCCCTAATAACTAGTCCCTAATACCTTCCCCTAATATCTAGCCCCTAATACCTAGCACCTAATACCTAGCCCCTAATATCTCCCCCTAATACCTAGCCCCTAACACCTTCCCCTAATACCTAGCCCCTAATACCTTCCCCTAATACCTTCACCTAATACCTAGACCCTAATACCTATCCAATAATATATCCCCCTAATACCTAGCCCCTAATACCTTCCCCTAATACCTAGCCCCTAATACCTAGCACCTAATACCTTCCCCTAATACCTAGACCCTAATACCTTCCCCTAATACCTAGCCCCTAATTCTCAAACCCCTAATACCTTCCCCTAATACCTTCACTTAATACCTTCCCCTAATCCCTAGCTCCTAATCCCTAGCCCCTAATCCCTAGCCCCTAATACCTAGCCACTAATACCTAGCCCCTAATACCTAGCCCCTAACATCTTCCCCTAATACCTAGCCCCTAATACCTTCCCCTAATACTTTCAACTAATAGCTTCCCCTAATACCTAGCCCCTAATACCTAGTCCCTAATATCTCTCCCTAAACCTAGCCCCTAACACCTTCCCCTAATACCTAGACCATAATTCCTTCCCCTAATCCCTAGCCCCTAATCCCTAGCCCCTAATACCTAGCCCCTAATACCTAGCCCCTAACACCTAGCCCCTAATACTTTCCCCTAATACCTTCACCTAATACCTTCCCCTAATACCTAGCCCCTAATACCTAGCACCTAATATCTCCCCCTAATACCTAGCCCCTAATACCTAGCACCTAATACCTTCCCCTAATACCTAGCCCCTCATCCCAAACCCATAAATCCTTCCCCTAATACCTTCCCCTAATCCCTAGCCCCTAATCCCTAGCCCCTAATACCTAGCCCCTAACACCTAGCCCCTAATACCTTCCCCTAATACCTTCACCTAATACCTTCCCCTAATACCTAGCCCCTAATACCTAGCACCTAATATCTCCCCCTAATACCTTGCCCCTAATACCTTCCCCTAATACCTAGCCCCTAATTCTCAAACCCCTAATACCTTCCCCTAATACCTTCACTTAATACCTTTCCCTTAATCCCTAGCTCCTAATCCATAGCCCTTAATACCTAGCCCCTAACATCTACCCCTAATACCTAGCCCCTAATACCTTCCCCTAATACCTTCACCTAATACCTTCCCCTAATACCTAGCCCCTAATACCTACCACCTAATACCTTCCCCTAAAACCTAGACCCTAATACCTTCCCCTAATACCTTGCCCCTAATCCCAAGCCCCTAACACCTTCCCCTAATACCTTCCCATAATACTTAGCCCCTAATACCTAGCCCATAATACCCTCCCCTAATACCTAGCCCCTAAAACCTTCCCCTAATACCTAGCCCCTAATACCTTCCCCTAATACCTAGTCCCTAAAAGCTTCCCCTAATACCTAGCCCCTAATGCCTAGCCCTTTATACCTTCCCCTAATACCAAGACCCTAATCCCAAACCCCTAATACCTTCCCGTAATACTTTCACCTAATACCTTCCCCTAATCCCTAGCCCCTAATCCCTAGCCCTTAATACCTAGCCCCTAACACCTTCCCCTAATACCTTCCCCTAATACCTTTACCTAATACCTTCCCCTAATACCTAGCCCCTAATACCTAGCCCCTATTATCTCCCCCTAATACCAAGCCCTTTAATACCTACCCCCTAACACCTTCCCCTAATACCTAGCCCCTAATACCTAGCACCTAATACCTTCCCCTAATACCTAGATCCTAATTCCTTCCCCTAATCCCTAGCCCCTAATACCTAGCCCCTAATACCTAGCCACTAACACCTAGCCCCTAATACCTTCCCCTAATACCTTCACCTAATACCTTCCCCTAATACCTAGCCCCTAATACCTAGCACCTAATATCTCCCACTAATACCTAGCCCCTAATACCTAGCACCTAATACCTTCCCCTAATACCTAGCCCCTCATCCCAAACCCATAAATCCTTCCCCTAATACATTCCCCTAATCCCTAGCCCCTAATCCCTAGCCCCTAATACCTAGCCCCTAATACCTAGCCCCTAACACCTAGCCCCTAATACCTTCCCCTAATACCTTCACCTAATACCTTCCCCTAATACCTAGCACCTAATACCTAGCACCTAATATCTCCCCCTAATACCTAGCCCCTAATACCTAGCCCCTAACACCTTCCCATAATACCTAGCCCCTAATACCTTCCCCTAATAACTAGTCCCTAATACCTTCCCCTAATATCTAGCCCCTAATACCTAGCACCTAATACCTAGCCCCTAATATCTCCCCCTAATACCTAGCCCCTAACACCTTCCCCTAATACCTAGCCCCTAATACCTTCCCCTAATACCTTCACCTAATACCTAGACCCTAATACCTATCCAATAATATATCCCCCTAATACCTAGCCCCTAATACCTTCCCCTAATACCTAGCCCCTAATACCTAGCACCTAATACCTTCCCCTAATACCTAGACCCTAATACCTTCCCCTAATACCTAGCCCCTAATTCTCAAACCCCTAATACCTTCCCCTAATACCTTCACTTAATACCTTCCCCTAATCCCTAGCTCCTAATCCCTAGCCCCTAATCCCTAGCCCCTAATACCTAGCCACTAATACCTAGCCCCTAATACCTAGCCCCTAACATCTTCCCCTAATACCTAGCCCCTAATACCTTCCCCTAATACTTTCAACTAATAGCTTCCCCTAATACCTAGCCCCTAATACCTAGTCCCTAATATCTCTCCCTAAACCTAGCCCCTAACACCTTCCCCTAATACCTAGACCATAATTCCTTCCCCTAATCCCTAGCCCCTAATCCCTAGCCCCTAATACCTAGCCCCTAATACCTAGCCCCTAACACCTAGCCCCTAATACTTTCCCCTAATACCTTCACCTAATACCTTCCCCTAATACCTAGCCCCTAATACCTAGCACCTAATATCTCCCCCTAATACCTAGCCCCTAATACCTAGCACCTAATACCTTCCCCTAATACCTAGCCCCTCATCCCAAACCCATAAATCCTTCCCCTAATACCTTCCCCTAATCCCTAGCCCCTAATCCCTAGCCCCTAATACCTAGCCCCTAACACCTAGCCCCTAATACCTTCCCCTAATACCTTCACCTAATACCTTCCCCTAATACCTAGCCCCTAATACCTAGCACCTAATATCTCCCCCTAATACCTTGCCCCTAATACCTTCCCCTAATACCTAGCCCCTAATTCTCAAACCCCTAATACCTTCCCCTAATACCTTCACTTAATACCTTTCCCTTAATCCCTAGCTCCTAATCCATAGCCCTTAATACCTAGCCCCTAACATCTACCCCTAATACCTAGCCCCTAATACCTTCCCCTAATACCTTCACCTAATACCTTCCCCTAATACCTAGCCCCTAATACCTACCACCTAATACCTTCCCCTAAAACCTAGACCCTAATACCTTCCCCTAATACCTTGCCCCTAATCCCAAGCCCCTAACACCTTCCCCTAATACCTTCCCATAATACTTAGCCCCTAATACCTAGCCCATAATACCCTCCCCTAATACCTAGCCCCTAAAACCTTCCCCTAATACCTAGCCCCTAATACCTTCCCCTAATACCTAGTCCCTAAAAGCTTCCCCTAATACCTAGCCCCTAATGCCTAGCCCTTTATACCTTCCCCTAATACCAAGACCCTAATCCCAAACCCCTAATACCTTCCCGTAATACTTTCACCTAATACCTTCCCCTAATCCCTAGCCCCTAATCCCTAGCCCTTAATACCTAGCCCCTAACACCTTCCCCTAATACCTTCCCCTAATACCTTTACCTAATACCTTCCCCTAATACCTAGCCCCTAATACCTAGCCCCTATTATCTCCCCCTAATACCAAGCCCTTTAATACCTACCCCCTAACACCTTCCCCTAATACCTAGCCCCTAATACTTTCCCCTAATAACTAGTCCATAATACCTTCCCCTAATACCTAGCCCCTAATACCTAGCACCTAATACCTAGACCCTAATATCTCCCCCTAATACCTAGCCCCTAACACCTTCCCCTAATACCTAGCCCCTAATACCTTCCCCTAATACCTTCACCTAATACCTAGCCCCTAATACCTAGCCCCTATTATCTCCCGCTAATACCAAGCCCTTTAATACCTACCCACTAACACCTTCCCCTAATACCTAGCCCCTAATACCTTCCCCTAATAACTAGTCCCTAATACCTTCCCCTAATACCTAGCCCCTAATACCTAGCACCTAATACCTAGCCCCTAATACCTATCCCATAATATATCCCCCTAATACCTAGCCCCTAATACCTTCCCCTAATACCTAGCCCCTAATACCTAGCACATAATACCTTCCCCTAATACCTAGACCCTAATACCTTCCCCAAATACCTAGCCCCTAAATCTCAAACCCCTAATACCTTCCCCTAATACCTTCACTTAATACCTTCCCCTAATCCCTAGCTCCTTATCCCTAGCCCCTAATCCCTAGCCCCTAATACCTAGCCACTAATACCTAGCCCCTAATACCTAGCCCATAACATCTTCCCCTAATACCTAGCCCCTAATACCTTCCCCTAATACCTAGCCCCTAATACCTAGCCCCTAATATCTCCCCCTAAAACCTAGCCCCTAACACCTTCCCCTAATACCTAGCCCCTAATACCTTCCCCTAATACCTTCACCTAATACCTAGCCACTAATACCTAGCACCTAATACCTTCCCCTAATACCTAGACCCTAATTCCTTCCACTAATCCCTAGCCCCTAATCCCTAGCCCCTAATACCTAGCCCCTAATACCTAGCCCCTAACACCTAGCCCCTAATACCTTCCCCTAATACCTTCACCTAATACCTTCCCCTAATAACTAGCCCCTAATACCTAGCACCTAATATCTCCCCCTAATACCTAGCCTCTAATACCTAGCACCTAATACCTTCCCCTAATACCTAGCCCCTCATCCCAACCCCATAAATCCTTCCCCTAATACCTTCCCCTAATCCCTAGCCCCTAATCCCTAGCCCCTAATACCTAGCCCCTAACACCTAGCCCCTAATACCTTCCCCTAATACCTAGCCCCTAATAACTAGCACCTAATATCTCCCCCTAATACCTAGCACCTAATACCTAGCCCCTAACACCTTCCCATAATACCTAGCCCCTAATACATTCCCCTAATCCCTAGCCCCTAATACCTTCCCCTAATACCTAGCCCCTAATACCTAGCCCCTAATACCTAGCACCTAATACATTCCCCTAATACCTAGATCCTAATACCTTCCCCTAATACTTAGCCCCTAATCCCAAACCCCTAATACCTTCCCCTAATACATTCACCTAATACCTTCCCCTAATACCTAGCACATAATACCTTCCCTTAATATCTTCCCCTAAAACCTTCCCCTAATACCTAGCCCATAACACCTTCCCTTAATATCTTCCCCTAAAACCTTCCCCTAATACCTAGCCCCTAATACCTAGCCCCAATACCTAGCACCTAATACCTTCCCCTAATACCTAGCCCCTAATACCTTCCCCTAATACCTTCACCTAATACCTAGCCCCTAATACCTATCCCATAATATATCCCCCTAATACCTAGCCCCTAATACCTTCCCCTAATACCTAGCCCCTAATACCTAGCACATAATACCTTCCCCTAATACCTAGACCCTAATACCTTCCCCTAATACCTAGCCCCTAATTCTCAAACCCCTAATACCTTCCCCTAATACCTTCACTTAATACCTTCCCCTAATCCCTAGCTCCTTATCCCTAGCCCCTAATCCCTAGCCCCTAATACCTAGCCACTAATACCTAGCCCCTAATACCTAGCCCCTAACATCTTCCCCTAATACCTAGCCCCTAAAACCTTCCCCTAATACCTAGCCCCTAATACCTAGCCCCTAATATCTCCCCCTTAAACCTAGCCCCTAACACCTTCCCCTAATACCTAGCCCCTAATACCTTCCCCTAATACCTTCACCTAATACCTAGCCCCTAATACCTAGCACCTAATACCTTCCCCTAATACCTAGACCCTAATTCCTTCCACTAATCCCTAGCCCCTAATCCCTAGCCCCTAATACCTAGCCCCTAATACCTAGCCCCTAACACCTAGCCCCTAATACCTTCCCCTAATACCTTCACCTAATACCTTCCCCTAATACCTAGCCCCTAATACCTAGCACCTAATACCTTCCCCTAATACCTTGCCCCTAATACCTTCCCCTAATACCTAACCCCTAATACTTACCCCTAATACCTTCACCTAATAACTTTCATTAATACCTACCCCCTAATATCTCCCCCTAAAACCTAGCCCCTAACACCTTCACCTAATACCTAGCCCCTCATCCCAAACCCATAAATCCTTCCTCTAATACCTTCCCCTAATCCCTAGCCCCTAATCCCTAGCCCCTAATACCTAGCCCCTAACACCTAGCCCCTAATACCTTCCCCTAATACCTAGACCCTAATTCCTTCCACTAATCCCTAGCCCCTAATCCCTAGCCCCTAATACCTAGCCCCTAATACCTAGCCCCTAACACCTAGCCCCTAATACCTTCCCCTAATACCTTCACCTAATACCTTCCCCTAATAACTAGCCCCTAATACCTAGCACCTAATATCTCCCCCTAATACCTAGCCTCTAATACCTAGCACCTAATACCTTCCCCTAATACCTAGCCCCTCATCCCAACCCCATAAATCCTTCCCCTAATACCTTCCCCTAATCCCTAGCCCCTAATCCCTAGCCCCTAATACCTAGCCCCTAACACCTAGCCCCTAATACCTTCCCCTAATACCTAGCCCCTAATAACTAGCACCTAATATCTCCCCCTAATACCTAGCACCTAATACCTAGCCCCTAACACCTTCCCATAATACCTAGCCCCTAATACATTCCCCTAATCCCTAGCCCCTAATACCTTCCCCTAATACCTAGCCCCTAATACCTAGCCCCTAATACCTAGCACCTAATACATTCCCCTAATACCTAGATCCTAATACCTTCCCCTAATACTTAGCCCCTAATCCCAAACCCCTAATACCTTCCCCTAATACATTCACCTAATACCTTCCCCTAATACCTAGCACATAATACCTTCCCCTAATACCTAGACCCTAATACCTTCCCCTAATACCTAGCCCCTAATTCTCAAACCCCTAATACCTTCCCCTAATACCTTCACTTAATACCTTCCCCTAATCCCTAGCTCCTTATCCCTAGCCCCTAATCCCTAGCCCCTAATACCTAGCCACTAATACCTAGCCCCTAATACCTAGCCCCTAACATCTTCCCCTAATACCTAGCCCCTAATACCTTCCCCTAATACCTTCACCTAATACCTAGCCCCTAATACCTATCCCATAATATATCCCCCTAATACCTAGCCCCTAATACCTTCCCCTAATACCTAGCCCCTAATACCTAGCACATAATACCTTCCCCTAATACCTAGACCCTAATACCTTCCCCTAATACCTAGCCCCTAATTCTCAAACCCCTAATACCTTCCCCTAATACCTTCACTTAATACCTTCCCCTAATCCCTAGCTCCTTATCCCTAGCCCCTAATCCCTAGCCCCTAATACCTAGCCACTAATACCTAGCCCCTAATACCTAGCCCCTAACATCTTCCCCTAATACCTAGCCCCTAAAACCTTCCCCTAATACCTAGCCCCTAATACCTAGCCCCTAATATCTCCCCCTTAAACCTAGCCCCTAACACCTTCCCCTAATACCTAGCCCCTAATACCTTCCCCTAATACCTTCACCTAATACCTAGCCCCTAATACCTAGCACCTAATACCTTCCCCTAATACCTAGACCCTAATTCCTTCCACTAATCCCTAGCCCCTAATCCCTAGCCCCTAATACCTAGCCCCTAATACCTAGCCCCTAACACCTAGCCCCTAATACCTTCCCCTAATACCTTCACCTAATACCTTCCCCTAATACCTAGCCCCTAATACCTAGCACCTAATACCTTCCCCTAATACCTAGACCCTAATTCCTTCCACTAATCCCTAGCCCCTAATCCCTAGCCCCTAATACCTAGCCCCTAATACCTAGCCCCTAACACCTAGCCCCTAATACCTTCCCCTAATACCTTCACCTAATACCTTCCCCTAATACCTAGCCCCTAATACCTAGCACCTAATATCTCCCCCTAATACCTAGCCTCTAATACCTAGCACCTAATACCTTCCCCTAATACCTAGTCCCTCATCCCAACCCCATAAATCCTTCCCCTAATACCTTCCCCTAATCCCTAGCCCCTAATCCCTAGCCCCTAATACCTAGCCCCTAACACCTAGCACATAATACCTTCCCCTAATACCTAGCCCCTAATACCTAGCATCTAATATCTCCCCCTAATACCTAGCCCCTAATACCTAGCCCCTAACACCTTCCCATAATACCTAGCCCCTAATACATTCCCCTAATCCCTAGCCCCTAATATCTCCCCCTAATCCCAAACCCCTAATACCTTCCCCTAATACATTCACCTAATACCTTCCCCTAATCCCTAGCCCCTAATCCCTAGCCCCTAATACCTAGCCACTAATACCTAGCCCCTAATACCTAGCCCCTAACACCTTCCCCTAATACCTAACCCCTAATACCTACCCCTAATACCTTCACCTAATACCTTTCATTAATACCTACCCCCTAATATCTCCCCCTAAAACCTAGCCCCTAACACCTTCCCCTAATACCTAGTCCCTAATACCTTCCCCTAATACCTATTCCCTAATAGCTTCCCCTAATACCTAGCCCCTAATGCCTAGCCCCTTAAACCTTCCCCTAATACCAAGACCCTAATACCAAACCCCTAATACCTTCCCCTAATACTTTCACCTAATACCTTCCCCTAGCCCCTAATCCCTAGCCCTTAATACCTAGCCCCTAATACCTAGCCCCTAACACCTAGCCACTAATACCTTCCCCTAATACCTTCACCTAATACCTTCCCCTAATACCTAGCCCCTAATACCTAGCACCTATAATCTCCCCCTAATACCTAGCCCCTAATACCTAGCCCCTAACACCTTCCCATAATACCTAGCCCCTAATACATTCCCCTAATCCCTAGCCCCTAATACCTTCCCCTAATACTTAGCCCCTAATCCCAAACCCCTAATACCTTCCCCTAATACATTCACCTAATACCTTCCCCTAATCCCTAGCCCCTAATCCCTAGCCCCTAATACCTAGCCACTAATACCTAGCCCTTAATACCTAGCCCCTAACACCTTCCCCTAATACCTAACCCCTAATACTTACCCCTAATACCTTCACCTAATAACTTTCATTAATACCTACCCCCTAATATCTCCCCCTAAAACCTAGCCCCTAACACCTTCACCTAATACCTAGCCCCTCATCCCAAACCCATAAATCCTTCCTCTAATACCTTCCCCTAATCCCTAGCCCCTAATCCCTAGCCCCTAATACCTAGCCCCTAACACCTAGCCCCTAATACCTTCCCCTAATACCTTCACCTAATACCTTCCCCTAATACCTAGCCCCTAATACCTAGCACCTAATATCTCCCCCTATTACCTTGCCCCTAATACCTTCCCCTAATACCTAGCCCCTAATTCTCAAACCCCTAATACCTTCCCCTAATACCTTCACTTAATACCTTTCCCTTAATCCCTAGCTCCTAATCCATAGCCCTTAATCCCTAGCCCCTAATACCTAGCCCCTAACATCTACCCCTAATACCTAACCCCTAATACCTACCCCTAATACCTTCACCTAATAACTTTCATTAATACCTACCCCCTAATATCTCCCCCTAAAACCTAGCCCCTAACACCTTCCCCTAATACCTAGCCCCTCATCCCAAACCCATAAATCATTCCCCTAATACCTTCCCCTAATCCCTAGCCCCTAATCCCTAGCCCCTAATACCTAGCCCCTAACACCTAGCCCCTAATACCTTCCCCTAATACCTTCACCTAATACCTTCCCCTAATACCTAGCCCCTAATACCTAGCACCTAATATCTCCCCCTAATACCTTGCCCCTAATACCTTCCCCTAATACCTAGCCCCTAATTCTCAAACCCCTAATACCTTCCCCTAATACCTTCACTTAATACATTTCCCTTAATCCCTAGCTCCTAATCCATAGCCCTTAATCCCTAGCCCCTAATACCTAGCCCCTAACATCTACCCCTAATACCTAGCCCCTAATACCTTCCCCTAATACCTTCACCTAATACCTTCCCCTAATACCTAGCCCCTAATACCTAGCACCTAATACCTTCCCCTAATACCTAGATCCTGATTCCTTCCCCTAATCCCTAGCCCCTAATACCTAGCCCCTAATACCTAGCCACTAACACCTAGCCCCTAATACCTTCCCCTAATACCTTCAGCTAATACCTTCCCCTAATACCTAGCCCCTAATACCTAGCACCTACTATCTCCCCCTAATACCTATTCCCTAATACCTAGCACCTAATACCTTCCCCTAATACCTAGCCCCTCATCCCAAACCCATAAATCCTTCCCCTAATACCTTCCCCTAATCCCTAGCCCCTATACCCTAGCCCCTAATACCTAGCCCCTAATACCTAGCCCCTAACACCTAGCCCCTAATACCTTCCCCTAATACCTTCACCTAATACCTTCCCCTAATAACTAGTCCCTAATACCTTCCCCTAATATATAGCCCCTAATACCTAGCACCTAATACCTAGCCCCTAATATCTCCCCCTAATACCTAGCCCCTAACACCTTCCCCTAATACCTAGCCCCTAATACCTTCCCCTAATACCTTCACCTAATACCTAGACCCTAATACCTATCCCATAATATATCCCCTAATACCTAGCCCCTAATACCTTCCCCTAATACCTAGCCCCTAATACCTAGCACCTAATACCTTCCCCTAATACCTAACCCTAATACCTTCCCCTAATACCTAGCCCCTAATTCTCAAACCCCTAATACCTTCCCCTAATACCTTCACTTAATACCTTCCCCTAATCCCTAGCTCCTAATCCCTAGCCCCTGATCCCTAGCCCCTAATACCTAGCCACTAATACCTAGCCCCTAATACCTAGCCCCTAACATCTTCCCCTAATACCTAGCCCCTAATACCTTCCCCTAATACTTTCAACTAATACCTTCCCCTAATACCTAGCCCCTAATACCTAGCCCCTAATATCTACCCCTAAAACCTAGCCCCTAACACCTTCCCCTAATACCTAGACCATAATTCCTTCCCCTAATCCCTAGCCCCTAATCCCTAGCCCCTAATACCTAGCCCCTAATACCTAGCCCCTAACACCTAGCCCCTAATACCTTCCCCTAATACCTTCACCTAATACCTTCCCCTAATACCTAGCCCCTAATACCTAGCACCTAATATCTCCCCCTAATACCTAGCCCCTAATACCTAGCACCTAATACCTTCCCCTAATACCTAGCCCCTCATCCCAAACCCATAAATCCTTCCCCTAATACCTTCCCCTAATCCCTAGCCCCTAATCCCTAGCCCCTAATACCTAGCCCCTAACACCTAGCCCCTAATACCTTCCCCTAATACCTTCACCTAATACCTTCCCCTAATACCTAGCCCCTAATACCTAGCACCTAATATCTCCCCCTAATACCTTGCCCCTAATACCTTCCCCTAATACCTAGCCCCTAATTCTCAAACCCCTAATACCTTCCCCTAATACCTTCATTTAAAACCTTTCCCTTAATCCCTAGCTCCTAATCCATAGCCCTTAATCCCTAGCCCCTAATACCTAGCCCCTAACATCTACCCCTAATACCTAGCCCCTAATACCTTACCCTAATACCTTCACCTAATACCTTCCCTTAATACCTAGCCCCTAATACCTACCACCTAATACCTTCCCCTAAAACCTAGACCCTAATACCTTCCCCTAATACCTTGCCCCTAATCCCAAGCCCCTAACACCTTCCCCTAATACCTTCCCCTAATACTTAGCCCCTAATACCTAGCCCATAATACCCTCCCCTAATACCTAGCCCCTAATAGCTTCCCCTAATACCTAGCCCCTAATACCTAGCCTCTAACACCTTCCCCTAATACCTAGACCCTAATATCTTCCCCTAATACCTAGCCCCTAATTCTCAAACCCCTAATACCTTCCCCTAATACCTTCACTTAATACCTTCCCATAATCCCTAGCTCCTAATCCCTAGTCCCTAATCCCTAGCCCCTAATACCTAGCCCCTAATACCTAGCCCCTAACATCTTCCCCTAATACCTAGCCCCTAATAGCTTCCCCTAATATCTTCACCTAATACCTTCCCATAATGCCTAGCCCCTAATACCTAGCCCCTAATATCTCCCCCTAAAACCTAGCCCCTAACACCTTCCCCTAATACCTAGTCCCTAATACCTAGCACCTAATACCTTCCCCTAATACCTCGATCCTAATTCCTTCCCCTAATCCCTAGCCCCTAATACCTAGCCCCTAATACCTAGCCACTAACACCTAGCCCCTAATACCTTCCCCCAATACCTTCACCTAATACCTTCCCCTAATACCTAGCCCCTAATACCTAGCACCTAATATCTCCCCCTAATACCTAGCCCCTAATACCTAGCACCTAATACCTTCCCCTAATACCTAGCCCCTCATCCCAAACCCATAAATCCTTCCCCTAATACCTTCCCCTAATCCCTAGCCCCTAATTCCTAGCCCCTAATACCTAGCCCCTAATACCTAGCCCCTAACACCTAGCCCCTAATACCTTCCCCTAATACCTTCACCTAATACCTTCCCCTAATACCTAGCCCCTAATACCTAGCACCTAATATCTCCCCCTAATACCTAGCCCCTAATACCTAGCCCCTAACACGTTCCCATAATACCTAGCCCCTAATACCTTCCCCTAATAACTAGTCCATAATTCCTTCCCCTAATATCTAGCCCCTAATACCTAGCACATAATACCTAGCCCCTAATATCTCCACCTAATACCTAGCCCCTAACACCTTCCCCTAATACCTAGCCCCTAATACCTTCCCCTAATACCTTCACCTAATACCTAGCCCCTAATACCTATCCCATAATATATCCCCCTAATACCTAGCCCCTAATACCTTCCCCTAATACCTAGCCCCTAATACCTAGCACCTAATACCTTCCCCTAATACCTAGACCCTAATACCTTCCCCTAATACCTAGCCTCTAATTCTCAAACCCCTAATACCTTCCCCTAATACCTTCACTTAAAACCTTTCCCTTAATCCCTAGCTCCTAATCCATAGCCCTTAATCCCTAGCCCCTAATACCTAGCCCCTAACATCTATCCCTAATACCTAGCCCCTAATACCTTACCCTAATACCTTCACCTAATACCTTCCCCTAATACTTAGCCCCTAATACCTTCCCCTAATACCTAGCACCTAATACCTAGCACCTAATATCTCCCCCTAATACCTAGCCCCTAATACCTAGGCTCTAACACCTTCCCATAATACCTAGCCCCTAATACCTTCCCCTAATAACTAGTCCCTAATACCTTCCCCTAATATCTAGCCCCTAATACCTAGCACCTAATACCTAGCCCCTAATATATCCCCCTAATACCTAGCCCCTAACACCTTCCCCTAATACCTAGCCCCTAATACCTTCCCCTAATACCTTCACCTAATACCTAGCCCCTAATACCTATCCCATAATATATCCCCTAATACCTAGCCCCTAATACCTTCCCCTAATACCTAGCCCCTAATACCTAGCACCTAATACCTTCCCCTAATACCTAACCCTAATACCTTCCCCTAATACCTAGCCCCTAATTCTCAAACCCCTAATACCTTCCCCAAATACCTTCACTTAATACCTTCCCCTAATCCCTAGCTCCTAATCCCTAGCCCCTGATCCCTAGCCCCTAATACCTAGCCACTAATACCTAGCCCCTAAAACCTAGCCCCTAACATCTTCCCCTAATGCATAGCCCCTAATACCTTCCCCTAATACTTTCAACTAATACCTTCCCCTAATACCTAGCCCCTAATACCTAGCCCCTAATATCTCCCCCTAAAACCTAGCCCCTAACACCTTCCCCTAATACCTAGACCATAATTCCTTCCCCTAATCCCTAGCCCCTAATCCCTAGCCCCTAATACCTAGCCCCTAATACCTAGCCCCTAACACCTAGCCCCTAATACCTTCCCCTAATACCTTCACCTAATACCTTCCCCTAATACCTAGCCCCTAATACCTAGCACCTAATATCTCCCCCTAATACCTAGCCCCTAATACCTAGCACCTAATACCTTCCCCTAATACCTAGCCCTTCATCCCAAACCCATAAATCCTTCCCCTAATACCTTCCCCTAATCCCTAGCCCCTAATCCCTAGCCCCTAATACCTAGCCCCTAACACCTAGCCCCTAATACCTTCCCCTAATACCTTCACCTAATACCTTCCCCTATTACCTAGCCCCTAATACCTAGCACCTAATATCTCCCCCTAATACCTTGCCCCTAATACCTTCCCCTAATACCTAGCCCCTAATTCTCAAACCCCTAATACCTTCCCCTAATACCTTCACTTAAAACCTTTCCCTTAATCCCTAGCTCCTAATCCCTAGCCCTTAATCCCTAGCCCCTAATACCTAGCCCCTAACATCTACCCCTAATACCTAGCCCCTAATACCTTACCCTAATACCTTCACCTAATACCTTCCCCTAATACCTAGCCCCTAATACCTACCACCTAATACCTTCCCCTAAAACCTAGACCCTAATACCTTCCCCTAATACCTTGCCCCTAATCCCAAGCCCCTAACACCTTCCCCTAATACCTTCCCCTAATACTTAGCCCCTAATACCTAGCCCATAATACCTTCCCCTAATACCTAGCCCCTAATAGCTTCCCCTAATACCTAGCCCCTAATACCTAGCCTCTAACACCTTCCCATAATACCTAGACCCTAATATCTTCCCCTAATACCTAGCCCCTAATTCTCAAACCCCTAATACCTTCCCCTAATACCTTCACTTAATACCTTCCCATAATCCCTAGCTCCTAATCCCTAGTCCCTAATCCCTAGCCCCTAATACCTAGCCCCTAATACCTAGCCCCTAACATCTTCCCCTAATACCTAGCCCCTAATACCTTCCCCTAATATCTTCACCTAATACCTTCCCATAATGCCTAGCCCCTAATACCTAGCCCCTAATATCTCCCCCTAAAACCTAGCCCCTAACACCTTCCCCTAATACCTAGTCCCTAATACCTAGCACCTAATACCTTCCCCTAATACCTCGATCCTAATTCTTTCCCCTAATCCCTAGCCCCTAATACCTAGCCCCTAATACCTAGCCACTAACACCTAGCCCCTAATACCTTCCACCAATACCTTCACCTAATACCTTCCCCTAATACCTAGCCCCTAATACCTAGCACCTAATATCTCCCCCTAATACCTAGCCCCTAATACCTAGCACCTAATACCTTCCCCTAATACCTAGCCCCTCATCCCAAACCCATAAATCCTTCCCCTAATACCTTCCCCTAATCCCTAGCCCCTAATCCCTAGCCCCTAATACCTAGCCCCTAATACCTAGCCCCTAACACCTAGCCCCTAATACCTTCCCCTAATACCTTCACCTAATACCTTCCCCTAATACCTAGCCCCTAATACCTAGCACCTAATATCTCCCCCTAATACCTAGCCCCTAATACCTAGCCCCTAACACGTTCCCATAATACCTAGCCCCTAATACCTTCCCCTAATCAATCAATCAATCAATTTTATTTTATATAGCCCTTCTTACATCAGCTAATATCTCGAAGTGCTGTACAGAAACCCAGCCTAAAACCCCAAACAGCTAGTAATGCAGGTGTAGAAGCACGGTGGCTAGGAAAAACTCCCTAGAAAGGCAAAACCTAGGAAGAAACCTAGAGAGGAACCAGGCTATGAGGGGTGGCCAGTCCTCTTCTGGCTGTGCCGGGTGGAGATTATAACAGAACCATGCCAAGATGTTCAAAAATGTTCATAAGTGACAAGCATGGTCAAATAATAATCAGGAATAAATCTCAGTTGGCTTTTCATAGCCGATCATTAGAGTTTAAAACAGCAGGTCTGGGACAGGTAGGGGTTCCATAACCGCAGGCAGAACAGTTTAAACTGGAATAGCAGCAAGGCCAGGCGGACTGGGGATAGCAAGGAGTCACCACGGCCGGTAGTCCCGACGTATGGTCCTAGGGCTCAGGTCTCTCAGTTGGCTTTTCATAGCCGATCATTTAGAGTTGAAAACAGCAGGTCTGGGACAGGTAGGGGTTTCGTAGCCGCAGGCAGAACAGTTGAAACTGGAATAGCAGCAAGGCCAGGCGGACTGGGGGCAGCAGGGTGTCATCATGCCCGGTAGTCCTGACGTATGGTCCTAGGGCTCAGGTTCTCAGAGAGAAAGAGAGAACGAGAGAATTAGAGAGAGCATACTTAAATTCACACAGGACACTGGATAAGACAGGAGAAGTACTCCAGGTATAACCAACTAACCCCAGCCCCCCGACACATAAACTACTGCAGCATAAATACTGGAGGCTGAGACAGGAGCGGTCCGGAGACACTGTGGCCCCATCCGAAGAAACCCCCGGACAGGGCCAAACAGGAAGGATATAACCCCACCCACTCCGCCAAAGCACAGCCCCCGCACCACTAGAGGGATATCCCCAACCACCAACTTACAATCCTGAGACAAGGCCGAGTATAGCCCACAGAGGTCTCCACCACAGCACAAACCAAGGGGGGGGGGGGTCGCCAACCCAGACAGGAAGATCACGTCAGTAACTCAACCCACTCAATTGACGTACCCCTCCCAGGGACGGCATGAAAGAGCACCAGCAGGCCAGTGACTCAGCCCCTGCAACAGGGTTAGAGGCAGAGAACCCCAGTGGAGAGGGGAACCGGCCTGGCAGAGACAGCAAGGGCTGTTCGTTGCTCCAGCCTTTCCGTTCACCTTCACACTCCTGGGCCAGACTACACTCAATCATATGACCTACTGAAGAGATAAGTCTTCAGTAAAGACTTAAAGGTTGAGACCGAGTCTGCGTCTCTCACATGGGTAGGCAGACTGTTCCATAAAAATGGAGATCTATAGGAGAAAGCCCTGCCTAATAACTAGTCCCTAATACCTTCCCCTAATATCTAGCCCCTAATACCCCTAATACCTAGCACATAATACCTAGCCCCTAATATCTCCACCTAATACCTAGCCCCTAACACCTTCCCCTAATACCTAGCCCCTAATACCTTCCCCTAATACCTTCACCTAATACCTAGCCCCTAATACCTATCCCATAATATATCCCCCTAATACCTAGCCCCTAATACCTTCCCCTAATACCTAGCCCCTAATACCTAGCACCTAATACCTTCCCCTAATACCTAGACCCTAATACCTTCCCCTAATACCTTCACCTAATACCTTCCCCTAATACCTAGCCCCTAATACCTAGCACCTATTATCTCCCCCTAATACCTAGCCCCTAATACCTAGCACCTAATACCGTCCCCTAATACCTCGATCCTAAATCCTTCCCCTAATCCCTAGCCCCTAATACCTAGCCCCTAATACCTAGCCACTAACACCTAGCCCCTAATACCTTCCCCCAATACCTTCACCTAATACCTTCCCCTAATACCTAGCCCCTAATACCTAGCACCTAATATCTCCCCCTAATACCTAGCCCCTAATACCTAGCACCTAATACCTTCCCCTAATACCTAGCCCCTCATCCCAAACCCATAAATCCTTCCCCTAATACCTTCCCCTAATCCCTAGCCCCTAATCCCTAGCCCCTAATACCTAGCCCCTAATACCTAGCCCCTAACACCTAGCCCCTAATACCTTCCCCTAATACCTTCACCTAATACCTTCCCCTAATACCTAGCCCCTAATACCTAGCACCTAATATCTCCCCCTAATACCTAGCCCCTAATACCTAGCCCCTAACACGTTCCAATAATACCTAGCCCCTAATACCTTCCCCTAATAACTAGTCCCTAATACCTTCCCCTAATATCTAGCCCCTAATACCTAGCACATAATACCTAGCCCCTAATATCTCCACCTAATACCTAGCCCCTAACACCTTCCCCTAATACCTAGCCCCTAATACCTTCCCCTAATACCTTCACCTAATACCTAGCCCCTAATACCTATCCCATAATATATCCCCCTAATACCTAGCCCCTAATACCTTCCCCTAATACCTAGCCCCTAATACCTAGCACCTAATACCTTCCCCTAATACCTAGACCCTAATACCTTCCCCTAATACCTAGCCTCTAATTCTCAAACCCCTAATACCTTCCCCTAATACCTTCACTTAATACCTTCCCCTAATCCCTAGCTCCTAATCCCTATCCCCTAATCCCTAGCCCCTAATACCTAGCCCCTAATACCTAGCCCCTAACATCTTCCCCTAATACCTAGCCCCTAATACCTTCCCCTAATACTTTCAACTAATACCTTCCCCTAATACCTAGCCCCTAATATCTCCCCCTAAAACCTAGCCCCTAACACCTTCCCCTAATACCTACACCCTAATTCCTTCCCCTAATCCCTAGCCCCTAATCCCTAGCCCCTAATACCTAGCCCCTAACACCTAGCCCCTAATACCTTCCCCTAATACCTTCACCTAATACCTTCCCCTAATACCTAGCCCCTAATACCTAGCACCTATTATCTCCCCCTAATACCTAGCCCCTAATACCTAGCACCTAATACCTTCCCCTAATACCTAGCCCCTCATCCCAAACCCATACATCCTTCCCCTAATACCTTCCCCTAATCCCTAGCCCCTAATCCCTAGCCCCTAATACCTAGCCCCTAATACCTAGCCCCTAACACCTAGCCCATAACACCTAGCCCCTAATCCCTAGCCCCTAATACCTAGCACCTAATATCTCCCCCTAATACCTAGCCCCTAATACCTAGCCCCTAACACCTTCCCATAATACCTAGCCCCTAATACCTTCCCCTAATCCCTAGCCCCTAATACCTTCCCCTAATACCTAGCCCCTAATACCTAGCCCCTAATACCTAGCACCTAATACATTCCCCTAATACCTAGACCCTAATACCTTCCCCTAATACTTAGCCCCTAATCCCAAACCCCTAATACCTTCCCCTAATACATTCACCTTCCCCTAATCCCTAGCCCCTAATCCCTAGCCCCTAATACCTAGCCACTAATACCTAGCCCCTAATACCTAGCCCCTAACACCCTCCCCTAATACCTAACCCCTAATACCTACCACCTAATACCTTCCCCTAAAACCTAGACCCTAATACCTTCCCCTAATACCTTGCCCCTAATCCCAAGCCCCTAACACCTTCCCCTAATACCTTCCCCTAATACTTAGCCCCTAATACCTAGCCCATAATACCCTCCCCTAATACCTAGCCCCTAATAGCTTCCCCTAATACCTAGCCCCTAATACCTAGCCTCTAACACCTTCCCCTAATACCTAGACCCTAATATCTTCCCCTAATACCTAGCCCCTAATTCTCAAACCCCTAATACCTTCCCCTAATACCTTCACTTAATACCTTCCCATAATCCCTAGCTCCTAATCCCTAGTCCCTAATCCCTAGCCCCTAATACCTAGCCCCTAATACCTAGCCCCTAACATCTTCCCCTAATACCTAGCCCCTAATAGCTTCCCCTAATATCTTCACCTAATACATTCCCATAATGCCTAGCCCCTAATACCTAGCCCCTAATATCTCCCCCTAAAACCTAGCCCCTAACACCTTCCCCTAATACCTAGTCCCTAATACCTAGCACCTAATACCTTCCCCTAATACCTCGATCCTAATTCCTTCCCCTAATCCCTAGCCCCTAATACCTAGCCCTTAATACCTAGCCACTAACACCTAGCCCCTAATACCTTCCCCCAATACCTTCACCTAATACCTTCCCCTAATACCTAGCCCCTAATACCTAGCACCTAATATCTCCCCCTAATACCTAGCCCCTAATACCTAGCACCTAATACCTTCCCCTAATACCTAGCCCCTCATCCCAAACCCATAAATCCTTCCCCTAATACCTTCCCCTAATCCCTAGCCCCTAATCCCTAGCCCCTAATACCTAGCCCCTAATACCTAGCCCCTAACACCTAGCCCCTAATACCTTCCCCTAATACCTTCACCTAATACCTTCCCCTAATACCTAGCCCCTAATACCTAGCACCTAATATCTCCCCCTAATACCTAGCCCCTAATACCTAGCCCCTAACACGTTCCCATAATACCTAGCCCCTAATACCTTCCCCTAATAACTAGTCCCTAATACCTTCCCCTAATATCTAGCCCCTAATACCTTGCACATAATACCTAGCCCCTAATATCTCCACCTAATACCTAGCCCCTAACACCTTCCCCTAATACCTAGCCCCTAATACCTTCCCCTAATACCTTCACCTAATACCTAGCCCCTAATACCTATCCCATAATATATCCCCCTAATACCTAGCCCCTAATACCTTCCCCTAATACCTAGCCCCTAATACCTAGCACCTAATACCTTCCCCTAATACCTAGACCCTAATACCTTCCCCTAATACCTAGCCTCTAATTCTCAAACCCCTAATACCTTCCCCTAATACCTTCACTTAATACCTTCCCCTAATCCCTAGCTCCTAATCCCTATCCCCTAATCCCTAGCCCCTAATACCTAGCCCCTAATACCTAGCCCCTAACATCTTCCCCTAATACCTAGCCCCTAATACCTTCCCCTAATACTTTCAACTAATACCTTCCCCTAATACCTAGCCCCTAATACCTAGCCCCTAATATCTCCCCCTAAAACCTAGCCCCTAACACCTTCCCCTAATACCTACACCCTAATTCCTTCCCCTAATCCCTAGCCCCTAATCCCTAGCCCCTAATACCTAGCCCCTAATACCTAGCCCCTAACACCTAGCCCCTAATACCTTCCCCTAATACCTTCACCTAATACCTTCCCCTAATACCTAGCCCCTAATACCTAGCACCTATTATCTCCCCCTAATACCTAGCCCCTAATACCTAGCACCTAATACCTTCCCCTAATACCTAGCCCCTCATCCCAAACCCATACATCCTTCCCCTAATACCTTCCCCTAATCCCTAGCCCCTAATCCCTAGCCCCTAATACCTAGCCCCTAATACCTAGCCCCTAACACCTAGCCCCTAACACCTAGCCCCTAATCCCTAGCCCCTAATACCTAGCACCTAATATCTCCCCCTAATACCTAGCCCCTAATACCTAGCCCCTAACACCTTCCCATAATACCTAGCCCCTAATACCTTCCCCTAATCCCTAGCCCCTAATACCTTCCCCTAATACCTAGCCCCTAATACCCAGCCCCTAATACCTAGCACCTAATACATTCCCCTAATACCTAGACCCTAATACCTTCCCCTAATACTTAGCCCCTAATCCCAAACCCCTAATACCTTCCCCTAATACATTCACCTTCCCCTAATCCCTAGCCCCTAATCCCTAGCCCCTAATACCTAGCCACTAATACCTAGCCCCTAATACCTAGCCCCTAACACCCTCCCCTAATACCTAACCCCTAATACCTACCCCTAATACCTTCACCTAATACCTTTCATTAATACCTACCCCCTAATATCTCCCCCTAAAACCTAGCCCCTAACACCTTCCCCTAATACCTAGCCCCTAATACCTTCCCCTAATACCTATTCCCTAATAGCTTCCCCTAATACCTAGCCCCTAATGCCTAGCCCCTTATACCTTCCCCTAATACCAAGACCCTAATACCAAACCCCTAATACCTTCCCCTAATACTTTCACCTAATACCTTCCCCTAGCCCCTAATCCCTAGCCCTTAATACCTAGCCCATAATACCTAGCCCCTAACACCTAGCCCCTAATACCTTCCCCTAATATCTTCACCTAATATCTCCCCCTAATACCTAGCCCCTAATACCTAGCCCCTAACACTTTCCCATAATACCTAGCCCCTAATACCTTCCCCTAATCCATAGCCCCTAATACCTTCCCCTAATACCTAGCCCCTAATACCTAGCCCCTAATACCTAGCACCTAATACCTTCCCCTAATACCTAGACCCTAATACCTTCCCCTAATACCTAGCCCCTAATCCCAAACCCCTAATACCTTCCCCTAATACATTCACCTAATACCTTCCCCTAATCCCTAGCCCCTAATCCCTAGCCCCTAATACCTAGCCACTAATACCTAGCCCCTAATACCTAGCCCCTAACACCTTCCTCTAATACCTTCCCCTAATACCTAGCCCCTCATCCCAAACCCCTAATATCTTCCCCTAATACATTCACCTAATACCTTCCCCTAATCCCTAGCCCCTAATACCTAGCACTTAATATCTCCCCCTAATACCTAGCCCCTAATACCTAGCACCTAATACCTTCCCCTAACACCTAGCCCTCATCCCAAACCCATAAATCCTTCCCCTAATACCTTCCCCTAATCCCTAGCCCCTAATCCCTAGCCCCTAATACCTAGCCCCTAATACCTAGCCCCTAACACCTAGCCCCTAATACCTTCCCCTAATACCTTCACCTAATACCTTCCCCTAATACCTAGCCCCTAATACCTAGCACCTAATATCTCCCCCTAATACCTAGCCCCTAAACCTAGCCCCTAACACCTTCCCATAATACCTAGCCCCTAATACCTTCCCCTAATCCCTAGCACCTAATACCTTCCCCTAATCCCTAGCCCCTAATACCTAGCCACTAATACCTAGCCCCTAATACCTAGCCCCTAACACCTTCCCCTAATACCTAACCCCTAATACCTACCCCTAATACCTTCACCTAATACCTTTCCCTAATACCTAGCCCCTAATACCTACCCCCTAATATCTCCCCCTAAAACCTAGCCCCTAACACCTTCCCCTAATACCTAGCCCCTAATACCTTCCCCTAATATCTTCACTTAATACCTTCCCCTAATACCTAGACCCTATACCTAGACCCTAATACCTTCCCCTAATATCTAGCCCCTAATACCTTCCCCTAATACCTAGACCCTAATACCTAGACCCTAATTCCTCCCCTAATACCTTCACCTAATACCTTCACCTAATACCTAAGCAGGTAGATCTGAAAGATTGGATCAATTTTCCCTTTTTCTCAAATCAGACATCTGTAGACTAACTCTTCCTAATATTTTAGGGCCCTTTCAGAAATGTTAGATAAGTGACTAGGCTACCATATTTCTAGTCACCCAAATTTAACCGTTACTAAGTAAAATGGTGAATCGCATACCAACTTCTTGTCACGGTTCAGACAGACGACCAGAGGACCACAATTGCGTCACACCAGAAAGTTTATTAAACTTAAGGGAAAAGGGAAGTAGGGAGTGAATGAAGGCTCCAGGGGTAACAGGGGTCCCGTCCAATGCGCTGGGTCTGTGCCCCCCCCAGTGGCAGCGATGCGTCCTATGAAGCCGGTGGTGGGTGGTCCAGAAGTCCTGGGGGGGGGAGACACAGACACAACAGGGCGGAATGAAACCAGGCAGCAGTACAGTTCAAGGGAAATCCAAAATACGTAGTAGCAAGGCAGAAGGCTGGTCAGAGTTACCGGGATTGAAGAGTAGTCAGGAGTCGTAATGGCAGAAGCAGGTCTGGATCTCCTGAGGCAGAAGAGTATCCAAAAAACAGGCAGGTCCGGGGTCACAAAACCAGGGTGAGCCAGAAGCGCGAGCAAACAGGTTCCGGGTGTGAGCTTTGCAGACGATCTGACACCGGAGAGCTGAAAGACAGGGCCTTAAATACTGGGAGAGGTAGTGGGTAATGCAGCGCAGCTGGCAGAGTAATTAGAGCAGAGCAGAGCAGGGACAGGTGGAGCTAGTTAGGCTGAGTAGAGAGAGTGGTGAGCAGAGTGGAAGAAAATTAAGGTGGTAACCCGGTGGAGTGAGAGGCCCATGACACTTCTGTTGCACATATAACAAACTTAATCAATGTACTATCATATGCAATACAAAACACAACTGCTTATGAAATTCAAACAGCAAACAGCACTTTACATGATGCAAAAGACAAACTTGCTGACAAAATAGCGAAACACACAACATCTGAAATTAAGATTATCCTATATTCCATCATCCTCTGTTGTATGTTACTAAATTAGTTAGTAGAAGGTTCTGCGAAAGTGTTCGTTCTTCTCAACAGGAACAGAACAGCAGTGGTGTGTTCAGGTGCAAACCTGTGGTGAGGCTGATTTTGCTATACTTTGTGCAGTAGGGTATGTTACCATAGTAACACCAAGAAGGGAACCCAGCAAAGGAGAGTGTCTATCTATATGTGTCCTGACCCATTTCGATTTTCATCCAGAAGTGTTTTGTGTTTTGTCTCGCTCACCTTTCCATTTTCCAACTAAGGCACCTCTCTCGTCTCCTCTCTCCCCTTCTTCGTCTCATCCACCATTAGCATTTAGAAGAGGCTTATAACCATGCAGATTCTCTCTCCTAGTCACCCCGCATGTACAGTTATCACAATCTGTAAGAACACAGTAAATGCTGGAATCTGTTAGTCACTCAATTCAATATACTGCAACCACACTTCAATGGTAAGCGCTTTAGGCGATACCAAATCCTGTTAGAAATGTCAATTGAAAGGTCTTGAGATATTAAAAATGTAGTGTTTAATTAAGGGTGTATTAATAGATTCTTCAAAAGTTTTTTTAATTACCCAACTCAATGCCTGAGGCATTTGGATTACAACTTTTATCTCGATGGATTCAGACTGCTCCGACTCAGAAGGCCATCTTGGATTAAAATGTCTGCACTTATACAAATTCTTAACATATTGTACGAATTGGAATTCGTAACATCATCACGAATAGCAAAAAATATAAATAATAATAATATACACTGAACAAAAATATAAATGCAACACGCAACAATATCTAAGATTTGACTGAGTTACAGTTCATATAAGGATATCAGTAAATTGAAATTAATTAATTAGGCCCTAATCTATGGATTGTACATGACTGGGACTACAGATATGCATCTGTTGGTCACAGATATCTTTAAAAAGAAAGGTAGGGGCATGGATCAGAAAACTAGTCAGTATCTGGTGTGACCACCATTTGCCTCATGCAATGCAACACATCTCCTTCGCATAGTTGATCAGACTGTTGACTGTGAACTGTGGAATGTTGTCCCACTCCTCTTCAATGGCTGTGCGAAGTTGCTGTATATTGGAGGGAACTGGAAAACGCTGTCATACACGTCGATCCAGAGCATCCAAAACATGCTCAATGGGTGACATGTCTGGTGAACTATGCAGGCCATGGAAGAACTGGGACATTTTCAGCTTCCGGGAATTGTGTACAGATCCTTGCGACATGGGGCCATGCATTATCATGCTGAAACATGAGGTGATGGCGGCGAATGAATGGCACGACAATGGGCCTCAGGATCTCATCACGGTATCTCTGTGCATTCAAATTGCCATCGATAAAATGCAATTGTGTTCGTTGTCTGTATACGCCTCCCCATACCATAACCCCACTGCCACCATGAGGCACTCTGTTCACAATGTTGACATCAGCAAACCTCTTACCCACACGACACCATACACTCTGTCTGCCATCTGTCTGGTACAGTTGAAACCGGGATTCATCCTTGAAGAGCACACTTCTCCAGCATGCCAGTGACCATTTGCCCACTAAAGTCAGTTACAACGCCAAACTGCAGTCAGATCAACAACCTACTGAGGACGACGAGCACGCAGATGAGCTGACAGTTTGTGCAGAAATTCTTCGGTTGTGGAAACCCATAGTTTCATCAGTTGTCCGGGTGGCTGGTCTCAGACATTTCCGCAGGTGAAGAAGCCGGATGTGGAGGTCCCAGGCTGGCGTGGTTACACATGGTCTGCGGTTGTGAGGTCGGTTGGACGTACTGCCAAATTCTCTAAAATGATTTTGGTAGAGAAATGAACATTCATTTATCTGGCAACAGCTCTGGTGGACATTCCTGCAGTCAGCATGCCAATTGTGCACACTCTCAAAACTTGAGACATCTGTGGCCTTTTATTGTCCCCAGCACAAGGTGCACCTGTGTAATGATCATGCTGTTTAATCAGCTTCTTGATATGCCACACCTATCAGGTGGATGGATTATCTTGACAAAGGAGAAATGCTCACTAACAGGGATGTAAACAAATTTGTGCACAAAATTTGATAGAAATAAGCTTTTTGTGTGTATGGAAAATCTCTGGGATATTTTATTTCAGTTCATAAAACATGGGACCAACACTTTATATGTTGCGTTTATATATTTGTTCAGTGTATACTATATATATATATATATATATATATTATATATATATATATATATATATATATATATATATATATATATATACAGTTGAAGTCGGAAGTTTACATACACCTAGGTTGGAGTCATTAAAACTTGTTTTTCAACCACTCCACAAATGTATTGTTAACAAACTATAGTTTTGGCAAGTCGGTTAGGACATCTACTTTGTGCATGACACAAGTAATCTTTCCAACAATTGTTTACAGACAGATTATTTCACTTATAATTCACTGTATCACAATTCCAGTGGGTCAGAAGTTTACATACACTAAGTTGACGGTGCCTTTAAAAACTTGGAAAATTCCAGAAAATGATGCCATGGCTTTAGAAGCTTCTGATAGGCTAATTGACATCATTTGAGTCAATTGGAGGTTTACCTGTGGATGTATTTCAAGGCCTACCTTCAAACTCATTGCCTCTTTGCTTGACATCATGGGAAAATGAAAATAAATCTGCCAAGACGTCAGAAAGAAAATTGTAGACCTCCACAAGTCTGGTTCATCCTTGGGAGCAATTTCCAAACGCCTGAAGGTACCACGTTCATCTGTACAAACAATAGCACGCAAGTATTAACACCATGGGACCACGCAGCCGTCATACCGCTCAGGAAGGAGACGCCTTCTGTCTCCTAGAAATTAACGTACTTTGGTCAAAACAATCCCAGAACATCACCAAAGGACCTTGTGGAGATGCTGGAGGAAACAGGTACAAAAGTATTTATATCCACAGTAGAACAAGTCCTATATCGAAATAACCTGAAAGGCCACTCAGCAAGGAAGAAGCCACTGCTCCAAAACCGCCATAAAAAAGCCAGACCACAGTTTGCAACTGCACATGGGGACAAAGATCATACTTTTTGGAGAAATGTCCTCTGGTCTGATGAAACAAAAATAGAACTGTTTGGCCATAATGACCATCGTTATGTTTGGAGGAAAAAGGGGATGGCTTGCAAGCCGAAGAACACCATCCCAACTGTGAAACACGGGGTGGCAGCATCATGCTGTAGGGGTGATTTTCTGCAGGAGAGACTGGTGCACTTTACAAAATAGATGGCATCATGAGGAAGGACAATTATGTGGATATATTGAAGCAACATCTCAAGACATCTGTCAGGAAGTTAAAGATTGGTCACAAATCGGTCTTCCAAATGGACAATGACCCCAAGCATACTTCCAAAGTTGTGTCAAAATGGCTTAAGGAGAACAAAGTCAAGGTATTAGAGTGGCCATCACAAAGCCCTGACCTCAATCCTATAGAACATTTGTGGGCAGAACTGAAAAAGCGTGTGCGAGCAAGGAGGCCTACCAACCTGACTCAGTTACACCAGCTCTGTCAGGGGGAATGGGCCTAAATTCACCCAACTTATTGTGGGAAGCTTGTGGAAGGCTACCCGAAACATTTGACCCAAGTTAAACAATTTAAAGGCAATGCTACCAAATACAAAATTGAGTGTATGTAAACTTCTGACCCACTGGGAATGTGATGAAATAAATAAAAGCTGAAATAAATAATTCTCTCTACTACTATTCTGACATTTCACATTCTTAAAATAAAGTGGTGATCCTAACTGACCTAAGACAGGGAATTTTTAGTAGGATTAAATGTCAGAAATGGTGAAAAACTGAGTTTAAATGTATTTGGCTAAGGTGTATGTAAACTTCAGACTTCAACTGTATATATTACAAGTCATTCGAAATGGAGGATGTAGTACACAATTGTGCACCATTTCCAGGGACCCGTTTTGGCTTGTGAGCACTACTTTCAAAACTACTGGCTGAAATTATACAAAACCTTTGGAACATCAATACATTAATTCATCCATTCCGGGCTATTAATGTGATATTCAGTTGTCATGGTGGATGATAGTGGGTCTGTCTGCCTGTCGTTTGTATGTCTCTCTGTCTGTCTCTGTATTTGGTATGTTGTTAATATAGCTGGAGTCAATTGAAGAATTAAAATATCTGGCATTTCAATGCATCTTTGGGAACCAGAGGGGAAGAAAGTAATATGAAAGTAATCAGTGCAGTGAAGGGTGTATACTTGATTATACTGAGTATTCAAGAGGGACATAAACTTCAGTCTGGATGAGGAATCATTATATAGTATGTTGACATTTTGGTCAGCTTGACTGGTAAGTCACAATAGGCCATTCAGATATGGGCTTGTTGAAATTCTGTACAGATCGAGTATTATTGATTTGATAGCAAGCTAATCAATAAAACATCATAGCACACAGGTGTGCATGTCAAACTGACAGTTTTTTAGACACAGAAGAAGTTACTTATTTTGTCTCTTGGAACGCTGTTGTAGCAGTAGGCTATGTAGTTGGTGTCATCCACAGTGACATGAAAGATGCCGTTTTCTTTTGCACATATTCGATCTATTGTGGGTTATTCAGTGCTCATATTTGCCTACTACGTCACGATATGTATTTGCAGTTTAGGTTTAACAACTATTGAGTTACATTGTCAATTAGGTGAATTTGTTGGATGTGTCAGTGTTGCAATTATTGACTGAACTGCTCTAAATCATACATGGCTTTAAGGGCTTGAAATACTGGTAACAAAAAAAGTCCCCAAACCAAAAACTGTCTGAACGGATCTGGGGTCGACTCTAATACAAGAGAAGCAGGAAACGACCCTTAGACTGTAACCATGCAGCCCTCAAACCCGTCCAATGAACATGCGCTCCCCCTCCCTCTCTCCTACCCTGCCTTCCAGTCCCCCGTCCCTTCCTCCCCCCTCCCCATCCTCACCTCCCCGCTATAGCAGCGAACTAGTCAGCCCAACGTGCAGAGTAGCTCAGCCTTGTATAGCGGCTGGTACCACAGCGTCTTCAAGAGCATCGCACTCCATGTGCGTTGCGTGGATGTTGAAATTGCGCTGTGCAGCTTGTAACCGCGGCAAGAACTCAACATGTCGAACCCTCCCAACGACCCGTTCTATTCCTCCCCGTTCGGACCCTTCTACAGAAGGCACTCGCCCTACATGGTCCAACCCGAGTATAGGATCTACGAGATGAACAAACGACTACAATCTCGTACAGAGGTGAGTTCTGCTCATTGTATGCTATGAACGGGGTTGTCCTGTTAATTAAAGGTGTTGGGATATTTGTTTTGAGGGTAGAAATTGAAGTGTTGCGGCACGATTTCTCGTGCTTTTCGGGTCGGCTCAGTAGTTTAACCTGGAAAGTGGTTACATTTGTAAATACAGATGTGTTAATGTTGCACATGTGCCCAACCTTCCAATTATGTCATACCCATGTTAGGTGGAGTTTTTTATTATCCCAAATGACATGAAGGATGGATCATTTTACATAAACATTTCATTTTCAATGAGAAAATGTTTGTTTGGATAGGGCTATCATGTAAAACATGACTGAGCAAGGAAATATGTTCAGTTCAGTGAGTTTTGGTTTCATGTTTCATTGACATTGGAAGATTCCTACATTTTTTAAAACAGTAGGCTAGAACACAAACACTTATAGATCATTAGTAACAACAAAATGTAAGTTTGTTATTTTAGATTGTCAGGTAAGTCAGTTGTTTTTATCAGTCAAATCAATTAAAGTTCATTTAGTAAAAATAATAATTTTTCAAAACATTTAAGAATGATGTACTTGACCATCAATCAGGTTTGTGCCACCTTGGATTTGAGTCACTTCAATTAAAGCATAAAATATTGAACATGACAGATTGATACAGATTGATGCTTACAGACATGGATTTAGAAGTAGTTGTTTTGATCAATTTGATTAATTTGTTTAAAAAGTCATGCATGGGGATGTTTGCCAATGATAATGAACAATCACAGTAAAACCGTGCTGTTTTAGAATACAATTGAAGCTGAACAGTCCCCATGTCTACTTGTTATGGGTATGGCTGTCATGACTGGCATTGCTGCCTGTATGTTATGGTTCAAACTACTGGGTTACACTGAATTAACATTATGCTAAGGTATCTTGAATAAGAAGTTCTGAGTACCCTGGGAGAAGACGTCAAGTTGCATGGATTTGACAGTGGTTGGATTTAAGTCTGTTTGGCCATTTGGGTAATTAAAGAGAACCAAGAATCTACTAACTTGTCTTTGTGTTTTAAACTTGAACACTAGTTACACAGTTGATTTTAATATCACCATTGTTTTGTCCAACTGCATTTAACTCGACGACTGGACATTTTAATCGCAACCACACTAAAGATTGTGATTGATAGATATTGCTTATATCTGTAAGAATGGTGATAGATATTGGTTATATCTGTAAGAATGGTGATAGATATTGCTTATATCTGTAAGAATGGTGATAGATATTGGTTATATTTGTAACAATGGTGATAGATATTGGTTATATTTGTAACAATGGTGATAGATATTGGTTATATCTGTAAGAATGGTCGAAAGTAATGGAGCAAGTAATAATTGTGTAAGTACAACTTAAAACAATCAATTGGACTATTACAATTTAAAGTCATATTACTCAATTCATTCAGTGAGTTCAATATTATGCTTTACAGTGAAGATGCAGCATTTCCTGTCTATAGGGGTGTTGCAACTTTAAGAAGACCAAGGCAATGTTGCAGAGATGCAATGGCACACCATTCATGAATTATTCAACAGGAGTGGTCCAAGCCCCGGTGGACTTCCACTCCTGTAGCCTACCTCAGATACCAAGCCTGCAACAACTCCCAGGAACATACCCTACACACCACCAATATATATATATACAACCAATATATTACTGTCATCATAGCCATCATTTCAGCCATAAGGGTGGTAAATATCATTTTGTTTTTATTAATTTCCTTCATTTTTATGTTGGATTTAATGTGGAAAATCTGGGTAATGACAAAGTGTTCTACATGCATGGAAATAAAAAATGGCACAGATAATAATATTTTGGGGAACTTTGCATTTTGAATATCTCAACCACCACCAATAAAAGAGGCAGAAACAATAGAGATTGTTTATGAAAACTAAATTACTTTACTCATGGTATTCCTTGGGCTCCCGAGTGGCGCAGCGGTCTAAGGCACTGCATCTCAGTGCTTGAGGCGTCACTACAAACCCCCTGGTTCGATTCCAGGCTGTATCACAACCGGCCATGATTGGGAGTCCCATAGGGCGGTGCACAATTGGCCCAGCGTCATCCGGTGTAGGCCGTCATTGTAATAATAATATGCCATTTAGCAGACGCTTTTATCCAAAGCAAATTACAGCAGACATTTTTTATGTATGGGTGGTCCCGGGGATCGAACCCACTACCTTGGCGTTACAAGTGCCGTGCTCTACCAGCTGAGCTACAGAGGACTCTTATTGTAAATAATAATTTGTTCTTAACTGACTTGCCTAGTTAAATAAAGGATAAAAATTAATCTCAGTTGGTTATTTTTTGGACTTGAATGTCATTCTTTATCAAATGGGCCATTAAATGAAAATAGCTGAATAGGACTTGGGCTGCGCCCAAATTACACCCTATTCCCTTCATAGTAGTGCATTATAAAGGGAATATGGTGCCATTTGGTACGCAGCCCTGAATATGTGTCTTGGAGTTGTTCTTTAATATTTCATCCGACATCACAGCCTGCCAGCTATTGTGGAAACATTTCCTGTCTAGCTGATGATGTCCTAGTTGATCATTTAAAAAAACAGACATTAACAAACGTCATCAAGAATTGGTCAATTGGATCGGTTTTTTTGGTTATCTTTTCAGAACAGTTATGTCATTTTCCTGTCAGAAATATTAGTGAGTATATGGCTGTTGAATCATGCCAACCACTATTCAATAGAAGGACTATATGGCTTGTATAGGAACATGTCAGGTAGCCTACAATTAATCAGCCTTTTTATCTACCACCTTTAGTATTTAGAAAAGGTCAATAGATATACAGTGATGCCAAACATTCAGAATATTTTCTCTACCAGACAGAAACCATTATGATGGGTGTGCCTTTAGATTTGTTGATAGGTCTGTATTGATGTTTGTTGTTGAGTGTACCAACCACAGACACGTGTCTTCTGGGATTCAGTTTTTACATTAAGTTGTTGTTGGCAGGCAAGTCAACTAATATGAGTCACTAATGTCCATGCCCTGCCCAGCTGATGAGAATAGTTTGGCCCAGAGAACAGCATATGCTGCAGCATTACTTTGTGTCTCGGCAGCAATGTTGAAACGTAGTGTCTTTGAACCTCAGTAGCATCTGTTTGACATTATGGAGCTGTTTTAGACAGGTAATAGATGTGTTGTTTTTTAGGTAAACTATGCAATTTTTCTGGATGAAAATCTCATATGTTGCTGATGTATGCATACTTTAAGGTCGTTGGTGGAGTAAACATTGCAGTATGCTATATGTTGAAGTTTATATAAACTATTAATCACCTGAAGTGATATCAAATTGAGTTCAGTTTCTCAAGCATGTTGCTGAGAAGTCAGCCTATTCAAAATTAACCTGTCATGGTACACCTTTTTAGATGATAATCCTAATTAAATGTTATTGTTCTACATTTATTGTCACGACTTCCGCCGAGGCTGCCTCCCCTCCTTGTTCGGGCAGGTTTTGGCGTTCGTCGTCACTGGCTTACTAGCTGCTGCCGATCCATTTATCATCACTCCACTTGTCTTGTCTAATTAATCACACACACCTGGTCCTTATCCCCAATTAGTCATTGTATAAGTGTTCCCTCTGCTTCCTTGTCTGTGTGGGTGATTGTTTGTAGTGAGCTGTGTGTAGCTCGGTTGAGCTACCCTTACCTTGTTGTTGCCAGGGTAGTATTTTCCCCTGTGCCTGAGTTTTGTTGTCGCATGCTTGCGCAACTGTTTATTAACGGAATAAACTCTTTGGATGCGTATTACTCTCCTGCGCCTGACTCCTTCTATCACACGCATCACAGAATCACCCACCCGCTATGGAGTCAGCGGGAGAAGAGCGCATGCCTGGAGTCGTGGCACGGGTCCAGGAGCACTCCACAATGCTGGCCAGCTTGGAGGAAGCGATGGATCGGGTTCTTCAGGTAGTCCAATGCCTGGAGAGGAGCAGACCCAATCTGTCGAGACCAGCTGGCCAACCGGATCCAGCCACCTACACCCCAGCACCAGGAGGGATCCAGATATCCCGACCACAGGCGTTTGAGGGGAAAGCGGCACTGTGCCAGGGATTCCTCCTCCAATTGGAGCTTTACTTCACCAGCATCAGGCCGGCACCATCGGAGCGGGAGAAGGTGTCCGTCCTCGTTTCCTGCCTCTGTGGGAAAGCCCTGGAGTGGGCCAACACGGTGTGGAACGAAGGAGGAGCTGCGTTGGAGGACTACAGGGAGTTCGCTCGCCTCTTTCGGGCGGTATTCGACCACCCGCCCGAGGGTCGAGAGGCGGGTGAGCGACTGGTCCACCTGAGGCAGGGGACGAAGACTGCGCAGGACTTCGCGTTGGAGTTCCGGACGCTGGCAGCGGGATCCGGGTGGAGCAAGCGGGCCCTGATCGACCATTTCCGGTGCCATCTGCGGGAGCTAGCCTGCCGGGACACCATGTTGATAAACTGGTGGACATGGCCATTCGGTTGGACAACCTGCTGGCAGCCAGAGGACGTCCTGGTAGGGGTCTGCCCGTTTTTCACCCCGGAAGACTCGGACCTCGAGCCGATGGAGCTGGGTGGAGCCGCCTGCCGAGAGAGCGGAGGAGGACAGCGACAGTGCCACTCTGGTGGCACGAAGGGACAATCCACCACACGTCGTAGTCAACGTTCTTTTGGGCCTGGAGGCGGCAGGCAGGGCACTCACGCATCACCCCAGGTATCGAACACCCTCACTCGTTCAGAGCCCTCTGCGGCGCACTGTAAAATACCCGTCTCCTTTCCTGAGCACATGGATGTTCCCCAGTGTAAGGCGCTAGTCAATTCAGGCGCAGCTGGTAACTTTATGGACTGGGCATTCGCACACCGTATAGGCATTCCATTGATTCCCCTATCCATTCCACGCCCCATCAGAGCACTTGATAGTCGACCATTAGGGTCCGGGTTGGTTAAGGAAGTTACTGCACCAGTCACCATGATTACCCAGGAGACTCATTGTGAGCAGGTTACTTTTTCCATTATTGAGTCTCCTGCTTTCCCTGTGGTATTAGGTATCCCTTGGCTAGCACTCCACAACCCCACCTTCTCATGGCCGCAGAGGGTTCTCATGGGGTGGTCGTGAGAGTGTCAGGGTAGGTGTCTAGGTGTTTCTGTTGGTGCAACCACGGTGAAAAGTCCAGACAGTACCTCCACCGTGCACATTCCACCTGAATACCTAGATCTGGCGCAAGCGTTCTCTAAAACGCAGGCTACTAATTTACCACCTCATCAGGCGGGGGATTGCGCGATAAACCTCCGGGTAGACGCTGTACCTCCCAGGAGTCATATATACTCCCCTGTCACAGGCTGAAACGGTGGCTATGGAAACATATGTCACTGAGTCCCTGCGCCAGGGGTATATACGTCCCTCCACTTCACCCGCCTCCTTGAGTTTCTTCTTGGTGAAGAAGAAGGACGGAGGTCTGCGCCCGTGCATTGATTATCGACCACTGAACAGGGAGACGATAAGATTTAGTTATCCTCTCCCCCTCACTCCTTCAGTGATTGAATAAATGCATGGGGCGCGCTTCTTCACCAAATTAGATCTCAGGAGTGCGTACAACCTGGTGCGTATCCGAGAGGGAGATGAGTGGAAGACTGCATTCAGCACAACCACGGGGCATTATGAATACCTGGTGATGCCCTATGGTTTGATGAATGCTCCCTCAGTTTTCCAGTCCTTTGTGAACGAGGTGTTTCGGGACATGCTTGGTCGCTGTGTAGTGGTCTACATCGATGACATCCTGGTGTATTCCGCTACGCGCTCCGAGCATGTGTCCCTGGTTCGCAAGGTGCTGGCCCGACTGTTGGAAAATTACCTTTATGCTAAGGCAGAGAAGTATATGTTTTTCCAGCAGTCCGTCTCCTTCCTTGGATATCGCATTTCCACCTCAGGTGTGGAGATGGAGGAAGATCGCATTTCAGCCATGCGTAATTGGCCGACTCCAACCATGGTTAAGGAGGTGCAGCGCTTCCTTGGCTTTGCCAACTATTATCAGAGGCTTATCCGGGGCTTTGGCAAGGTCGCAGCTCCCATTACCTCCCTGTTGAAGGGTGGGCCGTCCCGGCTCTGCTGGTCTGCTGAGGCTGACCTGGCCTTCAGCAAACTGCGGGGTCTGTTCACCTCAGCCCCAGTACTGGCCCACCCCGATTCATCACTACCGTTCGTAGTGGAGGTGGATGCGTCCGAGGTTGGGATAGGAGCTGTCCTGTCTCAACGCTCGGGTACGCCACCCAAGCTCCGCCCCAGTGCGTTCTTTTCGAAGAAGCTCAGCCCGGCGGAGCAGAAATATGGCATTGGTGATCGGGAGCTGTTGGCTGTTGTTCGAGCCTTGACCGTGTGGAGGCATTGGTTCGAGGGGGCAAAACACCCTTTCCTCGTCTGGACGGACCACCGTAACCTGGAGTACATCCGGGCAGCGAGGAGGCTGAATCCTCGCCAGGCCAGGTGGGCCCTATTCTTCACCCGGTTTGATTTCACTCTTTCATACATCCCTGGTACGAAGAACGTGAAGGCAGACGCGCTGTCCCGGCTGTATGACACAGAGGAGAGGCCCAGAGACAACACTCCCATACTGCCGGCCTCCTGCATTGTGGCACCGGTAGTATGGGCGATGGACGCGGATATAGATCAGGCATTACGCACGGATCCCTCTCCACCTCAGTGTCCAGATGGGCTGCAGTACGTGCCTGCTCTTATCCGTCATCGTCTGATCTACTGGGCACACACGTCACCCTCCTCTGGTCACCCAGGTATCGGCCGCACAGTGCGCTGCCTGAGCGGAAAGTACTGGTGGCCTACCTTGGCTAAGGACGTGAGGGTGTACGTCTCCTCCTGCTCGGTGTGCGCACAGAGTAAGGCACCTAGGCACCTCCCAGCGGGTAAGCTACAACCGTTACCAGTTCCACAACGACCATGGTCTCACCTTAGCATTGATTTTCTAACTGATCTTCCCCTCTCCCAAGGTAACACCACCATCCTGGTCGTTGTGGAACGCTTCTCCATGTCCTGCCGCCTCCTTCCTCTGCCCAGTCTCCCCATGGCCCTGCAGACTGCGGAGGCCCTGTTTACTCACGTCTTCCGGTACTACGGGGTACCAGAGGATATAGTGTCTGACCGAGGTCCCCAGTTCACGTCCAAGGTCTGGATGGCATTCATGGAACGTCTGGGGGTCTCGGTCAGCCTGACCTCTGGGTTCCACCCCGAGAGTAATGGGCAGGTGGAACGGGTAAATCAGGACGTGGGTAGGTTCCTGCGGTCCTACATCCAGGACCGGCCGGGGGAGTGGTCGGTGTTCTTGCCATGGGCAGAATATGCCCAGAACTCTCTCCGCCACTCCTCCGCTAACCTAACGCCTTTCCAGTGTGTTCTAGGTTACCAACAGGTTCTGGCACTGTGGCACCAGAGCCAGACCGAGGCTCCTGTGGTGGATGACTGGTTTTGGTGCGCGGAGGAGTCGTGGGATACTGCCCACGTTCACCTCCAACGCGCCGTGCGGCATCAGTAGGCCAACGCTGACCGCCACCGCAGTGAGGCCCTGGCGCTGCTGGAGCCGCGTGTCAAAGGGGGGATACTGTTACTTCCGCCGAGGCTGCCTCCCCTCCTTGTTCGGGCAGGTTTCGGCATTCGTCGTCACCGGCTTACTAGCTGCTGCCGATCCATTTATCATCACTTGTCTTGTCTAATTAATCACACACACCTGGTCCTTATCCCCAATTAGTCATTGTATAAGTGTTCCCTCTGCTTCCTTGTCTGTGTGGGTGATTGTTTGTAGTGAGCTGTGTGTAGCTCGGTTGAGCTACCCTTACCTTGTTGTTGCCAGGGTAGTATTTTCCCCTGTGCCTGAGTTTTGTTGTCGCATGCTTGCGCAACTGTTTATCGACGGAATAAACTCTTTGGATGCGTATTACTCTCCTGCGCCTGACTCCTTCTATCACACGCACCACATTTATCCCTGAAATTTTCCAAATAATCAGTTTCAGGTTCAGTCATATAAAACAGAATTGGATTTGAATAAACATCAATAAGTCATAATAAGCTTACAATTTCTATTGTATCGTCTTACAATCATAAACTCTGTTTTTGGCTTTCATCATGATTACCTTTGAATGAATCACAATAGGTAAGACTGTAAACTGTATTAGGAATCCACAATGATAGATGACTGGAAGTTTACTAATGACTAAACACCATCACTTGTTCTTCAACACATGGCTCGCCATTGTCCTATTACCTTTCATTTTACACAGCGAACCTTTTCTGACCTACCAATCAAAACAGCCTTTGATTGTTATGTGACCGTATATGTACGGTTTGACCGCATTGATTACGGACCGTCGCTCAGGGGCCACTGGCCTCCGTATGAAGCATCTCCGCACACTCACACACACACATACACGTCTCTGCCGTGATTTAGGGGTTGTGGGGGAATCTGACACTTAAGCGGATATGCAAATGAGGAGTCAGATTACCATTCAGAGGAGGGGCCTGCTCGACCTCAGACGCTGTAAGGACATTAGCATAGAAGTCGTTAATATTCAGCGGGAGAGTGAGGGATGAAGCATAACGCTACAAGCGAGGAACTATAGGCGAGAGAAAGAGAGAGGGGGAGAGAAAGAGAGAGAGGGAGAGAAAGATAGAGAGGGAGGGAGAGGGAAGAAAACAAAAGCACTTTAATGGTAGCCTCGTATGAACCCTCCTGATCTCGAGAGCTTACATTCTGTGTGTAGCTAAACAGAATGTTTGTAGCAAAACAAAATGTAAGCTTGCGAGATCAGGATGATTCGTACGAGGCTACTTTAATGGAGGGTGCTAGAATAATATCGACCAGCATGATCTAATGTGTTCAGTTGGGAATGCAGTTATTTGAAGTTAAAAGATTCACCTGGATTTAGCCAGTGTGCCCAAACCTTAGCACTCCTGAGGTGGATTGTGTTTAGTTGGGTTTGGTGAAATCGAATCATTTACTTTTCCGTTGACTGACTGCTGGTTGACTGACTGTCTATTTGTTATGTAATCAGGTGGCCTGTTCCAAAATCAGCCCCTAGCCCCCTGTTCCCTAGGCATTTGTGTAGATCTGAATGGATTGGCTACTGTATAAGCATTAAGGCAAAAAGCCACCCCTCCCAGTCTATCAGACAGCACGTTGGGGTTATTACCATATTGCTTATACTTCTCAGATCTACATGATGTGCCCAGCGGTAGGGGATAGGGGTCCATGTCTAACTGAGCATTAGGTGATGGTTGTCAGTCCATTGCTTAAGGATACTGTACACTGCACTGCCCCCATCTGGGAATGACATTCCACCTTTTCTCAGAGTTAGATCACTTCATCCTCAGCCATGCAAGGGAATCCCCAGTATGTGGAAAACTTGCTCTGTTTACATGTGATTTGAGCAGCACATAAAAAGTGCACAAATTCCCATCCTAGGTGGGTCCTTCAGTACCTACCTGGCCTGAAATGGACAAATACCACAGACCAGGGGTTCTTCAACTTTTTCATCCCGGAACCCAAATTAGAAATTCAGTGCTTTCCTGGGACCCAAGCTCATGAAAACACGCCCCCTTTTGGGGGCCCAAAGTTTTAAAGGTAATTTCCTTGCTTTTCTACACATTTTGCCATGGGGCGTAAAGAAAATGTTGCTGTTTTAAAGCACATTTTCTGCAATTCTACACTTTAGTCCATGAGGCGGAGAGAAAATAGTGCAATTTTATAAAAACAAATAATGCAATTCTACTCATTTTGCCATGGGGCAGAGATAATTTATTTGCTGTTTTACACCTAATTTCCTGCAATTCTACCCATTTTGTGATGACTTATGCCATGTTAATATGATATCTGAGTGAGAGTGACTTAACAAAATGAATGGGGACACCCTGGAGGTCAGGGCCCCTGGGAAAGTGCCCTGTGTGCCCGGTCGGTATTCGGCCATGATTACTATGAGTTTAGATAGCTGGCTAGAATAACTTACCAATCTAAAAAATGGTAGCTGGCATGGCTAATTGAGTGACTGTCGGTGACTGCCATAACAAGAGAAAAACTGCTGATGCACAACCACATTTCTAAATTGCAACTTGTGTATTTTACTATTCTAACTCTCAACAGTGAGTTGAAGTCCCCGACAGTTCCTAAATATATATATATATATATATATATATATATATCATTCTATAATACCTTTTTTACTCTGACATGTCGCGACCCACCATTAACATGTTTGCGACCCACTTTGGATCGCGACCCATACTTTAAGAAAGGATGTAACAGACAAGTTGGCCATTTGCTCTAGCCTGCCTGGAGTTCTAGATGGGCAGGGCTTGCAGTTTTGAGCCTCTATTGGTTCTTTAAGACAGGCAAGCTCAATTAAGCAATCTAATCCTAAAATCTAAATCTCTTAATCTTAATCAGATAAAGTATTTGAAATTATTTCAAATAGTATTTGAACCCAAGTCTGATGCTAATCCATGTAGCCAGTATCAGATGGAGGTAGAGGATGTTCCCAGATAATAGTTACATGTCTAACTCCAAAAGAAAAGTTTGCCCAAACAATGAGGTGTTGGTCCAGCCAGCAGGAAGCTTGGACAATGGTCCCATCTTTTTCCTGTCACTTTCCTACAGTTCCCATAGTTCCTTCCAGGGTACAGATAAGACACAGGGACCTATTCCATTCACTTCCTGTTCCAGTTTGATGAATTTCTGTACTTCATGATCATAATGATGAATGTGAATGTGGATGATGTATTGTATTGATGAGGCCACATAGCCCACAAACATGGCTGTCCCTAATTGATTCCTTCTATGTATTTTAACTTGTTAGTTCATTACTAATGGCATACTATTGTATAAGGCTAATTATTCTCTCTGACATATTAGAGACATATTAGTCTACCGTTATGTAGAATGGCCATATACAGGTGTTGTCATTAAACCACATTGCTGACTATTCCCACCAGAAACATAGGAAAAACATATGAAGACAGCTTACAGCTGGAGTTAAATGTATTGGCATAATAACTAGGCTCGTCTTCACAATGTACACTGATATCAGGAGATCAGCTGATGAACTAAACACTATACCAATGATACCACAGTACTCACAAAGCGATATGAGTAAAAGTGGCATTGAGTTTGATGAGGCAACCAGCTGCGTGTTTATTGGTCCAATTAGTGCATGCTGATGTGTTGTCTAGGACCCACTGATGCATCGTGGGTAGTGGCCATGCGAAAGCACAGTGGCTTTTCAAGGACACAGCATTTCTCTAGCATTTGCATAATGTAAGTGGTATCCCTAATGCAGCTACAATTCCTGTTTACTTATTGCTTTGTACCACGGTAAACAGCTTTAGAAAAAGATATCAACATTGCTAACTGTACAGGCATACGGAATTCATGTACATTATAATGCAACATTTTTTGTATGGTTTGGATAATGAAAGTATCTTTTCACTCCTCAGATACACTTCAGATATGTACACTACCTTGAAAATGTCTCTATGCATCACCACCATGCCTTTCACACATTTAAAGGGAAATTCTGCCACTTTTCAACCTCATTTATCATCTCCAGCACCATACCAGTGTCTACATATGTGAAAACTGCGTGTTTCTATGATCTGTGGTTAAAAAGATAAGAAGAAAGGTCCTAAAAATACTTATCTGTGACATCACAGGGTAGGATTAAAAGTAAGAGAAACTGTGATTATTTTCTTAACCCCCCCCCCATGTCACCGCAAGTCTCATAGTGTTTGAAAATCGCAGTTTTTTAAATATTTTAACTTTTTATGATGTCATCGGGTAGATGCACCGTTTTCACATATTTAAACACTGGTATTGGGCTGGCTAATCCTTTAGCTAGCCCATAGAGCTATCCTCACTATGGTGTCCCACTAATCCTTTAGCTAGCCCATAAATATATCCTCATTATGGTGTCCCACTAATAATTTAGCTAGCCCATAGAGCTATCCTCACTATGGTGTCCCACTAATCATTTAGCTAGCCCATAGAGCTATCCTCACTATGGTGTCCCACTAATCCTTTAGCTAGCCCATAGAGCTATCCTCACTATGGTGTCCCACTAATCCTTTAGCTAGCCCATAGAGCTATCCTCACTATGGTGTCCCACTAATCCTTTAGCTAGCCCATAGATCTATCCTCACTATGGTGTCCCACTAATCCTTTAGCTAGCCCATAGAGCTATCCTCACTATGGTGTCCCACTAATCCTTTAGCTAGCCCATAGAGCTATCCTCACTATGGTGTCCCACTAATCCTTTAGCTAGCCCATAGATCTATCCTCACTATGGTGTCCCACTAATCCTTTAGCTAGCCCATAGATCTATCCTCACTACAGCTAGCGAAGCTCCGCCGGCTTGTCAGGTAGTCAGCTAGTCTGGTAGTCAGCTAGTCAGGTAGTCAGGTATTCAGGTACTCAGCTAGTCAGGCAGTCAGCTATTCAGGTAGTCAGCTAGTCAGGTATTCAGGTAGTCAGGTAGTCAGCTATTCAGCTAGTCAGGTATTCAGGTAGTCCGCTAGTCAGGTAGTCAGCTAGTCAGCTAGTCAGGTAGTCCACTAGCCAGCAAGTCAGGTAGTCAGGTAGTCAGCTAGTATGCTAATCAGCTAGTCCGATAGTCAGGTAGAGTAAATGAAGGCATGACACCAGTGTGTGGAGAGTTTCCCTCTGGTCCAGTGTGTGGAGAGTTTCCCCTCCGGTACAGTGTGTGGAAAGTTTCTGGTCCAGTGTGTGGAGAGTTTCTCCTCCAGTCCAGTGTGTGGAGAGTTTCTCCTCCAGTCCAGTGTGTGGAGAGTTTCTGGTCCAGTGTGTGGAGAGTTTCCGGTCCAGTATGTGGAGAGATTCAGGTCCAGTGTGTGGAGAGTTTCCAGTCCAGTGTGTGGAGAGTTTCCAGTCCAGTGTGTGGAGAGTTTCCGGTCCAGTGTGTTGAGAGTTTCTCCTCCGGTGCAGTGTGCGGAGAGTTTCCGGTCCAGTGTGTGGAGAGTTTCTGGTCCAGTAAATGAAGGCATGAAACCAGTGTGTGGAGAGTTTCCCTCTGGTCCAGTGTGTGGAGAGTTTCCCCTCTGGTACAGTGTGTGGAAAGTTTCTGGTCCAGTGTGTGGAGAGTTTCCGGTCCAGTGTGTGGAGAGTTTATCCTCCGGTCCAGTGTGTGGAGAGTTTCTGGTCCAGTAAATGAAGGCATGAAACCAGTGTGTGGAGAGTTTCCCCTCCAGGTACAGTGTGTGGGAAGTTTCTGGTCCAGTGTGTGGAGAGTTTCTGGTCCAGTGTGTGGATAGTTTCCGGTCCAGTGTGTGGAGAGTTTCCGGTCCAGTGTGTGGAGAGTTTCTCCTCCAGTCCAGTGTGTGGAGAGTTTCTCCTCCAGTCCAGTGTGTGGAGAGTTTCTGGTCCAGTGTGTGGAGAGTTTCCGGTCCAGTATGTGGAGAGTTTCAGGACCAGTGTGTGGAGAGTTTCCGGTCCAGTGTGTGGAGAGTTCCCGGTCTAGTGTGTGGAGAGTTTCTCCTCCGGTGCAGTGTGCAGAGAGTTTCCGGTCCAGTGTGTGGAGAGTTTATCCTCCAGTCCAGTGTGTGGAGAGTTTCTGGTCCAGTGTGTGGAGAGTTTCTCCTCCAGTCCAGTGTGTGGAGAGTTTCAGGTCCAGTGTGTGGAGAGTTTCTGGTCCAGTGTGTGGAGAGTTTCCGGTCCAGTGTGTGGAGAGTTTCAGGTCCAGTGTGTGGAGAGTTTCCGGTCCAGTGTGTGGAGAGTTTCTCGTCCGGTCCAGTGTGTGGAGAGTTTCCAGTCCAGTGTGTGGAGAGTTTTCGGTCCAGTGTGTGGAGAGTTTCAGGTCCAGTGTGTGGAGAGTTTCTGGTCCAGTGTGTGGAGAGTTTCTCGTCCGGTCCAGTGTGTGGAGAGTTTCCGGTCCAGTGTGTGGAGAGTTTCCGGTCCAGTGTGTGGAGAGTTTCAGGTCCAGTGTGTGGAGAGTTTCCGGTCCAATGTGTGGAGAGTTTCCGGTCCAGTGTGTGGAGAGTTTCCGGTCCAGTGTGTGGAGAGTTTCTCCTCTGGTCCAGTGTGTTGAGAGTTTCCGGTCCAGTGTGTGGAGAGTTTCCAGTCCAGTGTGTGGAGAGTTTCAGGTCCAGTGTGTGGAGAGTTTCTCCTCCGGTCCAGTGGGCATAGAGTTTCGGGTCCAGTGTGTGGAGAGTTTATCCTCCGGTCCAGTGTGTGGAGAGTTTCCGTTCCAGTGTGTGGAGAGTTTCCAGTCCAGTGTGTGGAGAGTTTCCGGCCAGTGTGTTCAGAGTTTCCGGTCCAGTGTGTGGAGAGTTTCTCCTCCGGTCCAGTGTGCGGAGAGTTTCCGGTCCAGTGTGTGGAGAGTTTCCGGTCCAGTGTGTGGAGAGTTTATCCTCCGGTCCAGTGTGTGGAGAGTTTCCGGTCCAGTGTGTGGAGAGTTTATCCTCCGGTCCAGTGTGTGGAGAGTTTCCAGTCCAGTGTGTGGAGAGTTTCAGGTCCAGTGTGTGGAGAGTTTCCGGTCCAGTGTGTGGAGAGTTTATCCTCCGGTCCAGTGTGTGGAGAGTTTCCGGTCCAGTGTGTGGAGAGTTTATCCTCCGGTCCAGTGTGTGGAGAGTTTCAGCTCCAGTGTGTGGAGAGTTTCAGGTCCAGTGTGTGGAGAGTTTCCGGTCCAGTGTGTGGAGAGTTTCCGGTCCAGTGTGTGGAGTGTTTCTCCTCCGGTCCAGTGTGTTGAGAGTTTCCGGTCCAGTGTGTGGAGAGTTTCCAGTCCAGTGTGTGGAGAGTTTCAGGTCCAGTGTGTGGAGAGTTTCTCCTCCGGTCCAGTGTGCATAGAGTTTCGGGTCCAGTGTGTGGAGAGTTTATCCTCCGGTCCAGTGTGTGGAGAGTTTCCGTTCCAGTGTGTGGAGAGTTTCCAGTCCAGTGTGTGGAGAGTTTCCGGCCAGTGTGTTCAGAGTTTCCGGTCCAGTGTGTGGAGAGTTTCTCCTCCGGTCCAGTGTGCGGAGAGTTTCAGGTCCAGTGTGTGGAGAGTTTCCGGTCCAGTGTGTGGAGAGTTTATCCTCCGGTCCAGTGTGTGAACAGTTTCCGGTCCAGTGTGTGGAGAGTTTATCCTCCGGTCCAGTGTGTGGAGAGTTTCAGCTCCAGTGTGTGGAGAGTTTCAGCTCCAGTGTGTGGAGAGTTTCCGGTCCAGTGTGTGGAGAGTGTATCCTCCGGTCCAGTGTGTGGAGAGTTTCAGGTCCAGTTTGTGGAGAGTTTCCTGTCCAGTGTGTGGAGAGTTTCCGGTCCAGTGTGTGGAGAGTTTCTCCTCCGGTCCAGTGTGTGGAGAGTTTCAGGTCCAGTGTGTGGAGAGTTTCCGGTCCAGTGTGTGGAGAGTTTCTCCTCCGGTCCAGTGTGTGGAGAGTTTCAGCTCCAGTGTGTGGAGAGTTTCAGGTCCAGTGTGTGGAGAGTTTCCGGTCCAGTGTGTGGAGAGTTTCCAGTCCAGTGTGTGGAGAGTTTCCAGTCCAGTGTGTGGAGAGTTTCCGGTCCAGTGTGTGGAGAGTTTCTCCTCCGGTCCAGTGTGTTGAGAGTTTCCAGTCCAGTGTGTGGAGAGTTTCCAGTCCGGTGATGCATGGAGGAGAAGGAGGTAGTTGTCACGCCCTGGCTCTGGGGACGCTTGTATGTTGAGCCAGGGTGTGAGTTTTCATTTGTTTTCATTCTAGTATTGTGGTTCTATGTTGGCCAGTGTGGTTCTCAATCAGAGGCAACGAGTATCAGCTGTTGCTTGTTGTCTCTGATTGGGCACCATACTTAAGCAGCCAGTTTTCCCACAGTGTTTGTGGGATCTTGTTCCGTGTTGGTGTGTTTATTGTAACCAAGGACGTCACGTTATCGTTTTGTTGTTTTGTTTGTGTAATCATCATCATTTAATAAATAAGTATGTTTGCATTCCACGCTGCGCCTTGGTCCTCCTCCTTCGACGATCGTGACAGAAGATCCCACCAAGACTGGACCAAGCAGCGTGTCCAGGAGCCATCGCCAGGGAGATCTCTAGCGGATCTCCTTCGCCTCCTCGACTGGGTCAAGCCGTGTGAGGAATAGAGGGGCTTGACTTGGAAGCAGAAGGGCGAAAGGCTGGCAAGAGATATGGAGACCTGGTCCACTGGTAGGAGAGAAGCCCAGAACATTTTTAGGGGGGGGCTCACGCCGTGGACGACGGGGCAGCAGGAGGCCGCGATAGAGCGGTCCAGCGGGTTGGCAGAGGAGGCCGCCAGGTTACGGGGGCCACTGGTCACCAAGGGGAAGGAAAGTGTAGAGGCACGGCGAGAGGTACTGGGGTGTGTTACCAGTCCGGTCCGGCCCGTTCCTGATCCCCGCGTAGGGCCAGTGGTGTGTGTCCCCAGTACGGTCCGGCCTGTTCCTGTTCCTCGCATCGAGCCTGTGGTGCGCGTCGCCAGCCCGGTCCGGCCTGTTCCTGCTCCCCACATCGAGCCTATGGTGCGCGTCGCCAGCCCGGCCCGGCCTGTTCCTGCTCCCCGCACCAAGCCTATTGTGCGCGTCGCCAGCCCGGCCCGGCCTGTTCCTGCTCCCCGCACCAAGCCTATGGTGCGCGTCGCCAGCCCGGCCCGGCCTGTTCCTGCTCCCCGCACCAAGCCTATGGTGCGCGTCGCCAGCCCGGCCCGGCCTGTTCCTGCTCCCCGCACCAGGCCTATGGTGCGTGTCACCAGCCCGGTCCGGCCTGTTCCTGCTCCCCGCACCAAGCCTATGGTGCCCGTCGCCAGCCCGGCCCGGCCTGTTCCTGCTCCCCGCACCAAGTCAGTGGTGCGCGTCGCCAGCCCGGCTCGGACTGTTCCTGTTCCCCACACCAAGCCAGTGGTGTGCGTCGTCAGTCCGGCACAGCCCGTGCCTGTTCCACCGGTGCCTGGTCCGGTACCGGTCAGCTGCTCCACGTCGGAGCTAGAGCAATCCGCTCCACCAGTGTTCAGTCCAGCTCCGGCCAGCAGGGCCAGACCGGACCAGGGGTACTGTGGGGGGTTAGAGAGGGAGTGGGGATCATGCCCAGAGCCGGATCCCCCGCCAAGGTGGAGTGCCCACCCGGTCCCTCCCCTGTGGTGTTCTGTTGGCGCGGTCGGAGTCCGCGCCTTTGGGGGGGGGGTACTGTCACGCCCTGGCTCTGGGGACGCTTATATGTTGAGCCAGGGTGTGAGTTTTCATTTGTTTTCATTCTAGTATTGTGGTTCTATGTTGGCCAGTGTGGTTCTCAATCAGAGGCAACGAGTATCAGCTGTTGCTTGTTGTCTCTGATTGGGAACCATACTTAAGCAGCCAGTTTTCCCACAGTGTTTGTGGGATCTTGTTCCGTGTTGGTGTGTTTATTGTAACCAAGGACGTCACGTTATCGTTTTGTTGTTTTGTTCGTGTAATCATCATCATTTAATAAATAAGTATGTTTGCATTCCACGCTGCGCCTTGGTCCTCCTCCTTCGACGATCGTGACAGTAGTGTATTGAAGAAGTTCTGGACAGCTGTTGTGTGGGATAGGTAGATTTAGATGAGATGTTAAAGAGAGAGGGGAGTGTGGCAGAGTTGTCAAGTGTTGATTGTTTCATATAGAATTGGTTTGGGATTTGTTTTATTTGCTTACAGGCAGCTGACCTGACTGGATAGTGTGTCTTTCTATCTAGCAGAGATCAGAACTACAGTATACAATAAAACACAGTCTACTTTACATAGTGTATGTTTTTTACACCAATACACACATGGACTGCAATTCAATATATCTTCAGGAAAAGGCTACTGTTGAAATGGTTTATACCAGAAGGCCTATATGTTGCTTTGGGGGCCTTTGTGCCCCGCCTGGAAATCAAACTAGGGGAAACACTGCCATGCACATACTTACTGTGATGTAAGCGTCAGCCGAGGGAACCAAAGATAGACCATTTACATTTACATTTTAGTCATTTAGCAGACACTCTTATCCAGACCACTGTTCTGTATTTCATTCTCAACTCTGCTCTTTCTTGAACCAGAGGCCCTGTTTGTATGGTTGAATGCCAGAGCAAAATGTCAATGGACCTCCTGAATGGAACATATTGAGTCGAAACTGACTCACCAACATAGAACTCCATTTTGTAAAGTAACAGGAGCTTAAGAAGGGGATGTTGAAGGGATGTATCCACCAGTTTACATGAAATAGGACATCTGACTTTTATCCAATCCCCTCACCTGTTATTTGACAAAGGGAAAAGGTTATATAGACTAAGTAATGATTTAAATCGACACACTAGAGGAAAACATCATTCTGTATGTTTTCTACTCCTAGTTCATTTTACTACTAACACAATATTTACCTTCTGTTATCTATATGGAAATGTGATACAATGTTCAGGCCTTTACACCGCGAAGACCATCAATGTTGTTGAATGGCAATAAAGTTAAACTTAAAGCCGCCGACCATACTGAAAGTGTTATTGAATGGAGAGGCTTGTCATCAGAGAGGGGAGACAGTGAATGAGAGAAAAAGAGAGAGTGTGTGTGTGTGAGAGAAAGAGAGGGGGGGGGGAGACTGCCTTGTTGACCCTGGTTCTACTCTCACTCCCTGAAGGCCCCTCACAGGACAGGATTATCTGCTGAGGTCATTTAGCCTGCTGAGTGTGACTAATCAGAATCTGTCTCACACACACACACGCGTGCAAATACTCACACACCCACACACACACACACACACCGAAAAGACAGCCATGCAGATAAACACTTATTGATGCAATTTATCTCTCTCTCTCCCTCTCCCTCCCTCCCAAAATTTCCTTAATTTTGGGTCAGTCACAGTGATCAGGTATTCTGTCACTGTGTACTCTCTGTTTAGGGACAAATAGCATTCCAGTTTGCTCTGTTTTTTTGTAAATTCTTTCTAATGTGTCAAGTAATTATCTTTTTGTTTTCTCCTGATTTGGTTGGGTCTAATTGTGTTGCTGTCCTGGGGCTCTCTCGCTCTCTCTCTCTCTCTCTCTCTCTCTCTCTCTCTCTCTCTCTCTCTCTCTCTCTCTCTCTCTCTCTCTCTCTCTCTCTCTCTCTCTCTCTCTCTCTCTCTCTCTCTCTCTCTCTCTCTCTCTCTCTCTCTCTCTCTCCCCCCCCCCCTCCCTCTCTCTCTCTCATACACATTTCTCAACAAGCTCATCCAGTGCTGTCCCAGTGGAGGCCTCGTCAGTCGCGTGTGTGACCATTGTTGTTGATTATCCTCCAGTGGAACCCTGCTGTGCTAGGCATCCATGCCCCCTATCCCACCACCATACCACCCTGTCCTCCTGTCCCCTGGGGGACTCCATCCACTGACAGTTGCCTGGCACTAGCCCAATCACACACACCACACAAAGACTCCTGTTGAGTCAATCATTACTACTCCCAGTGTGTGATAGAATGCAATGATGGCGCAGCAGTGGGTGTATCTGGGTCAGAATTAAGAAACATAGTTTGCGTGCTCTAAATTTGGGTAGTGGTGGTGCAGCGAAGATAAATATGTGACTGTGCAGAAATGGACAGATGAGAGTGTATAATTTTTCATAGGGGGAAACCGCACTTCTAGTATGTATCCAGATTAGAATCAGATTAGGGTGTGTTGGTTACAACATGGTTAACACCTCCGATACAGCAGTGCAGTTTATCTCAATCTGTAATTGATTGAATCCCAGCCCTTAAGGTATCATAGGCCTATCACTAGGTTTATCACCAATCTCTGAGCCAGGGATGTTGATGCTGCTTCACCAGCGGACGCTCTCTTCCCAGGTCATAATCATGTATTGATTCACCTACTAAATGAACTGCAGGAGTTCTATCCCCTCCCTCTCTCCCTCCATCCCCTCCCTATATCACACACACCTCCAGACCTGCTGATATGAAGCACATTGCGTTGTCCTCCGAGGTCCTTGGGGTCAGCACATATTGGACTTGACGCTAGGCGATGTTGACATGGATAATTGTAAACATCTGGAAGGGTCCAGCGATCCCTCAGTGGAGCAACGAATGAAAGCCTCTCAATCTGTCCTAACATGTCGGGTGAAATCAACATCACGCGTCACATGGGGTTCGTCGACGGTTACAGTACATTATCTAGTAAATGATGGTGTCATGTTCCCCGGAGTGGCAGGTGAAAGGGTACAACGTTTTGCCTGTTAGTGATAGCAAAATTATTTCAATATCATGATGTTGTGTACAGTGGTGGATGTCCTGGGTTGATGCGTGATGTACTTATCATGGAGCAAAGAGATTGTGGGGGAATACGTAGATAGTATACAATCTGTTGTTTCCATAAAATATGTTCTGTGCAACAAAGCAAATTATATGATAATATTTGATCAACTTTCTTCTCTCTCTCTTTCAGGAGAGTGACAGTCTGTGGTGGGATGCGTTTGCCACAGAGTTCTTTGAGGAGGACGCAACACTGACCCTCTCCTTCTGCCTGGAGGATGGACCAAAGAGATACAGTAAGACTACACTACCCACAATACACCTGCTTTACCAACTGTCCTCTGTTCAGTAGCTCACTTCCTACCTGCTGTCATGTCTTTCTCTAGCAATTTACTGGGGGAGGGGTGGTTCAAAATAGGGGAGGGTGGTCAAACTTTTTTGCTTTGGAGAGGGTTGTGTGTTTTTTTTATTGGGCACAGGGGAGGGTAGTGTGTTTTTCTCCAGGTTCACATTCACTCTTTTGCAGGTTTTACTATATATTTTCTTCCATCCTAGCCAAATTTATCATCAAGGTGTTTTGGTACTTCCCTTATGCACTACGCTTTTCCCTGTACTAATTTTTACTATACCACAGGTCAGTATAGTCTAACGGTCTATCCTGCCATCTATCCACCATTCATAGTGACAATAGCGGTAGGTGGATCATTGTCCAGATCTGCAATAGGCTAACTAGCAATCATACCACACATTAAAACCTTAAAAGCTGCATACATTTTTTTATATGAATTGAATAGCTGATAGGCAGCGGAGATACCAGGTGCATCATTGCGCATGAAAGAACAGTGAAGGCATGAGACAAAGGTCAAAAATGTTTAGCGACAATACAATTATCCTACCTAGACTAGCCTACAACACTACAATGCAATGAATAATTGCATTATTGTTTTCAAGTGAGTACAACATTCTAGCCAACTCTAGGCTGCAGTGAAAACGCCATTTGAATAACGGCACCAATGTCATGTTATTTGAATGTTTCATTCGATGTGGATCAGTTGTGGGTCTACTCTGGACAGTTTATAAGGTCTAGAAAGGCACAGTAGCAGGCCAGTCTGGCTGTATTTTTACTTCTGATACTGAGATGCGCTGTCTGTTGCTGGATCATCATTCTCTCAAGTCGTCCTATAACAATGTGGCCACATATGTTCCCGGCAAGCCCAGTTATTCAGGAAAGCTTAATGCACACTCTGCCTCCTCTCCAATCCGAGCGGCTATTCCTCACGCACCTAGAACGCTTCAATATAGCCTAAATATAACTTTTTTTTGTGTGGCATAAACACAACCAGTCACAATGTTTTCAACTGATTAGCCTACTTCAAAAGTCTCCTGTATGCATACGCTCGTTCATCCAAAATATAAGCTTGATGCTCCTTTCAATACATATCGAGGGTCTTATTCTGGTGATGTGATGATCCATGCTTGGCTGCCATTTGACAAATAAAAATGATCTCGCACTTTTGTCGATAATAATCTCATCATGTAGTGTTGATGATCACAAGTTTACTGGAGAACTGAGACCAAGTAGAGACTTTTGGACAAGGTGGATAATTGTATAATATAAGGCAGTTTATTCAGAGGTAAAGATATCTGGAATAGCGTGCACGGACTCGTTCGTCAAACTCGTAGGGAGTTTATCTGAAGAGAGCCCCGAAACATTGTGTGCAGACATTTTATGCAATAAATGAAGTAGGTTGAATATAGTAGTTCTGATCTTCTGATTGGTCCTGATGAGTTGGGCGAGGTCCCCTTCAGGCTAGTGTCACTGTTGCATTTGGCTCTGAGTCGGGTTCTCTGTCTTCAAATGTTCAGCCTAAGAGAGGGGATTTTTGTGTGTGTGTGTGTGTGTGTGTGTGTGTTTAACAGTGATGATGTGTGTGTGTGTGTGTGTGTGTGTGTGTGTGTGTGTGTGTGTGTGTGTGTGTGTGTGTTATCAGTGATGATGTGTGTGTGTGTGTGTGTGTGTGTGTGTGTGTGTGTGTGTGTGTGTGTGTCCTCAGAGCAAGAACTCGTGAGTTGGAAGAACTGAGAGACCTATGGCGTGGGTGTTGTCCTTGGCCACCTGCTGACAAGGCTGACAAGATAGGACCCTTTTGTCCATTGTTATTGGATAGGAACAGCATTGATTGAAAACAAACGCCCAACACAAAATGGGTCATGCACAAGATTTTAGTCAGACCAAGCTATAACATTATATATTTACTACGACAGTAGTAGGCTATAACTGCACTGAATCTGCAAGCTGTTGGCTAGAGCACACGTGACAATACCAGAGTTGGCACATTCGCTATACCTACGCAACAATTTTTGTGACAAAACCATCAGTACGCCTACATTTACATTTTAGTCATTTAGCAGACATTCTTATCCAGAGCGACTTACAGTTAGTTAGTGAGTGCATACATTTTCATAGAGCCTAGAGTTGAAAATGCGATGGAAATCCATTTAACTTGTATTTTTTATTCAGTACATGGGAATTTAACCTCAAAAAGTATTTTTATGTGCACTACGTATTTACGCACATACTTTTATCTGCAACAAGTCAATTTGATGGAAACACAACTCTGATGGGAAAATGCTCTAGGGTTTCCCTTAGCCGGTAGGCTAATTGCGGATTTTGGCCAATAAAAAAATTAAAAGCCCCCCCAAAAAATTGTAGTAGGCCAAATTGTCCAGGAGAGGCTGTTTATCATAGCCTACACCCTGAATTCGCGCTTCAGCACCATTCTCTCAGGCCTTGGGCGCATGTGCACCTGCTACAAAGGAGAGAGAGACCGAGAGAGGAGCCTTGGCCTAGGCTACTGCTATTGTGAAGATGGAGGCCTTTTTCATTGAAGTAAAATGAAAGTTAGAGGAAAAAGAGCATGCCTATAGTGAAAAGCCTGCAAGGGGAATTTAAGTTGTAATATTGTAGTGGACTAAGATGTGAAGAATGCAGTCTACTGTGCAACTCCCTATTCAGGTAGGATGACATTTAGGAACTTACAGTTATTTATAATAATTTGTTTTATCATTATTATTGTATATCATTGTTATTATTGTAAGCCTATTTATTAATCTTTAAATATGCAAAACATGTTTTGTTTAATTCTGTTGAGACATTTTCATTGGCTAAATTAAATTTGATCTGTCTTTTTAATTGTGTGCTCCATATTTAGTTTAAAATAGGTTATAAGTAGGTCTGTTGTAAAATACATATAATTAGCCTATTTCTGTCATTTGTTGGGTATAGTAGGCACTTGCCTTTGTTGGTCATTGCTGCAATATATCCTGTTCAAAACGTTTGTGAAGGTGTAAACCAGTTCACAAGTGTTTTGTTTCATTCTTTTGAGCCATTTTATGGCCAAAATTAAGTTGCAACTAATGCTGTGTTTGCAGCAATATAATAGCCTGCTCGTACTTTTCCCTATAAACAATGGCTTGACTTACTTTTGATGTGTGACCCACCACCTGGATGTTGCAAAATCTGAAATTGTGTTTTTTACATTGGATAAAAGCAGAGACTCAGAGCTAGAAAATTGTATATCATACACTACAGTTGAGGAACAATGGGAAAGTAATTATGCTTTGAAAGTTGCTCAACTTGTAACCTCACTTTTGAGAAAATGGCCCTTGAATGTTTTGTTACACCTACTGGAGAGCTCTTATTTGTCTACACCAGCATCGTTCACACCCTCTAAAGCCTTAGCCCCACCCATCTCTTTAAGGATTCACATGTGAGAGCATGTGCTAAACAGAGTTAACGGTGTAATAAACAACCAAAGATTTCAAGACTAAAAGTGGTAAAAGTAGTAGCCTACAATAAGGAAAAACTCAGGGTAAAAATGCACTTTATCTAGGCCTTGGCCTATATCCTAATCTGACTTCGAAATATTACTACACAGATCATACACCTAACTGAAAATGTAGCTAGACTCTTACCCGTATACTGTACATGAATGAACGCTTCACGGCAGACTGGAACCATTTAACTCTGTTTTGTTTGTAACTACATCTTGTTTGGCCAGCGTTGTGTTAACTCAATCCGGTTCACACTGACCGTGGCATGTGCAGAACGTAGCCCATCACAACTTTTTCCAACTGATCTGTCGATAGCGCCTGCTAAAATCAGGGCATCAATGTTGTTGAGGAAAGTAGCAAAACTTTTGTAGTTCTCGATGGCTAACATTATATCTTTCAAAACATCCGCGGTAGAAAGTATTATCTACACATACTGAGCAGCTCACGTTATAGACAGAAGCATGCTACATGGCAGACCAATCCGAACTCATCTCTCTGCATGTCCAGCCCATCCATTATCTCAGCCAATCATGGCTAGCGGGAAGGTTCCTGTCTTACCATGGCTAAACCAACTAGGCTCATAATTAAAATAAATTATTCGTATTTACAGATGGAATAAAAGTTTGTTATTAAGGCACATGAAAGTTCACATGTTCCAGAAGGAATTTCTGCAACAACAAAAAAACTTTTTGATAAAAATCTAAGACATTCCAATGCATCTCCTGTGAAGTAGTGACTTGCGACATACGCCTAGCTTCCTGAAACGGGTCACATATTACCCTAATCAAGTTTAGAAACTTTTGTGAAGTTTTGGTGTGGATATTATTTAGCTTTAGCTACTGCAAGCCTATGATATGAAGGCAGTGTGCACCGGCAATCCAACTGACTGTCACGGTTCAGACAGACGACCACAATTGCGTCACACCAGAAAGTTTATTAAACTTAAGGGAAAAGGGAAGTAGGGAGTGAATGAAGGCTCCAGGGGTAACAGGGATCCCGTCCAATGCGCTGGGTCTGTGCCCCCCCCAGTGGCAGCGATGCGTCCTATGAAGCCGGTGGTGGGTGGTCCAGAAGTCCTGGGGGGGGGAGACACAGACACAACAGGGCGGAATGAAACCAGGCAGCAGTACAGTTCAAGGGAAATCCAAAATACGTAGTAGCAAGGCAGAAGGCTGGTCAGAGTTACCGGGATTGAAGAGTAGTCAGGAGTCGTAATGGCAGAAGCAGGTCTGGATCTCCTGAGGCAGAAGAGTATCCAAAAAACAGGCAGGTCCGGGGTCACAAAACCAGGGTGAGCCAGAAGCGCGAGCAAACAGGTTCCGGGTGTGAGCTTTGCAGACGATCTGACACCGGAGAGCTGAAAGACAGGGCCTAAAATACTGGGAGAGGTAGTGGGTAATGCAGTGCAGCTGGCAGAGTAATTAGAGCAGAGCAGAGCAGGGACAGGTGGAGCTAGTTAGGCTGAGTAGAGAGAGTGGTGAGCAGAGTGGAAGAAAATTAAGGTGGTAACCCGGTGGAGTGAGAGGCCCATGACAGAACCCCCCCCCCAAGGGACGGCCCCAGAAGTCCCAAGAGCAACACCACGCCGGGCGGGAGGAGGGGAGCCGGAGGAGGGCTAGAACTCCTCCGAACGGTCCGAGTGAACGTCCTCATCCTCGGAGGAAGCCGGAGGGCCGTGGTCGGGAGATGGGACAGGTCCCGAGACAGGATCAGGCACAGGACAGGAAGCCGAGCGGGCCGGACGGTTAGGGACCCCTCTGGGGCGGCCCCTACGGATTGCAGGTTGATCAGGATGCCGTTGGTGGAAAGCGGTGATGAGAGTCCTATCCACAATCCGACTAGCTGGCACCCAGGTCCTCTCCTCAGGTCCATAGCCCTCCCAGTCAATGAGGTACTGGAGACCCCTACCCCTCCGTCTGGACCGAAGCAGGCGGCGGACGGTGTAAACCAGACCACCATCGACGAGCCGTGGAGGAGGAGGACCAGGCGCAGCAGGGACCAGCGGACTCTCATGGATGGGCTTAATCTTAGACACATGGAAAGTGGGGTGCACCCTCAGGGAATTAGGCAGTTGGAGCCGGACAGCAGTTGGGCTAATCACTCTTATGATAGGGAATGGGCCAATGAACCGAGGTGCCAGCTTCTGCGACTCCACCCTGAGTGGCAGGTTCTTCGATGACAACCACACCCTTTGACCAACATGGTAGGTGGGAGCAGGAATTCTCCGACGGTTGGCCCCGGTAGTGTAGCTGGCAACGGATCTGAGGAGTGTGGCTCGGGCTTGTGACCAGGTGCGGCGACATCGACGGGCAAAAGCAAGTGCAGATGGGCAAGTAACCTCCTCTTCCTGGCTGGCAAATAGAGGAGGCTGGTATCCATAAACACATTGGAAAGGGGACATACCGATGGCAGAGCAGGTCAGAGAATTGTGTGCGTACTCCACCCATGTCAATTGCTGCGACCAGGAGTGGGGGTTGCGTGAAGTCATGCATCGCAGTGCCTTCTCGAGCTCCTGATTAGCCCGCTCTGACTGCCCATTGGATTGGGGATGGAATCCGGAAGTCAGACTGACTGTGGCTCCCAGCAGGTGACAGAACTCCTTCCAAAAAGCGGAGGAGAATTGTGGACCACGGTCAGAAACTACATCCTTTGGCAGTCCGTGGATCCGGAAGACGTGTTCCAGGACCACCTGGGCGGTCTCCTTGGCGGTTGGGAGCTTGGGGAGGGGAATGAAGTGTGCCATCTTGCTGAAACGGTCAACGATGGTGAGAATGACGGTCATGCCACTTGAAGGGGGCAGCCCCGTGACAAAGTCAAGGGCGATGTGAGACCAGGGACGTCTGGGCACAGGCAGGGGCTGCAGCAATCCGGCTGGGGGCTGGCAGGACGACTTGTGTTGGTTGCAGATGGGGCAGGCTTGGACGAATTCCCGTACATCCTTCCTCAGAGAGGGCCACCAGAACCTCTGGGCGAGCAGGTTGTAAGTGCGGGTGGAGCCAGGGTGACAAGCTAGGCGGGAGTCATGTCCCCACTGAACGACCTGGGACCTCAGGTCTTCGGGGACAAAAAGGCGGTCAGCTGGGCAAGTGCTGGGACCTGGCTGGTTACGGAGAGCCTCCAGCACCTGTTCCTCAACAGCCCAGGTCAGAGCTGCAACGATGCAGGGACTTGGCAGAATCGACACAGGGTCCTTGGAGGGGGTGTCATCCTTCTGGAATTGACGGGAGAGGGCGTCTGGCTTGGTGTTGCGTGATCCAGGCCGGTATGACAGAGTGAAATTAAACCTGGTGAAGAACAGGGCCCAGCGGGACTGCCTGGAGTTCAACCGTTTGGCCGTGCGGATGTACTCCAAGTTCTTATGATCGGTCCAAACGAGAAATGGAATGGTGGACCCCTCCAGCCAGTGACGCCACTCCTCCAAGGCAAGCTTCACAGCCAGCAGCTCACGGTTCCCTATGTCGTAATTGCACTCAGAGGGGGACAACCGACGTGAGAAAAAGGCACAGGGATGGAGCTTCCTATCCTCCGCAGCCCACTGAGAAATCACAGCACCAACTCCCACATCCGAGGCGTCCACCTCCACAATGAATTGCCGGTCCACATCAGGCATCTGGAGGATGGGAGCGGAGGTGAACCTCACCTTGAGGGTACTGAAGGCTTTGTCGGCTGCTGGGGTCCAGGTGAAGGGTTGCTTGGTGCTGGTTAGAGCAGTGAGAGGGGCAGCAACGGTACTGTAGTTCCGGATAAACTTCCTATAGAAGTTAGCAAACCCCAGAAACTGTTGCAGCTTCTTTCTGTTCTCCGGAACAGGCCATGAAGTGACTGCTGATACTTTGGCAGGATCCATTTGGATACTTCCCTCTGCCACTATGTACCCCAGGAAGGCCACTGTCTTGACGTGAAACTCACATTTCTCTGCCTTGGCGTAGAGGGAATTCTCCAGAAGACGATGAAGGACTTGCTGGACATGGCGGGTGTGTTCAGACAGGTTTCTGGAGTAGATTAAGATGTCATCCAGGTAAACGAAGACAAACTTGTTTAACATGTCCCGCAGTACATCATTCACTAGAGCCTGGAACACAGCAGGAGCATTGGTGAGGCCAAAAGGCATAACCAGATACTCGTAGTGGCCTGTTGGTGTATTGAATGCGGTTTTCCATTCATCTCCCTCCCGGATCCGCACTAGGTGGTAAGCGTTTCTGAGATCCAACTTGGTAAAAACAGTGGCTCCCTGGAGCAACTCAAAAGCAGAGGTGAGCAGAGGCAGAGGGTAACGGTTCTTCACTGTGATGTCGTTGAGTCCCCTGTAGTCGATGCAGGGGCGAAGAGATCCGTCCTTCTTCCCCACAAAGAAGAAGCCAGCACCAGCAGGAGATGAAGATGAACGGATTAATCCTGCGGACAGAGAGCCATTGATGTAGTCCTCCATGGACTTTCTTTCAGGAGCAGACAACGAATAAAGACGACCCTTTGGAGGAGCTGTTCCAGGGAGGAGGTCGATGGCACAGTCGTACGGTCGGTGAGGGGGCAGAGATGTGGCTCTTGCTTTGTTAAACACCTCTCTGAGACCATGGTAGCATTCTGGGACATTGGAGAGGTCAGGAGCGGAGTTAGTAGGTACTGGCCGAGGGGGTAGTGCGGCAGCAAGCAGGCAGGTTCGGTGGCAGTCCTCTCCCCACTCCCTGATCACCCCGGTCACCCAGTCGAGCTGAGGGTTGTGCCGGCGGAGCCATGGGTAACCCAGGATGAGGGGTTGGCCTGGAGAGGGGAGCAGGTGAAACTGGATAGTTTCTTGATGGTTTCCGGACAGACCCATCGAGACCGGGGCCGTGACATGAGTGACCGATCCGAGTAAGTGTCCGTCCAGTGCCCGGGCAGGAATAGGAGGTGTCAAACGGAGGTTCTCCAGTCCCAGTTGGCGTGCCAGCTTGATGTCCATTATGTTGGCTTCGGCGCCAGAATCCACCAGAGCAGCCAGGGTGTGAGTTGAGTCAGAGAGGCGGAGGTGAACTTGCAGCAGGGGTTTGCGGTCGGAGGACTGGATGGTCATTGAACTCAACCGGACTCCCCCTATGCCCGGTGAGCTTCGGCCCTTTAAAGGGCAGGTTACCACACGATGTCCCTCACCTCCACAATAGAGGCAGAGGTTTGAGGTGAAGCGGCGCTGGCGCTCTGCAGGAGTGAGGGAGGCTCGCCCAATCTCCATAGGCTCAGACTGATCAAGCTGACCTGGGTGAGTGGCAGTAGATGACAGGAGCCCAGTCGGATCTCTCCGAATGCCGGTAGTAGGTGGACCTTGGCGCCCCCTCTCACGACGACGGGTCTGTATCCTTCTGTCGATCCTGACAGTCAGTGCGATGGCTTCATCAAGAGTGGAAGGCAGTTCATGGGAGACCAACTCGTCCTTGATATAGTCAGCCAAACTATGGAAGAACGCGTCCACCAACGATGGTGTGTTCCACGAACTTCGTCTAGCCAGGGTTCGGAAGTCGATGGAATGGTCTGCGACTGTACGTCTGCCTTGTCGAATACTGAACAGTTCACGAGACGCCTCTGCGGTGGGTGAATCCAGGTCAAACACCTTCAGCATCTCCTCAGCAAACAGGTCGAAGGTTGCACATGCGGGGGTTTGACGTTCGAACTCTGCTGTTCCCCAGAGTCGAGCTCGGCCCGTCAGGTGAGTGATGGCATACCCAACTTTAGCCCCCTCCGTGGCGAAGGTCCTTGGCTGCAAGGAGAACTGAAGTCGGCAGCTAGTCAGGAATGGCCGGACCTGGGTTGAATCGCCGTTGAACCGCTCGGGGTTTCCAATCTTGGGTTCCGGAGCAGCGGCTGCAATGACCGGGGCAGGTAACTCGGGGGCTGGGCTGGTGGGCAGACTGGCTGGGGAAAGGTTGGTGAGGAGTTGAATGATCATGGCGAGTTGTTGTTGCTGCTGCTGGAACTGCTGCTCATGCTCATCGGTTTCCATGTCGGGGAAAGTGTGCGCTGAGTCCATAATGGTCAGATCGTACTGTCACGGTTCAGACAGACGACCACAATTGCGTCACACCAGAAAGTTTATTAAACTTAAGGGAAAAGGGAAGTAGGGAGTGAATGAAGGCTCCAGGGGTAACAGGGATCCCGTCCAATGCGCTGGGTCTGTGCCCCCCCCAGTGGCAGCGATGCGTCCTATGAAGCCGGTGGTGGGTGGTCCAGAAGTCCTGGGGGGGGGAGACACAGACACAACAGGGCGGAATGAAACCAGGCAGCAGTACAGTTCAAGGGAAATCCAAAATACGTAGTAGCAAGGCAGAAGGCTGGTCAGAGTTACCGGGATTGAAGAGTAGTCAGGAGTCGTAATGGCAGAAGCAGGTCTGGATCTCCTGAGGCAGAAGAGTATCCAAAAAACAGGCAGGTCCGGGGTCACAAAACCAGGGTGAGCCAGAAGCGCGAGCAAACAGGTTCCGGGTGTGAGCTTTGCAGACGATCTGACACCGGAGAGCTGAAAGACAGGGCCTAAAATACTGGGAGAGGTAGTGGGTAATGCAGTGCAGCTGGCAGAGTAATTAGAGCAGAGCAGAGCAGGGACAGGTGGAGCTAGTTAGGCTGAGTAGAGAGAGTGGTGAGCAGAGTGGAAGAAAATTAAGGTGGTAACCCGGTGGAGTGAGAGGCCCATGACACTGACTCCGACAGTTGAACTTGAGGTGAGGAATAATGTTTCAGGCCTACCAGAGTTGCTCCTGTAATTTAACAATATAATGCTTATCTTTATACAAAATATTCGGATCATAACGAATTAGCCTCCTTCTGTACATCTATATCTGTAGAGCAAACGCAGTAGCCATCTGACATAAAGAAATGCATGTCGGTGTCGTAGCATGCCGCCGGCATATCTCTATCTCTCTGGGGATAGGCCTAAGCTTCTCTTCCTTCATATAGGCTATATATCTTTTTTTTATATTAATATCATACAGTGGACACCTAAGCCTATAGGCCTATGCATGCAATGCCCTGATGCATTTAGTGCTCAAATCTCCGACAGCTGAACCATGTGGTGGACAATTATTGTTTTAGGAAAGTAGCCTAAAAAACAATTTTATTGGCTATAAACTTTTGCATATTCTACACATTGAAACACAAGGAATAGTGTTTTTGTAATTTGTTATAGGCAGTTTTTTAAGGACACGTAAATGTGGCTAATTTGGTCAACATCCCTCGTTTATTGATGGCTCTGGCTGTGCCAAGTCTGATCTGAATGCATGTGTCCGGTACATTTCTCAAATATCTGGTCAATTAAAATCTTCCCAGTCATGTTGTCCGGTGCCACATTTTCCTAAAGGAAACCCTGAAATGTGAATATTGTTTCTATGCAGATCTTAGAATATTTGCATGAAAATCTGTCGCCAATTGGATGGAAACCTATAGACACCCTAAAGACTCTGGCAAGTGCGCTAGTCCAGTGTCACTTTGATTATGCCTGCACGTCATGGTTCACCAGCAGCCCCAAACATCTACAGAATAAGCTACAGACTGGGGTAGAATATTTTCCCGGTATTTTACAAATGTTCCATCCCAAGAATAATCCCTTTTCTCCAAGGTATTTCCCACCCAAACCAGAAGTGTCATTCTAAAGCATATAAAGCATATTAATATGTCTGGATTTGATTAGAGCTTTGATCGGCATGGAAAGTCAAGTCTGATGCTACCTGAGCCTGATGAGCCATACATTAAATACATTTTATGAGCCCTACATTAAAGACATGTTATGAGCCCAAGCCCAAAAAAGCCCAAATAATTGTGTCGTTATCCAATACATATAGCCTATTATATAGGCTACCGCACATTACGCACGACAGAAAAACATAAAAGCCCATAGATATAGCTATGTAAAAAAATTAAGCAAGATGGAGATGTGTAAATTAGACGTGCATTCAGTCCTTATATTACTATATACAAATGTAGGGACCACAATGGAAATAGGTCGCCGACTTTATTGTGCAATCCCGGTCACTTTAAAAATGATTTGTGACAAATAAAATCAATCAATCCAAACTGTGCAGAGGCAATTTGATGAATGGAAATAGACATCTGTTACAAAACACCAAATAGTTTAATGACATTCACAGATTGTCAAGCCAAGCCTTCAATACTTGGTAAGCCAACAAGGTAGGGGGGATGTGTTTTCTGTTTGTCCAGATTGACATAGCCTATTTATTATGGTGTTGAAAACGTAAACCATGTCGGTATGTTTTGTTTATTGGTTGTGTGGTGCATTGGAGTGTGAGAGGAGTTTAGCCACATTAACCTTATCATCACACCAACGAGATCTAGGATCCAAATTCACGTGTGTCTGCCTTGATGTTCATAAAACTCCACGGACCCCCTCTTTTGCAGTGGAACCTGGAACGATATGTGACCACTTGGTCACGGCGACACCGTTCTTCAGAGGAAACCCAAACCAGAGTGTCCACCACAACGCCCAAGGAGCCTGACCCTCTCTGGAAGATGCTGTAGCCCTGCTTGGTATATTTAGCTTACATTGGCTATTAGTTGAGACACAGGGCCTGTTCTAGCTTGGTATGTTAGGGTGGGCAATTGGAAATGTGATTTGGGCCAAGTTGAAGGCAATAATGCATTAAGGTTATAGTTTATTCAGATGCATGAATACACCACACCAAAATATTGATTTTATGGCTGTTTTAAAATGAATTTCCAGCAATTCTACGTAGTAATGATTTATGTTCACTACTTGGTCAATTGATTTGATAGTATGTTTAATCTAGGCAAATACATTCTATGAATCGATAGTTCACCTCTCTGTTTTATTTTATTCTGTAATAGGGTATATTGTGTTCAAGCTAATCAAATCAGCGTTTATTTAAGATACAGCGTAGTGTAAGATATACAATACAATGAAAAGCCTACTCACAATAATGCTATCCTCACAGACAGTGCAATGATATTAAGATATATGTGTATGTATTTACATTAGGCTATAGCCAACAAATAGCTATACCACGTAGTCGTAGGCTATTAGGCTATTAGGCTATACCGCAAATTATTGTTGTTTCTTCCTGAACTGGTCGAATGGTAGAGCTATCCTTCAGCTATCATGCCAATCGTTTAAATTAACACTCATTAGGATCTGTTGCCTACACCTAATAGTCCTAATCATCACTTATAATTATTATTACAAATAGAAGATTATCACTTCTCACAATGGTTATCATTTAGTAAAGTTAGATCAAAGCTGAATCAATGTCTCGCAAGATCACATAATGATTCATTAGCATTTTACATAACAGAACTGAATATAATAGCTTAGCATAGTAGACCTATAACGTTACTGTTACACCAAAAACACCTCCTCATTTCTAATGAGATTTCAGGATGGTTAGCATTCATGACTGACAGTGATGATGGCCTATATCGAAATGAGGTGTGCCTAACATGGTGATTGAGGGTATTAAAAATATAACATTTTCTTGAGACAATATGTGTGGGTATAGGCAGATGTTGCAATTGTTGGATGCATTTTATATAGTGATATAGAATTATACACTGCTCAAAAAAATAAAGGGAACACTAAAATAACACATCCTAGATCTGAATGAATGAAATAATCTTATTAAATACTTTTTTCTTTACATAGTTGAATGTGCTGACAACAAAATCACACAAAAATTATCAATGGAAATCAAATTTATCAACTAATGGAGGTCTGGATTTGGAGTCACCCTCAAAATTAAAGTGGAAAACCACACTACAGGCTGATCCAACTTTGATGTAATGTCCTTAAAACAAGTCAAAATGAGGCTCAGTAGTGTGTGTGGCCTCCACGTGCCTGTATGACCTCCCTACAACGCCTGGGCATGCTCCTGATGAGGTGGCGGATGGTCTCCTGAGGGATCTCCTCCCAGACCTGGACTAAAGCATCCGCCAACTCCTGGACAGTCTGTGGTGCAACGTGGCGTTGGTGGATGGAGCGAGACATGATGTCCCAGATGTGCTCAATTGGATTCAGGTCTGGGGAACGGGCGGGCCAGTCCATAGCATCAATGCCTTCCTCTTGCAGGAACTGCTGACACACTCCAGCCACATGAGGTCTAGCATTGTCTTGCATTAGGAGGAACCCAGGGCCAACCGCACCAGCATATGGTCTCACAAGGGGTCTGAGGATCTCATCTCGGTACCTAATGGCAGTCAGGCTACCTGAGGGCTGTGCGGCCTACATGGAGGGCTGTGCGGCCCCCCAAAGAAATGCCACCCCACACCATGACTGACCCACCACCAAACCGGTCATGCTGGAGGATGTTGCAGGCAGCAGAATGTTCTCCACAGCGTCTCCAGACTCTGTCACGTCTGTCACATGTGCTCAGTGTGAACCTGCTTTCATCTGTGAAAAGCACAGGGCGCCAGTGGCGAATTTGCCAATCTTGGTGTTCTCTGGCAAATGCCAAACGTCCTGCACGGTGTTAGGCTGTAAGCACAACCCCCACCTGTGGATGTCGGGCCCTCATACCACCCTCATGGAGTCTGTTTCTGACCGTTTGAGCAGACACATGCACATTTGTGGCCTGCTGGAGGTCATTTTGCAGGGCTCTGGCAGTGCTCCTCCTGCTCCTCCTTGCACAAAGGCGGAGGTAGCAGTCCTGCTGCTGGGTTGTTGCCCTCCTACGGCCTCCTCCACGTCTCCTGATGTACAGGCCTGTCTCCTGGTAGCGCCTCCATGCTCTGGACACTACGCTGACAGACACAGCAAACCTTCTTGCCACAGCTCGCATTGATGTGCCATCCTGGATGAGCTGCACTACCTGAGCCACTTGTGTGGGTTGTAGACTCCGTCTCATGCTACCACTAGAGTGAAAGCACCGCCAGCATTCAAAAGTGACCAAAACATCAGCCAGGAAGCATAGGAACTGAGAAGTGGTCTGTGGTCACCACCTGCAAAACCAGTCCTTTATTGGGGGTGTCTTGCTAATTGCCTATAATTTCCACCTGTTGTCTATTCCATTTGCACAACAGCATGTGAAATGTATTGTCAATCAGTGTTGCTTCCTAAGTGGACAGTTTGATTTCACAGAAGTGTGATTGACTTGGAGTTACATTGTGTTGTGTAAGTGTTCCCTTTATTTTTTTGAGCAGTGTATATTCAATAGGCTACATCTGTCGGTACAAACTTTAATTGAGGAAATTATGACATCATTTACATTTTTATATAGCACTAAACCACTGCTAGGGAGTGACCGGGACAGAGCCCAGAACCTATACACATCTCAAGGAACCTTACATATGCCATTAAGCAGACACGTTTAACCAAAGCAACATACAGTCATGCGTGCATAGATTTTACATACTAGTGGTCCCGGGAATCGAACCCACTATCCTGACAGAGGACCATGTTCTACTAACTGAGCTACAGAGGACCATGCTCTACTAACTGAACTACAGAGGACCATGCTCTACTAACTGAACTACAGAGGACCATGCTCTACTAACTGAACTACAGAGGACCATGCTCTACTAACTGAACTACAGAGGACCATGCTCTACTAACTGAACTACAGAGGACCATGCTCTACTAACTGAACTACAGAGGACCATGCTCTACTAACTGAGCTACAGAGGACCATGCTCTACTAACTGAACTACAGAGGACCATGCTCTACTAACTGAGCTACAGAGGACCATGCTCTACTAACTGAACTACAGAGGACCATGCTCTACTAACTGAACTACAGAGGACCATGCTCTACTAACTGAGCTACAGAGGACCATGCTCTACTAACTGAACTACAGAGGACCATGCTCTACTAACTGAGCTACAGAGGACCATGCTCTACTAACTGAACTACAGAGGACCATGCTCTACTAACTGAACTACAGAGGACCATGCTCTACTAACTGAACTACAGAGGACCATGCTCTACTAACTGAACTACAGAGTAGCCTTGTGGGTTACATAGTGTAAATAAGTAGTTTAATTCAGAGCTGATCTTGTTTTTACACAAACAACACAATACATCACATTACACCAACACAATATATTACATTACACCAACACTACACAATACATGACATTACACCAACACAATACATGACATTACACCAACACAATACATGACATTACACCAACACAATACATTACATTACACCAACACAATACATCACATTACACCAACACAATATATTACATTACACCAACACTACACAATACATGACATTACACCAACACAATACATGACATTACACCAACACAATATATTACATTACACCAACATAATACATCACATTACACCAACACTACACAATACATGACATTACACCAACACAATACATAACATTACACCAACACAATACATGACATTACACCAACACAATACATGACATTACACCAACACAATACATTACATTACACCAACACAATACATCACATTACACCAACACAATATATTACATTACACCAACACAACACAATACATTACACCAACACTACACAATACATCACATTACACCAACACAATACCTGACATTACACCAACACAACACAATACATTACACCAATACTACACAATACATCACATTACACCAACACAATACATGACATTACACCAACACAATACATCACATTACACCAACACAATATATTACATTACACCAACACAATACATCACATTACACCAACACAATACATCACATTACACCAACACAATATATTACATTACACCAACACTACATAATACATCACATTACACCAACACAATACATCACATTACACCAACACAATACATGACACCAACACAATACATCACATTACACCAACACAATACATCACATTACACTAACACAATATATTACATTACACCAACACTACACAATACATCACATTACACCAACACAATACATGACATTACATTACACCAACACAATACATGACATTACACCAACACAATACATGACATTACACCAACACAAGTGGACACATTTCAATAAACAGAATATCCAATACAATACATACAAAAATTACAAATCAACAAGATTCATTCAACCATTTCTAAAAGGACTTAAAACGTTTAACTTGTACCCGCTGCAGAAATGTGTTTGAGTAACAACTTGCTTTTGACACAAAACCATCACTAGACTTTTATTCAGACTGGTTCCATTTTGATAAACAGTTCATTTCATATTGATACTCTATATAGAAAGACAGTTTACAACAACACACAAATTCACAGATATGTTGCATTCAGATCACACCATGTTATATGGCATGGGTAGTTGCTAGTGGGGTTGGCAGTATTGGCGTTTCTGCTCATCTGCATAGGCTAGATAGGCTGCCTTTTGATATCGACAGCTCTTTGAATATCAGATGGGCATAGATATTGGTACGTATGTTTGCTGTTGTTTTGAAATACATTGCGGTGTGTGTACAGTGTGTACAAAAACATGTATGGTGTGTGTGTGACTTAGCTTAGAGATGGAGGCGTGTGTGTGCGTGTGCGTGTGCGTGTGTGCACGTGTGTGTGTGTGTGTGTGTGTGCTGCCTTTTTCTTTTCAAATGTAAATATTCAAAACCCCCACGGTGTTGAGACGGTAACCTGGTTCCCTCGGGAACGGACAGCTTAACGCCATGACAATGATGACTCCCAGCCAGTCAGAAACATTCTCATTTCAAGTTTTCAGACTGACACACACACACACACACGCACACAGTAACGCAGACACACACACACATGGAACAAAGTTACATTGATATGAATGCAGGAAAAGCTGTCTCACAAGCTATAAACAGACATGACATGAGATGTATTAAAAAGTAGCTGTCAGTCAAAAACTATGGAAAGCTTGAAAATAATGGCACTGTCTTTGCTTTTCTAGTACGCCCCTGGTATACAGTATTCAATGGCTTGGGACTATAGTGAAAGTGCCTGTAGATATATGGCATGTCTTACGTAAAATAAAATATTGGAATTGGGACAGTTTAAAGGCATTGCACTTACATACTTAGTGTGTTTCATGCTACACTGGCTGAACCATCATTCATGCAAGACTGCTATACACATTAAGCACTTGTCAAAAGCCTTACTAATGCATAATAGATGCTTTATAAATGTGTTGGTAAGGTGTAATGGATATGTAGTTCAACAAGTAGCTCCGAGGGTTGATGGCTGTCTATTGTTCCCATGTTGGACTACAATGCCAATGATCATCTGAACTGTACTGTATAATCGGCACCTACTTCCAACTCTAGCCAATCTCAGCCTCAAGCACTCTCTCAAAACACAGAAATTGTTGAGTTTGCTCTCCAGGTAATAACAGTAATCAGTAAAGTTATGATTAGTGAGTGAGTGGTCTTCAGCTTGAAGCCTATTTTCCCATGAAAGCTATCAGAAAACATATTTAGATGTTTCTGTTTGGTGTGAGATGAGCACATTTGGTTGAATTTAATTTCTGCACAAAAATGTGTTTGAATTTGATTTCTTGCAAATGAAGGACATGTCTGAGACAAAATGTTTGTATAGCACTCATAGGCAAGTTAGTTTGGGCTGTTGTTGAATGCAGTACTGAACCTATAGCCCAGGGGTATTCAAATCTTACCCTACAATGTCCGTACTACTGCTGGTTTACTGTTCTACCAGATAATGAAGTGCACCCACCTGGTGTCCCAGGTCTAAATCAGTCCCTGATTAGAGGGGAACAATGAAAAAACACAATGGAACTGGCTTCGAGGTCCAGATTTGAGTTTGAAGTCTTTAGCCTGTACTGCTTTAAATAAGGGTGCTTTGCAGTTTTATATAGCACCATTTCCTCTAGCAGTATGTATTTGTTCATGATCTCTTCCCTATCTCGCCCTCTTGCTTGCTTGCTTCTCTCTCTCTCTCTCTCTCTCTCTCTCTCTCTCTCTCTCTCTCTCTCTCTCTCTCTCTCTCTCTCTCTCTCTCTCTCTCTCTCTCTCTCTCTCTCTCGCTCTCTCTCTCTCTCTCCCAGCTCGCTTGCTCCACTCCTCTCTTTCTCTCACCTTCTCTCTCCAAATGCCTCTCTCTCTCTTTCCTCTCTCTTTCTCTGCCCATCCCCCACCCATGTGTTTTTTTCTCTCCCCTCTTCTCACCTTCTCTCGTTCTCATTCCAGCTTCCACCCTGAAAGAATATACTTTTTTCATGCCTGTTTTCATTCACTGTATCCCTGATGAACTGGTTTATATTGTTTAGCTTAGTGTTGTTTGCATAGATTGTCACACTTGTGACAGTGGACATTAAATACAGTAGTCACAACATGTTAATAAGGATCCTACAGTATGCAGATTTCTTGGATCGACAGGATTGTAGACATTAAGGGCTTTTGTGTGTTTAACACAATATCCCTTTTAGTAGTTTAGTAGATGTCTTGCTGTTTTCCATTTGTTGCCAATGCCATGAAGTATTTTCATTAGGCAATAATGCTTCCAAAATTTGTGCTCCCTTCCCATGAACTAAAAATCCCCCAATTTATCTTAGACTCTCGCAATATATAAGAAATGTGATGAAAGTTCCACAACATGATGCAATCTCACTGCAATCAGTACATAAAACATATTTCACAGCGGATCTCAGTGAAACCTTAGCATAAGCAGCTCAAAGAAGGAAAATGTGTGAAAAAATAATGAGAAATGAATAAAATATCATCATCTGACTTTACAGTGGCTCGTTACTATGCATTGGATCACACATTATCAGCCAAACTAGAATAACCTTCATTTAGCTGTTATAATGCATCATAATTCGTGAAGGGGAATCTATACAGTAACATATCAAGATATTATTTTTGACGATATATCATATTGTATCATTTTGACAATATCGCAATATTATTTTTGCGTTAGTTGGCTGTACCAAAACTCCAGTATTTTTCCTTCATAGCTTGTTCTCCATCTTCTTTTTAAATAGGGAGCCAATTTGTTTTCAGCACTTTTAGTTGCATGACTGATCAAAACGTGTTTTCTCATGGCTCCCTCTTGTCCCTCTGCAGCAGACATATGGTGAGCAATGGAATAGCAATAAAATCACAGTATTGAATCACAATACATATAGAATCGTGAGAATCAAGATAATCGCAATACATATCGTATTGGCTCCTAAGTATTGTGATAATATTGTATTGTAAGGTCCCTGGCAATTCCCAGCCCTAATCATAATGTCATCATAACATGTCATTACCATGTCATAAAAGGTCCTAGCCATGCTTTTACAGACACTGTTTGCTATCAGACAGCGAGAAGAAGGCAAGCATATAACTGTTATAATGTATCATAATGGCATCATGAACGGGGACTGATATAGTCGGATAAGTTTAGTCTTGTGATCAGACTCCCTCTGTATTGTATTGAATAAAAGAGTGACAGAGAGAGAGAGAGAGAGAGAGAGAGAGAGAGAGAGAGAGAGAGAGAGAATTATCTGATGCCACAGCAAAGGGGGATGGATTGTATTATTAAATGTGTGTAGGGCAATGACGGAATGTGGGGGGTTGAGAGGGGTTGAGAAATGAACAGGGGTTTGGGGGTGTGGTGAGGGGGTTGAGGCTGTTGATGTTGATATGGGGGGGGCATGGGTGTCTGCTGATGTTGGGGGGTATCTGAGTGAGATATTGGTGGGGGGAGGGGGAGGAGGGACGTTGAGTGAGAGTGAGAGTGATTGACAGGTGGGCAGATGTGGCCTTGGCTCAGCTGCAGCTCAGAGATGCCTGCTCCGTTTGATTGACAGCCGCGCGGGCCTGGGAACCACGGCGACGACGGATCAGCCACAGAGGCAGAGCGAGGGAGAGAGGGAGAAAAAGAATGAGGAGGTGTGTGTGGTGGGGAGGTGTGTGAATGGTGGGGAGGTGTGTGTATGGTGGGGAGGTGTGTGTATGGTGGGGAGGTGTGTGTATGGTGGGGAGGTGTGTGTGTGGTGGGGAGGTGTGTGTGTGGTGGGGAGGTGTGTGTGTGGTGGGGAGGAGTGTGTGTGTGGTGGGGAGTTGTGTGTGGTGGGGAGGTGTGTGTGTGGTGGGGAGGTGTGTGTGTGTGGTGGGGAGGTGTGTGTGGTGGGGAGGTGTGTGTGTGGTGGGGAGGTGTGTGTGTGGTGGGGAGGTGTGTGTGTGGTGGGGAGGTGTGTGTGTGTGGTGGGGAGGTGTGTGTGTGTGGTGGGGAGGTGTGTGTGTGGTGGGGAGGTGTGTGTGTGGTGGGGAGGTGTGTGTGTGGTGCGGAGGTGTGTGTATGGTGGGGATGAGTGTGTGTGTGGTGGGGAGGGGCTTGTGTGTCTGTCTGTGCATGAGAGAGAAAGAGAGAGAGAGAGAGACAGAGAGAGAGAGACAGAGAGAGAGAGAGAGAGAGAGAGACAGAGAGAGAGAGAGAGATAGAGAGAGAGAGAGAGAGAGAGAGAGAGAGAGAGAGAGAGAGAGAGAGAGAGAGACAGAGAGAAGAGAGAGAGAGAGAGAGAGAGAGAGAGAGAGAGAGAGAGACAGAGAGAGAGACAGAGAGAGAGAGAGACAGAGAGAGCGAGAGAGAAAGACAGAGAGAGAGAGGGGAGAGAGAGAGAGAGACAGAGAGAGATAGAGAGAGAGGGAGAGAGAAGAGAGAGAGAGAGAGATATAGTTTTTTTTTTTGAGTTTTAAATCATCTTTATTGGGTCTGGGAGCCCACCACACAATAAATACTCATACAAAACCGTAGTTACACATCAATTAAAAACACAACTCCAATTCCTCCTCCACAGTTACTAAACACAACAGCCTCTGATGTGGTCCTCTGTAGCTCAATTGGTAGAGCATGGCGCTTGTAACGCCAGGGTAGTGGGTTCGATCCCCGGGACCACCCATACGTAAAAATGTATGCACACATGATTGTAAGTCGCTTTGGATAAAAGCGTCTGCTAAATGGCATATTATTATTATTATTATTAATACCCCATATACTCATAAAAAGATCAATATTGTTGACAAGTTTATAATAGGCAAACTCAACCCTTATTCTCGCTGCCAACATTCCCTCCAGCATTCCCACCACATCCACAGACCCCTGTCCCCGAATACTGTTCTTTCGGGTCTTCCATATCGCTAATTTTGCTGCCCCTAACACAAAATTAAGCAACACAACTACACTTTTTTGGCTAAACCTGTACTTTGGCCCAAATATATACAGCGGAGAAGAGAAAACCTCTCCCAACGTTGAGAACCAATTAGTGATCAGGTCAATCATCCCGACCAACCTGGGACACTGTAAAAACAGATGTGCCAGAGTTTCAGACTCAGCACAAAATGGACACTCCTCCCCAACAGTAGGATCCAGGTGTACCAGATGCATGTTGGTGGCTATGGCTCCATGTATTATCCTCCATTGGAGGTCAGCTGTCCTCTTATCAATAGGCAGTTTGTATAATGATCGCCAACAGCCTTTTGGGGAGGCACCTGGACCAAGCACACCCGCCCACCTCGTCGATTTGACCCCTTCCAGGGAAGAGGCATGGGACACCTTTACACATATTCTGTACATGGCCTTCTTTCCCACCTCCTTGAACTCCCCCAGCTCCGGGGTATCAAAGGAAAGCAGCATCCCCACGTCCTCCTCGAATGCCCCCGCCGCAGCACTAACAATCAGTGCAGGGAACACATAATCCAGACCCTCCTTCCACCGATCAGAATTGGAAGTGTCAGTCACATACTGCAGATGAAGTACTGGCAAGGAGTCACAGACCTCAGCGACGACCTTCCTCAGTAGGCGAGACGATCGGATCCCCGCTCATTCTCCCAGCTCCTCCAACGACCTATTCCTGTTCCGCATCAGATGACCCAGCTTAGTACACCCCACGCCTAACAGGCATGAACGTAGGCTAGCTGAACCCAGAACACGGGACTGGATGGCAGTGTTATGAAAAAGAGGCTCTTCAAAAAGCCACATCCCTGGTGGCGTGCAGGCCTTACGGGACTTGACCAGAACTCTCCAAGCCTGCATAACAGACTCATAAAATGGAGTCAGGCCAGGCAACTCACCCCCCTCCAGCTTTAAGAGGGAAAGGTGCTTGTCTAAGCCCAAACAGCCCGCTCTCCTCATCAATGTGTAGGCTGTGTCAACCCAGCTAGAACCGTCACTGTACAACAGTCTCTGTGCTGCTTGAATCCGGAAAGCCATGATCCTGGAAGAAATGTCCACCAGGCCTTGCCCACCCTCGTGCAGTGGCAAGTACAGGGCTGAAGCTTTAATCCAATGTTGTCCAGACCAGAAGAAATTGACAAGGGTCCTCTGAAGCTCTTGTATCAGACCCTTTGGTGGCTGCAAAATCATTAGTCTGTGCCACAGGGTAGAGGCAGCAAGATTATTAGCTACCAGTACCCTTCCCCTATAAGACAGCTGGGACAGCACCCATTTCCATCTTGACAGTCTGGCACACACTTTCTCCACTACACCCTCCCAGTTCTTTTTCTGAAAGACATCGGAGCCTAGAAAAAACCCCAAAGTCTTCATCCCATCTCTGCCCCACTGAAGCCCCCCTGGTAACCGTGGAGCGGACCCCATCTGAAGCTGGCCTGCCCACAGCGCTTCACTCTTTCCCCAATTGACTCTAGCTGAGGAGGCCCCCTCATACACCTTTAAAGCATTTGAGAGAACCTTAACATCCTCACTCCCTGTAATAAAAACTGTCACGTCATCTGCATACGCAGACAGTGCTATCGTGGGACCCTTCATAACCCCTGGCACAGAGAAACCAGTAAGCCTCGCTCTTAAAAAACAAAGCATTGGTTCAATCGCCAGACTATATAACTGCCCTGAAATTGGGCATCCCTGCCTGATGCCCCTTTGGACAGGGATGGGGCAACTCAAACCACCCCCCACCTTCACCATACACGAGGCCCCAGCATACAGTAAATTCATCCAAGACAAAAAAACATCCCCAAACCCAAAGGCTTTCATTGTTTTAAACAAGTACTGGTGGTCCACACGATCAAAAGCCTTCTCCTGATCCAAAGAAAGTAAACCCACATTTACATCAGACAGTTTACAAATGTCTAAAACATCTCTTATTAGAAACAAGTTGTCAACAATAGAGCGATCAGGTACACAGTAGGACTGGTCCTTGTGGACCAACAATCCCAGATACTCTTTCAACCTGTTTGAGAGACATTTATAAACAATTTTATATTCTGCACACAGCAAAGCAACAGGTCTCCAATTTTTTATGAGAGCCAAATCCCCCTTTTTTGGCAACACGTCGACAAGATACAGGAAGAGAGCCCTCATGAAAAGATTCACACACCACTTCATAAAAATCCTCCCCATTAGACCCCCAAAAGTGCTTATAAAACTCAGATGGTAAACCATCAATGCCAGGGGCTCGGCCTGTTGAGAGCTGCATAACTGCTGTAGACAGCTCTTGCAGTGTAATGTCAGAGTCCAATGTGACTCTTTGCTTAGGTCCCAATTGAGGAAGACCATGTAACAACTGTTCAGTACACAGAGAGTCACAATCCTCCGACCTTATAGAGGCCAGAATAGAAATCCACGGCATGTTGACGCATTTCACTGTCATCCGTGGTCACCTTCCCATCAGGGAGACGAAGGCAGACCATCTATTTACGTTGCAATGTCGACTGTCCTAGGTTTTTAAAAAAAGCACTACGAGCATCCATATCCTTGAGGGAAGCGAAACGAGACCTAATCAAGGCACCCTTCACTCTTTCATGCAGAAACGACCTCAGTTCATGTTTCTTGTCCTGTAAGTTCATAACTAGTCCGGGGTCATTCTGAGTGAGCAACTTCAATTCAATAGATTTGATGTCCTGTTCAAGGGCCCTGATAGTCTCTTTAACTTCAATTCGAGACAGAGCAGTATACTGTTGACAAAATAATCGTATTTGGGCCTTTCCAACCTCCCACCATTGTCTCAAGGACTCAAAATTCCCTTTTGTAACCTTCCAGTTTTCCCAAAACAACAAAAACCTTTCACAAAACATGACATCATGTAACAATTTAACATTAAAATACCAATAAGATGATGACCTTCGTGGACAGGACAAGTGAATATCAACAGTGACAATATGGTGATCAGAGAAACCCACAGGAGTAATGTCACACCTTCCAACCCTACTACAGTATTGCTCAGATACATACAACCTGTCTAACCTTGCTGCACTGACATGACCTTCATTAACTTTCAGCCATGTGTACTGCCTAACTTTTGCATTCCTTACTCTCCACACATCAGAAAGCTCAAACTCAGTTAACAGACCAGACAGGCATGTGGCTGACCGCAGGTGAGGTTCTTCAGTGGTGCGATCAACAGTAAAATCCACTGTACAGTTCCAGTCCCCCCCTAAAACCATACACCCCTCTTGGTCACACTGTCTTAAGGTTTCCTTTATTTTATCAAAACCAACAATACGCTCTGTACTCTCATTATGAGCATAAACATAAAATTTTTTTAAAAATAAAACATTACATCAACCTTGACCAATAAAACCCGACCCTTGACAATCTCTGTTGTAGATACCTGTCACGATCGTTTAAAGACTCGTGGAACCAAGGCGCAGCGTGGTAAGCGTACATTATTTATTGAAGTACACACAAACAAAAACAACAAACCAAACGATACGTGAAGTCCTAGGTTAAACACCAAAACAAACCTTACGGAACAAGATCCCACAAATAACTAGTGCCAACAGGCTGCCTAAGTATGGTTCCCAATCAGAGACAACGAGAATCAGCTGCCTCTGATTGGGAACCACCCTGGCCAACATAGAAAACACGAACTATAACACAACATAGAAAATCACACATAGAAACTCCACACCCTGGCTCAACATATAAGAGTCCCCAGAGCCAGGGCGTGACAATACCACAGTCACCCCTAAGTCTGAAGAAAACAAGATTGCCACCCCAGCACTGAAATTAGTACCATGACTGAGTATATGCTGCCCCTCCCACCACATACCCCAGTCAACCTCATTTTCCTCATCACTATGTGTCTCCTGTAGGAAAACTACATTAAGCCTTTTCTGTTTTATTACATCTAATACCCAAGCCCTCTTATTCCTGTCCCTTCCCCCATTAATATTGAGAGAACCTACCCTTAGTACCTACATATAGAAAATAAAAAGGAAAAGCAGAAGAAACCACAGAGAAACCAGACAAAGAGAATAGAACACCCTATGAGGCATAATCATCATCATTATTTAAATGTTCTCTTAACCTGACCACATTTCCCACCCCCTTTTGCTGCTGCAACAGCAGTAACACATTTCCTCAAGCGAAACCGCTTCTTCTCACTCAACTGGTCTAACCCCACCGTCTTCTGTAACATCACAGCTGACCTCACAAACTTATCAACATCAAAATAATCTGCCAATTTGACAGATTTCCCAAAAGTCTGATCAAGAAACCCATTTACCTCCTCTAGATCGTAAATTGAGTCCTCACCAGCTGATATCGCATCAAGAGCGATATCCATATCCTTCTCCTGATCCTCCTCAACTGAGGCCACAGACCACTGACTCCCCTCTACCACATCCCTTTCAACACTCCCCACTTGCACCCCATCACTCGTACCAGGCATCTCCTCCACTACCTGGGAGATTAGCCCCACCTGAACCCCATTACTCGTAGTGGGCATCTCCTCCACTACCTGGGAGACTAGCCTCACCTAAACCCCATTACTCGTAGTGGGCATCTCCTCCACTACCTGGGAACCTAGCTCCACATGAACCCCCCCCCCCCCGTACCCCAGCACTCATAGTGGGCATCTCCTCCACTACCTGGGAGATTAGCTCCACATGAACCCTCTCCTGTAACCCATTACTTGTAGTGGGCATCTCCTCCACTACCTGGGAGATTAGCTCCACATGAACCCCCTCCTGTACCCCAGCACTCGTACTGGGCACCTCCTCACCAGTCTGAGGAAATGGCCCTTCAGATCCATCCTTACCTTCTACAACAATATGTTTCTGCTGCATAACATTTCCCTCTGGTACAAGTTGCAACTCTGTGCCCTCAACACGGACAACTTGTTCCTCAGCAACAGATGCTTGTGGCTGCTCTACCGCTGTCAGCCCACCTCTCCCTACATCAGTGGGCCCAGGCATTACGAGGACCACCTGCGCCCCTCCCTCTGCCTTCTCCCTTTTCGGGCAAGCATGTCGCTTATGACCAACATCCCCACACTCAAAACACAGTTGACTACCCGTACTAGCATAAGCCATATACAGTCTATTGTCATACGCTAACTCCAAAGTCTGCTCCGGTGAGTCCAAAAACATAAACACCTGTCGCCGAAACGACATAACCTGTTTCAACGCCGGGTGTTTGCAACCCAATGGGACAACCTTAATTGAACTTGCAAACTTCCCAAAGCGCAATAACTCGCACTCCAATAGCTCATTTGGAATAAACAGCGGTACATTTGAAATCATTACCCTTGTTGACGGAGAAAAAAGCGGCGTAACTTGAATAAACATTCCTTTAAGAAGTACGCCATGCTGTCATGAGCCTCTCACTCCACCGGGTTACCACCTTATTTTCTTCCACTCTGCTCACCACTCTCTCTACTCAGCCTAACTAGCTCCACCTGTCCCTGCTCTGCTCTGCTCTAATTACTCTGCCAGCTGCGCTGCATTACCCACTACCTCTCCCAGTATTTAAGGCCCTGTCTTTCAGCTCTCCGGTGTCAGATCGTCTGCAAAGCTCACACCCGGAACCTGTTTGCTCGCGCTTCTGGCTCACCCTGGTTTTGTGACCCCGGACCTGCCTGATTTTTGGATACTCGTCTGCCCCAGGAGATCCAGACCTGCTTCTGCCATTACGACTCCTGACTACTCTTCAATCCCGGTAACTCTGACCAGCCTTCTGCCTTGCTACTACGTATTTTGGATTTCCCTTGAACTGTACTGCTGCCTTGTTTCATTCCGCCCTGTTGTGTCTGTGTCTCCCCCCCCCCAGGACTTCTGGACCACCCACCACCGGCTTCATAGGACGCATCGCTGCCACTGGGGGGGGCACAGACCCAGCACATTGGACGGGATCCCTGTTACCCCTGGAGCCTTCATTCACTCCCTACTTCCCTTTTCCCTTAAGTTTAATAAACTTTCTGGTGTGACGCAATTGTGGTCCTCTGGTCGTCTGTCTGAACCGTGACAGTACGATCTGACCATTATGGACTCAGCGCACACTTTCCCCGACATGGAAACCGATGAGCATGAGCAGCCGTTCCAGCAGCAGCAACAACAACTCGCCATGATCATTCAACTCCTCACCAACCTGACCCCAGCCAGTCTGCCCACCAGCCCTGCCCCCGAGTTACCTGCCCCGGTCATTGCAGCCGCTGCTCCGGAACCCAAGATTGGAAACCCCGAGCGGTTCAACGGCGATTCAACCCAGGTCCGGCCATTCCTGACTAGCTGCCGACTTCAGTTCTCCTTGCAGCCAAGGACCTTCGCCACGGAGGGGGCTAAAGTTGGGTATGCCATCACTCACCTGACGGGCCGAGCTCGACTCTGGGGAACAGCAGAGTTCGAACGTCAAACCCCCGCATGTGCAACCTTCGACCTGTTTGCTGAGGAGATGCTGAAGGTGTTTGACCTGGATTCACCAACCGCAGAGGCGTCTCGTGAACTGTTCAGTATTCGACAAGGCAGACGTACAGTCGCAGACCATTCCATCGACTTCCGAACCCTGGCTAGACGAAGTTCTTGGAACACACCATCGTTGGTGGACGCGTTCTTCCATAGTTTGGCTGACTATATCAAGGACGAGTTGGTCTCCCATGAACTGCCTTCCACTCTTGATGAAGCCATCGCACTGACTGTCAGGATCGACAGAAGGATACAGACCCGTCGTCGTGAGAGGGGGCGCCAAGGTCCACCTACTACCGGCATTCGGAGAGATCCGACTGGGCTCCTGTCATCTACTGCCACTCACCCAGGTCAGCTTGATCAGTCTGAGCCTATGGAGATTGGGCGAGCCTCTCTCACTCCTGCAGAGCGCCAGCGACGCTTCACCTCAAACCTCTGCCTCTATTGTGGAGGTGATGGACATCGTGTGGTAACCTGCCCTTTAAAGGGCCGAAGCTCACCGGGCATAGGGGGAGTCCGGTTGAGTTCAATGACCATCCAGTCCTCCGACCGCAAACCCCTGCTGCAAGTTCACCTCCGCCTCTCTGACTCAACTCACACCCTGGCTGCTCTGGTGGATTCTGGCGCCGAAGCCAACATAATGGACATCAAGCTGGCACGCCAACTGGGACTGGAGAACCTCCGTTTGACACCTCCTATTCCTGCCCGGGCACTGGACGGACACTTACTCGGATCGGTCACTCATGTCACGGCCCCGGTCTCGATGGGTCTGTCCGGAAACCATCAAGAAACTATCCAGTTTCACCTGCTCCCCTCTCCAGGCCAACCCCTCATCCTGGGTTACCCATGGCTCCGCCGGCACAACCCTCAGCTCGACTGGGTGACCGGGGTGATCAGGGAGTGGGGAGAGGACTGCCACCGAACCTGCCTGCTTGCTGCCGCACTACCCCCTCGGCCAGTACCTACTAACTCCGCTCCTGACCTCTCCAATGTCCCAGAATGCTACCATGGTCTCAGAGAGGTGTTTAACAAAGCAAGAGCCACATCTCTGCCCCCTCACCGACCGTACGACTGTGCCATCGACCTCCTCCCTGGAACAGCCCCTCCAAAGGGTCGTCTTTATTCGTTGTCTGCTCCTGAAAGAAAGTCCATGGAGGACTACATCAATGGCTCTCTGTCCGCAGGATTAATCCGTTCATCTTCATCTCCTGCTGGTGCTGGCTTCTTCTTTGTGGGGAAGAAGGACGGATCTCTTCGCCCCTGCATCGACTACAGGGGACTCAACGACATCACAGTGAAAAACCGTTACCCTCTGCCTCTGCTCACCTCTGCTTTTGAGTTGCTCCAGGGAGCCACTGTTTTTACCAAGTTGGATCTCAGAAACGCTTACCACCTAGTGCGGATCCGGGAGGGAGATGAATGGAAAACCGCATTCAATACACCAACAGGCCACTACGAGTATCTGGTTATGCCTTTTGGCCTCACCAATGCTCCTGCTGTGTTCCAGGCTCTAGTGAATGATGTACTGCGGGACATGTTAAACAAGTTTGTCTTCGTTTACCTGGATGACATCTTAATCTACTCCAGAAACCTGTCTGAACACACCCGCCATGTCCAGCAAGTCCTTCATCGTCTTCTGGAGAATTCCCTCTACGCCAAGGCAGAGAAATGTGAGTTTCACGTCAAGACAGTGGCCTTCCTGGGGTACATAGTGGCAGAGGGAAGTATCCAAATGGATCCTGCCAAAGTATCAGCAGTCACTTCATGGCCAGTTCCGGAGAACAGAAAGAAGCTGCAACAGTTTCTGGGGTTTGCTAACTTCTATAGAAAGTTTATCCGGAACTACAGTACCGTTGCTGCCCCTCTCACTGCTCTAACCAGCACCAAGCAACCCTTCACCTGGACCCCAGCAGCCGACAAAGCCTTCAGTACCCTCAAGGTGAGGTTCACCTCCGCTCCCATCCTCCAGATGCCTGATGTGGACCGGCAATTCATTGTGGAGGTGGACGCCTCGGATGTGGGAGTTGGTGCTGTGATTTCTCAGTGGGCTGCGGAGGATAGGAAGCTCCATCCCTGTGCCTTTTTCTCACGTCGGTTGTCCCCCTCTGAGTGCAATTACGACATAGGGAACCGTGAGCTGCTGGCTGTGAAGCTTGCCTTGGAGGAGTGGCGTCACTGGCTGGAGGGGTCCACCATTCCATTTCTCGTTTGGACCGATCATAAGAACTTGGAGTACATCCGCACGGCCAAACGGTTGAACTCCAGGCAGTCCCGCTGGGCCCTGTTCTTCACCAGGTTTAATTTCACTCTGTCATACCGGCCTGGATCACGCAACACCAAGCCAGACGCCCTCTCCCGTCAATTCCAGAAGGATGACACCCCCTCCAAGGACCCTGTGTCGATTCTGCCAAGTCCCTGCATCGTTGCAGCTCTGACCTGGGCTGTTGAGGAACAGGTGCTGGAGGCTCTCCGTAACCAGCCAGGTCCCAGCACTTGCCCAGCTGACCGCCTTTTTGTCCCCGAAGACCTGAGGTCCCAGGTCGTTCAGTGGGGACATGACTCCCGCCTAGCTTGTCACCCTGGCTCCACCCGCACTTACAACCTGCTCGCCCAGAGGTTCTGGTGGCCCTCTCTGAGGAAGGATGTACGGGAATTCGTCCAAGCCTGCCCCATCTGCAACCAACACAAGTCGTCCTGCCAGCCCCCAGCCGGATTGCTGCAGCCCCTGCCTGTGCCCAGACGTCCCTGGTCTCACATCGCCCTTGACTTTGTCACGGGGCTGCCCCCTTCAAGTGGCATGACCGTCATTCTCACCATAGTTGACCGTTTCAGCAAGATGGCACACTTCATTCCCCTCCCCAAGCTCCCAACCGCCAAGGAGACCGCCCAGGTGGTCCTGGAACACGTCTTCCGGATCCACGGACTGCCAAAGGATGTAGTTTCTGACCGTGGTCCACAATTCTCCTCCGCTTTTTGGAAGGAGTTCTGTCACCTGCTGGGAGCCACAGTCAGTCTGACTTCCGGATTCCATCCCCAATCCAATGGGCAGTCAGAGCGGGCTAATCAGGAGCTCGAGAAGGCACTGCGATGCATGACTTCACGCAACCCCCACTCCTGGTCGCAGCAATTGACATGGGTGGAGTACGCACACAATTCTCTGACCTGCTCTGCCATCGGTATGTCCCCTTTCCAATGTGTTTATGGATACCAGCCTCCTCTATTTGCCAGCCAGGAAGAGGAGGTTACTTGCCCATCTGCACTTGCTTTTGCCCGTCGATGTCGCCGCACCTGGTCACAAGCCCGAGCCACACTCCTCAGATCCGTTGCCAGCTACACTACCGGGGCCAACCGTCGGAGAATTCCTGCTCCCACCTACCATGTTGGTCAAAGGGTGTGGTTGTCATCGAAGAACCTGCCACTCAGGGTGGAGTCGCAGAAGCTGGCACCTCGGTTCATTGGCCCATTCCCTATCATAAGAGTGATTAGCCCAACTGCTGTCCGGCTCCAACTGCCTAATTCCCTGAGGGTGCACCCCACTTTCCATGTGTCTAAGATTAAGCCCATCCATGAGAGTCCGCTGGTCCCTGCTGCGCCTTGTCCTCCTCCTCCACGGCTCGTCGATGGTGGTCTGGTTTACACCGTCCGCCGCCTGCTTCGGTCCAGACGGAGGGGTAGGGGTCTCCAGTACCTCATTGACTGGGAGGGCTATGGACCTGAGGAAAGGACCTGGGTGCCAGCTAGTCGGATTGTGGATAGGACTCTCATCACCGCTTTCCACCAACGGCATCCTGATCAACCTGCAATCCGTAGGGGCCGCCCCAGAGGGGTCCCTAACCGTCCTGCCCGCTCGGCTTCCTGTCCTGTGCCTGATCCTGTCTCGGGACCTGTCCCATCTCCCGACCACGGCCCTCCGGCTTCCTCCGAGGATGAGGACGTTCACTCGGACCGTTCGGAGGAGTTCTAGCCCTCCTCCGGCTCCCCTCCTCCCGCCCGGCGTGGTGTTGCTCTTGGGACTTCTGGGGCCGTCCCTTGGGGGGGGGGTTCTGTCATGAGCCTCTCACTCCACCGGGTTACCACCTTATTTTCTTCCACTCTGCTCACCACTCTCTCTACTCAGCCTAACTAGCTCCACCTGTCCCTGCTCTGCTCTGCTCTAATTACTCTGCCAGCTGCGCTGCATTACCCACTACCTCTCCCAGTATTTAAGGCCCTGTCTTTCAGCTCTCCGGTGTCAGATCGTCTGCAAAGCTCACACCCGGAACCTGTTTGCTCGCGCTTCTGGCTCACCCTGGTTTTGTGACCCCGGACCTGCCTGATTTTTGGATACTCGTCTGCCCCAGGAGATCCAGACCTGCTTCTGCCATTACGACTCCTGACTACTCTTCAATCCCGGTAACTCTGACCAGCCTTCTGCCTTGCTACTACGTATTTTGGATTTCCCTTGAACTGTACTGCTGCCTTGTTTCATTCCGCCCTGTTGTGTCTGTGTCTCCCCCCCCCCAGGACTTCTGGACCACCCACCACCGGCTTCATAGGACGCATCGCTGCCACTGGGGGGGGCACAGACCCAGCACATTGGACGGGATCCCTGTTACCCCTGGAGCCTTCATTCACTCCCTACTTCCCTTTTCCCTTAAGTTTAATAAACTTTCTGGTGTGACGCAATTGTGGTCCTCTGGTCGTCTGTCTGAACCGTGACACATGCTCAACCATACGATCAACAAGGCGCTCTTCTTTAAGAAATACCACCACCGCTTTATTCATCCGTGACGCATAAGCAACATTCTCATATCCTACCTTCTCTCCTACGGCGACCAGAACCTCCTCCACCGTGACAGTAGCTTCAGTAACACACCTAAAGCCGTGCCGAAGTGACAGGGACGGCGTCCCCATTCGGGCCGCCATCCCCACCAAAATCAGCGTAATTTTGACACGAAAAACAATATACTTAATTCTACCACAACAATAAAATTGAAATAATAACCTTAATCATGCATAGAAGAAAAAAAGGATATCACCAAGAAAAGGAAAATCCAGGATATCTAACTCTACACAACACTCGCACTTAGCACTCACTCAAACAATTCCCAGCATGCACCAAACACTCCCAGCATGCAGAGAGAGAGAGAGAGAAAGACAGAGAGAGAGAGAGAGAGAGAGAGAGAGGAGAGAGGGAGAGAGAGAGAGAGAGAAAGACAGAGAGAAAGACAGAGAGAGAGAGAGAGAGAGAGAGACAGAGAAAGACAGAGAGAAAGACAGAGAGAAAGACAGAGAGAGAGAGAGAGAGAGAGAGAGGAGAGAGAGAGAGAGAGAGAGAGAGAGAGAGAGGGAGAGAGAGAGAGAGAGAGAGAGAGAGAGAGAGAGAGAGAGAGAGAGAGAGAGAGAGAGAGAGAGAAAGACAGAGAGAGAGAGAGAGAGAAAGACAGAGAGAAGACAGAGAGAGAGAGAGAGAGAGAGAGAGAGAGAGAGAGAGAGAGAGAGAGAGAGAGAGAGAGAGAGAGAGAGAGAGAGAGAGAGAGAGAAAGACAGAGAGAGAGAGAGGGGAGAGAGAGAGAGAAAGACAGAGAGAGAGAGAGAGAGAGAGAGAGAGAGAGAGAGAGAGAGAGAGAGAGAGAGAGAGAGAGAGAAATCATAGAATAAACCCACTGGATTCTCCAATTACATTGAATGAACTACAGGACAAAATACAACCCCTCCAACCCAAAAAGGCCTGTGGTGTTGATGTTATCCTCAATGAAATGATAAAATATACAGACCACAAATTCCAATTAGCTATACTTAAACTCTTTAACATCATCCTTAGCTCTGGCATCTTCCCCAATATTTGGAACCAAGGACTGATCACCCCAATCCATAAAAGTGGAGACAAATTTGACCCCAATAACTACCGTGGGATATGCGTCAACAGCAACCTTGGGAAAATCCTCTGCATTATCATTAACAGCAGACTAGTTCATTTCCTCAGTGAAAACAATGTACTGAGCAAATGTCAAATTGGCTTTTTACCAAATTACCGTACGACAGACCACGTATTCACCCTGCACACCCTAATTGACAAACAAACAAACCAAAACAAAGGCAAAGTCTTCTCATGCTTTGTTGATTTCAAAAAAGCTTTTGACTCAATTTGGCATGAGGGTCTGCTATACAAATTGATGGAAAGTGGGGTTGGGGGAAAAACATACGACATTATGAATTCCATGTACACAAACAACAAGTGTGCAGTTAAAATTGGGAAAAAAAACACACACATTTCTTTCCACAGGGCCATGGGGTGAGACAGGGATGCAGTTTAAGTCCCACCCTCTTCAACATATATATCAACAAATTGGCAAGGGCACTAGAACAGTCTGCAGCACCTGGCCTCACCCTACTAGAATCTGAAGTCAAATGTCTACTGTTTGCTGATGATCTGGTGCTTCTGTCACCAACCAAGGAGGGCCTACAGCAGCACCTAGATCTTCTGCACAGATTCTGTCAGACCTGGGCCCTGACAGTAAATCTCAGTAAGACAAAAATAATGGTGTTCCAAAAAAGGTCCAGTTGCCAGGACCACAAATACAAATTCCATCTAGACACCGTTGCCCTAGAGCACACAAAAAACTATACATACCTCGGCCTAAACATCAGCGCCACAGGTAACTTCCACAAAGCTGTGAACGATCTGAGAGACAAGGCAAGAAGGGCCTTCTATGCCATCAAAAGGGACATAAAATTTGACTTACCAATTAAGGATCTGGCTAAAAATACTTGAATCAGTTATAGAACCCATTGTCCTTTATGGTTGTGAGGTCTGGGGTCTGCTCACCAACCAATAATTCACAAAATGGGACAAACACCAAATTGAGACTCTGCATGCAGAATTCTGCAAAAATATCCTCAGTGTACAACGAAAAACACCAAATAATGCATGCAGAGCAGAATTAGGCCAATACCCGCTAATTATCAAAATCCAGAAAAGAGCCGTTAAATTCTATAACCACTTAAAAGGAAGCGATTCCCAAACCTTCCATAACAAAGCCATCACCTACAGAGAGATGAACTTGGAGAAGAGTCCCCTAAGTAAGCTGGTCCTCGGGTTCTGTTCACAAACACAAACAGACCCCACAGAGCCCCAGGACAACAACAACAACAACACAATTAGACCCAACCAAATCATGAGAAAACTAAAAGAGAATTACTTGACAAATTGGAAAGAACAAACAAAAAAACAGAGCAAACGAGAATGCTATTTGGCCCTAAACAGAGCATACACAGTGGCAGAATACCTGACCACTGTGACTGACCCAAACTTAAGGAAAGCTTTGACTATGTACAGACTCAGTGAGCATAGCCTTGCTATTGAGAAATGTTGCAGTAGGCAGACCTGGCTCTCAAGAGAAGACAGGCTATGTGCACACTGCCCACAAAATGAGGTGGAAACTGAGCTGCACTCCCTAACCTCCTGCCAAATGTATGACCATATTAGAGACACATATTTCCCTCAGATTACAGCGATCCACAAAGAATTCGAAAACAAACCCAATTTTGATAAACTCCCTTATCTACTGGGTGAAAAACCACAGTGTGCCATCACAGCTCCAAGATTTGTGACCTGTTGCCACAAGAAAAGGGCAACCAGTGAAGAACAAACACCATTGTAAATACAACCCATATTTATGTTTATTTATTTTCCCATTTGTACTTTAACTATTTGCACATTGTTACAACACTGTATATAGACATAATATGACATTTGCAATGTCTTTATTCTTTTGGAACTACTGAGTGTAATGTTTACAGTTAATATTTATTGTTTATTTCACTTTTGTTTACTATCTACTTCACTTGCAGTGGCAATGTTAACATACGTTTCCCATGCCAATAAAGCCCTTAAATGAAATTGAATTGAGAGAGAGAGAGAAAGAGAGAGAGAGAGAGAGAGAGAGAGAGAGAGAGAGAGAGAGAGAGAGAGAGAGAGAGAGAGAGAGAGAGAGAGAGAGAGCGAGAGAGAGAGAGAGAGAGAGAGAGAGAGAGAGAGAAATACAGAGAGAGAGAGAGAGAGAGAGAGAGAGAGGGGAGGGAGGGAGAGAGAGAGAGAGAGACAGAAAGAAAGACAGAGAGAGAAAGACGGAGAGAGAGAGAGAGAGAGAGAGAGAGAGAGAGAGACAGAGAGAGAGAGAGAGAGAGAGAGAGAGAGAGAGACAGATAGAGAGAGAGAGAGAGAGAGAGAGAGAGAGAGAGAGTGAGAATACCACTATCAACTACTTTGGCAGCAATATTCCAACCTGGATAGTCATGCCAATGATACATATTTGAATTTATTTGAATTAAATTGAGAGAGTAGATGTGTGGGAGTATGACAGTGTATCATGCCTCACCGTTTGTATTGGTGAGTAAGAGAAGATGTCTGTTAAACAAATGAAGAGTAGATATTAGAAGTTTCTACTCAAACTGATTCAGGCTCATTTGTATCCCTGTAATGGTTAAGGTCTGGGTTGGGTAAACTGATCCTAGATCTGTGGTTAGGGGTCAAAATATGTGTACTGCTTATATGTACAATAGACATATTTCACTTCAACGCAGAACTCAGACAATGATGCACACACCACTCAACACATAGCAGCAGACTGAGATCCAGCTTGGGGAGTGGTCCTTTTCAGACAGGTTGTCATGATCTGATCAGGGTGGGAACCATTGAACACAGGGCAACAGGAAAAGGGGGACCTATCCGAGGGCACCAGCTGTCATATAGGGTGGGCAAGTCTCTTATCTTCCTGCTTTCTCACCACTTTCTCCCGTACAAAAACAAACCCAACAAACCCGCTTCCCTTCCCAGTTGGTAAACAATAGCGTTCATAAACAGCAGGCCCCTCCCTCTCCTTGTCTTTCAATCTGCCTCTGCAAAGCACCAGCAGGCCCCTCCATCTCCTTGTCGTTCGAACTGCCTCTGCAAAGCAACAGCAGGCCCCTCCCGCTCCTTGTCATTCGCACTCCCTCTGCAAAGCACCAGCAGGCCCCTCCCTCTCCTTGTCGTTCGCACTGCCTATGCAAAGCAACAGCAGGCCCCTCCCTCTCCTTGTCGTTCGCACTGCCTCTGCAAAGCAACGGTAGGCCCCTCCCTCCCCTTGTCGTTCGCACTGCCTCTCAAAGCAACGGCAGGCCCCTCACTCTCCTTGTCGTTCACACTGCCTCTCAAAGCAACGGCAGGCCCCTCACTCTCCTTGTCGTTCACACTGCCTCTCAAAGCAACGGCAGGCCCCTCACTCTCCTTTTTTGTGTTTTCCGCTTTCTGAGCTTCCTCCTTTGGCTTGGTTGCATCTGTGTGTGGGGGTGGGGGAGTGGTGTGTGTTGGGGGAGGGGGGGGGGGGCGTGTGTGTGTGTGTGTGCTTGCTCTGTTTGCAGACACAAATATTAGAATGATGGCAATAGTCAATGGTTAGATATATTTAATATTCTAAATTGAATATTGAATATTAGATTTGTATTGGCTAGTAACTCAAATGCAATGCTGTGTCAACAGCATGTCATGGTAAAGACAGTGCCTTCATACCCTCAAGCCATAGTTTATTTGAAACATGTGTTTGACATAATCAAAAAGACATAATTTGACATCTCTAATGCATAATTTGACATACAGTATATCAAAAGTAATGTCTTGTTCATAAATTACATTGTTATACATATTGTGTATGTTTTCTTGCGTGTTGTGAAATCAGGTTGCAAGTGAAACGACAAACTTGCGAGTTCATGAAAAAATGAAGAGTAACATGCACTTTTAAACTCGGAACATTCCAGAGAAGTCAATAAGCCACACGTTGGAGAGAGGTTTTCAGTATTCTGAATAATGAAACAGATTGTCATCTCCACACGGTAGAGCAGAATAACTCAACCTGGGTTACATACACAGAATAATCACACAAACCCACTGGGACATGTTTACCCGCACGCACACACACACACACAAACACACATTGGGACATGTTTATCTGCATGCACGCACGTACACACACACACACAAACACACACTTACAACCCCCCACACATACAAACACATGCCCCCCCCCACCCTCACACACACACTCACTCTCTCATACAGAAATCCATACCTTTATATATAATCCATGTGGGTGTAGACACATCAGCCAATACTAAAACAGTGCTGCATTAGACTCCTGTGCCCTGCTCTCTGCCTCACTTAAGGTATTGCATGTGTATGTGGCACTTTTTCATCTTACTCACTCACTCACTCACTCACTCACACTCACACACACACACACACACACACACACACACACACACACACACACACACACACACACACACACACACACACACACACACACACACTCACTCTCACACTCACACACACACACGCACACGCACACGCACGTACACACACACACACACACTTTCCGCCCACCTACCCTCAAACACACTCTCCCCCAACCCACACACACTCTCTTAGACTGGGTCCATTTAACACCTGTTGTCTGTCTTTGACTGCAGGCCAAATCAATGGTAATGACCGGTACTCTGTTCTCTCGGCATGGCCTCTGATAATCCAGGCTGGATCTGAAACATGCTCTGGTAGCGTCTCACCCGGTCCCGCTGGGCTTTCATTCACCTACCTGGGGTGAATCCCCACTGTCCTGAGAGTAACACCACAGGAATAAACACACAGGAGATGTCCTGAGAGTAACACCACAGGAATAACCACACAGGAGATGTCCTGAGAGTAACACCACAGGAATAACCACACAGGAGATGTCCTGAGAGTAACACCACAGGAATAACCACACAGGAGATGTCCTGAGAGTAACACCACAGGAATAAACACACAGCATATGTCCTGAGAGTAACACCACAGGAATAACCACACAGGAGATGTCCTGAGAGTAACACCACAGGAATAAACACACAGCAGATGTCCTGAGAGTAACACCACAGGAATAACCACACAGCAGATGTCCTGAGAGTAACACCACAGGAATAACCACACAGGAGATGTCCTGAGAGTAACACCACAGGAATAACCACACAGCAGATGTCCTGAGAGTAACACCACAGGAATAACCACACAGCAGATGTCCTGAGAGTAACACCACAGGAATAACCACACAGGAGATGTCCTGAGAGTAACACCACAGGAATAACCACACAGGAGATGTCCTGAGAGTAACACCACAGGAATAACCACACAGCAGATGTCCTGAGAGTAACACCACAGGAATAACCACACAGGAGATGTCCTGAGAGTAACACCACAGGAATAACCACACAGCAGATGTCCTGAGAGTAACACCACAGGAATAACCACACAGCAGATGTCCTGAGAGTAACACCACAGGAATAACCACACAGGAGATGTCCTGAGAGTAACACCACAGGAATAACCAC
>NC_140019.1:23210705-23213205 GCF_964263955.1 Coregonus lavaretus
ACTCCTCTTCAATGGCTGTGTGAAGTTGCTGGATATTGGTGGGAACTGGGACACACTGTTGTACAAGTCGATCCAGAGCATCCCAAACATGCCCAATGGGTGACATGTCTGGTGAACTATGCAGGCCATGGAAGAACTGGGACATTTTCAGCTTCCAGGAATTGTGTACAGATCCTTGCGACATGGGGCCGTGCATTATCATGCTGAAACATGAGGTGATGGCGGCAGATAAATGGCACGACAATGGGCCTCAGGATCCCATCATGGTATCTCTGTGCATTCAAATTGTCATCGATAAAATGCAATTGTGTTCATTGTCCGTAGCTTATGCCTGCCCATACCATAACCCCACCGCCACCATTGGTCACTCTGCTCACAAAGTTGACATCAGCAAACCGCTTGCCCACACAACGCCAAACACTCTGTCTGCAATCTGCCAGTTACAGTTGAAACCGGGATTCACTTCTCTAGCGTGCCAGAGGCCATCGAAGGTGAGCATTTGCCCACTAAAGACGGTTACGACACCAAACTGCAGTCAGGTCAAGACCCTGGTGAGGACGACAAGCACGGAGATGTGCTTCCCTGAGACGTTTTCTGACAGGTTTTGCAGAAATTCTTCGGTTGTGCAAACCTACAGTTTCATCAGCTATCCGGGTGGCTGGTGTCAGGCGATCCCACAGGTGAAGAAGCCAGATGTGGAGGTCCTGGGCTGGCGTGGTTACACGTGGTCTGCGGTTGTAAGGCCGGTTGGACATACTGCCTTATGGTAGAGAAATTAACATGAAATTCTCTAGCAACAGCTCTGGTGGACATTCCTGCAGTCAGCACGCCAGTTGCACGCTCCCTCAAAACTTGAGACATCTGTCGCATTGTGTTGTGTGACAAAAATGCACATTTTAGAGTGGCCTTTTATTATCCCCAGCACAAGGTGCACCTGTGTAATGATCATGCTGTTTAATCAGCTTCTTGATATGCCATACCTGTCAAGTGGATGGATTATCTTGGCAAAGGAGAAATGCTCACTAACAGGGATGTAATCAAGTTTGTTCCCAAAATGTGAGAGAAATAAGCTTTTTGTGTGCATGGAGAATTTCTGGGATTTTTTATTTCAGCTCATTAAACATGGGACCAAAACTTTACATGTTGCGTTTATATTTTTGGTCAGTGTATTTTGTCAGTAAGATCACAATTGTGAACTGTGAATATTGGCACATTTAGAGTACATCATATCTTCTGTCCTTTGAGTATCTCAACCTGTACTCCAAACTTCTACCGGATACAGTTTTTCTTTGTTACTGTACTGCTGCTTGCTCTTTAGGGGTGTAGTTACTTTAAATCCCTTTGTGAAACATGTTATTGTAAAAAGGGCTGTATAAAAAATACATTTATACAAATTATGAATTGATGTTGATTATGTTTATTTAATTGATCAAAGTCAGCTATTTTATACCACATGGTATTCGTTCCCTTTCCTTCCATGGACCTTAACCTTTGACCCAGAGTGACAGCAGTGACAGGTTATATTGGCGTCTACACTCCGCCATCCTTTGCATAATCTCAATGATTATTACTGCTGGAGCCAGATACAGTCAGGAAAGACACAGGTCGATAGCAAGACCAGTTTGTTTGTTTTGTTAAGTAGGCTAGCACTGATCTCATCCATCATTGATCACAAACTCAGAAAATATCAATACCTCAATGAATACATGTTTTTTGTTGTGTCTGTGAGTTGATATCTTTAGTTGTTTTGGTGGCCTTGTCGATATGCTATAACTTTTAACTTTTATACAGATGTAGGATCTAAATTTGGTCACCCTGTTACAGGAGAACTTTCCTGCTATGCAGGACATTTAAAACTTGTAGTGTATTAGGTTTAAAAAAAAGGCTTCAGACTTGATTTTCCCTTACGAATAATTTATCAACCCCTACAAAAATGACCATTAATTATAATTCACATAATAATTCACATTTCCTGTTGCTGCAGGATTATTTTTAAGATCCTATATCTGGAACATGCGGTCCATTGAATCGATGGATAACCTTTCAAACACTTTTGATATTTATACTTTACATCCACTTCAAATTGAAGTCCTTTTAGTTACCCAAGCAATCCTTCCAACAATTCTAATTGGAATTGTACATGATATATTCTAGAGTTTGTTAAGTGTCTACCATTTCTCCCTTCCTCCCTAATGCGTTCTTGTCTGCAGTGAGGAAAGCTGCATTTTCTGCATAATCACCCTCTGAGTATCTCTCCACTTTCTCACCTTTTTAATTTGCTCTGATTCTGTGGGATACTCCTACTATGACTTTTATCTCATCATCACGTTACTGAATGAGATGACCACTGGTGACAACAATTAAACTAAAGTGAAGTTCAGTCAAGTGTACTAGAATCTTTACTAATTGTTATTGGCATACTCTATTGAGCTACTGTGCCTCCTCCACAAGTCAACTCAACTGTCCATGATCCTGCCCTTAGTTTTGAATGGATGACCCT